>NC_071124.1:2140000-2467500 GCF_024256425.1 Clarias gariepinus
CACACACACACACACACACACACACACACACCGAGCAGATAGGATTGTCCCCAACACAGTGGAGAGACTGAAGTATCATTTCCGTCAATTACACACCGCTTCTTCCTTTGGACTGATACAGAGGCCACGCCTTCTTTCTTGTGTAAGACATAGGGGCCACGCCTCCTTTCTTAAAACCAACACACAATGCCACAACCCCTTTGCTGAGACTCTGGGACAGAAGACACGTCTCCTTCACTGACCTATCAGAGGCCACACCTCCTCCAGGAACATAACAAAGGCCACGCCCTCTTACTGAGCTTAAAGAGGCCACACCTCCTTCAGTTACATTACATTAAAGCCACCTAAAGGATTTTTAGAAACTGTTTAATTTCTTATTAATGCAATTATCTAATCAACCAATCACATGGCAGTTGCTTCAATGCATTTAGGGGTGTGGTCCTGGTCCAGACAA
Organism: Clarias gariepinus; assembly: GCF_024256425.1. Classification (NCBI taxonomy): domain Eukaryota; kingdom Metazoa; phylum Chordata; class Actinopteri; order Siluriformes; family Clariidae; genus Clarias; species Clarias gariepinus. The sequence goes on from NC_071124.1 coordinate 2,140,455, forward strand.
TCTCCTGAACTCCAAACTGAATGTCAGAATGGGAAAGAAAGGTGATTTAAGCAATTTTGAGCGTGGCATGGTTGTTGGTGCCAGACGGGCCGGTCTGAGTGTTTCACAATCTGCTCAGTTACTGGGATTTTCACGCACAACCATTTCTAGGGTTTACAAAGAATGGTGTGAAAAGGGAAAAACATCCAGTATGCGACAGTCCTGTGGGCGAAAATGCCTTGTTGATGCTAGAGGTCAGAGGAGAATGGGCCGACTGATTCAAGCTGATAGAAGAGCAACTTTGACTGAAATAACCACTCGTTACAACCGAGGTATGCAGCAAAGCATTTGTGAAGCCACAACAAGCACAACCTTGAGGCGGATGGGCTACAACAGCAGAAGACCCCACCGGGTACCACTCATCTCCACTACAAATAGGAAAAAGAGGCTCCAATTTGCACGAGCTCACCAAAATTGGACAGTTGAAGACTGAAAAATTTGCCTGGTCTAATGAGTCTCGATTTCTGTTGAAACGTTCAAATGGTAGAGTCAGAATTTGAGAACATGGATCCATCATGCCTTGTTCCCACTGTGCAGGCTGGTGGTGGTGGTGTAATGGTGTGGGGGATGTTTTCTTGGCACACTTTAGGCCCCTTGGTGCCAATTGGGCATCGTTTAAATGCCACGGGCTACCTGAGCATTGTTTCTGACCATGTCCATCCCCTTATGACCACCATGTACCATCCTCTGATGGCTACTTCCAGCAGGATAATGCACCATGTCACAAAGCTCAAATCATTTCAAATTGGCTTCTTAACCACTTCTTTTTTCTTTTTTTTTTTATTAGTGCCACCTTCTGGTTTCTATCTCCTTCATCACCCTTTCAGTTCAGATCCTCTTTTCTAGTCCCGTCGCTCTCATGCAAACCCATCAAATCCTTTCTTTCTTGTCCTCTTGCATTTAGACGCACTAAAGATATAGGAAAATACAGAACTCAGTTTAGTTATTGGCTAACCATAGGCCACACCCCCTTTTTGAGCCTACAGAGGCCACGCCCTATACTGAGCTAACACAGGCCACATCTCTTCACTGGGCTAACACAGGCCACACCCACACAGTGAGCTAACAGAGACCACACCCACATACTGAGCTAACACAGGCCACACCCACACAGTGATCTAACAGAGACCACACCCACATACTGAGCTAACACAGGCCACACCCACTTACTGACCTAACACAGGCCACACCCACTTACTGACCTAACATAGGCCACACCCCAATAATAAGCTAAAACAAACCACACCTCCTTATTGAGCTAATACAGGCCACATGACTAAAATCAGATAAAGGCAGCCATGCAAATCACAAGAACCTCAAAAAGGAAAAACAAAAACAAAAACAAAAAACTACAGTCTTGGAAAAGACAAAACCGGGCCACACCAGATCACACTGATGTGTCTGAGACGAGAGGTCATAACTGCTGAATCTGCTCACGGAGGTCATGAAACGTCAGAACATTTCTTCCTAAACGTGGAAGAGCTCTGTGTTACAAAACTCCAGTCTGACTCGAGCTATCTGAAGAGGAAGAGAGGACCGGGTTCTGCTGAGCCATGAAGAAGTACGTGCCTTTCTTTTAGACAACCTTGCAAGCTGTCTGTAGTCCGTACAGTGCTGAGGATGCAGCAGAATCTTTTTACATTGTACTTTATCTAATATCTCAGCACTGGTGAGGAATAGGAACAGAGCAGGGTGCTGTTATAAGGGGAAAGTCTTCTTCAGGGTGGGAACAGTAGCTCAGCCTTACTCAGTGTTTTAGTGTAACAGTGACACACACGGTGGTGTCGACCTGCCAGGAACCAAAACTCAAACCCGATCGATCTGTCTCTAAAGGATTGCTGAGATTACCCTTATAGGTTTGTTCTGTTCTCTACAAATCTCAGCCTGACTCCTACTGACTCAATCTGATGGCTCCTATGTGTGTGTGTGTGTGTGTGTGTGTGTCAGAATTGCTTATGGCGTGTCCCAGATGGGAGCTGGAGTGGAAGCACTGAGGAGGCACCATGTTTTCTTACTGCTGCTGCTTGGAGGAAGAGAGGAAGAGAGAGAGAGAAAGAGAGAGAAATCATTTCTCAGGCTAGATCGCCGGTTGTGGATTTGACCTCCAGCACATGCAGTTGGCTGTAATTACTGCAGTGCGTTAGATGCAGGCACAGGAACAGAACCGGCGCAGGGAGGAACACGGTGTTTAGTGTGTTTAGACGGAACACTGGTGTGTTTCTTTTTACATATTTACAGTGATGGCCAGTAAGGCCAGTGATGACCTTCAAGGCACTGCGAGCCAGACCGCGGCGGTTCTCGTCCGTTTTTTAAGGTCTTCTATAGTGAGAAAGTGATTTGACCCTGAGTCACAAATGAATCAAACATGTCATGACTTTCAGCTGAGAGCAGTGAGCTGCTGCGCTGAGCCAAATGACTGAACTGTAGCGCTGGAGATTTGGACAAACAAAACCATGAAAAAGAAAAAAGTGTGTATGTTGTTTGTGCTGGAGTCAATTTTGCGATCACTGCACACTATTTTGAATATTTGTTGTCCTTCATTTTTCCTTACTATATTTCTGACCCATACATAAAATAGTTTTATTAAGACATGTAATACATCATCGTTGCTATGGTAACAGCTCTTTCACAGGGACTTGTATGGTAGACGCTCTGCTGATAACAAAGCAGGTAGAAGACGTGTGTAATCACAGACATGTTGAAGGAGATGTTTATGTATCGTTTATGGAAGGAGTCTTCAGTGTCAGTGCTTTGGTTGACTTTAAGGTCAGAGTTCCTAAGCACGAGCTCCTGTCTCAGAGTCGGCTCCAGGGGTGCTATTTCTTGAAACGACACAAGGAATCTGATCCCCTCTTCTTGGGTTAATATCCTTAACTTTTGAAATGATCTAAACATTCAAGACCTTATATGACTAAACATGTTGGCGGAGGCGTGAACTACAGTATGTTTCAGGTCTAAGCCTTACAATATAAAATACTAACTGATAGTCTTTATCCTCTATAGTAACCAGTCTGTGTTTATTGTCACCACTCTCGCCTGATTGGATGTTAAATAGTTTATTTTACATACATTTACATTTACATTTAGGCATTTGGCAGACGCTCTTATCCAGAGCGACTTACAAAAAGTGCTTTAATGTTTACAACATTGGATACATACTTACACTGGGTTAACTAGGTTAATAACTAAGTAATTTTAATCCTGTATACCTGGCTATAAAGAATGTTTTATGGAAAGCCTTGGTTTCTCCAGTTTTATGTGAAAGAAGGTGTGAAATTATTGCACGTACATCACCGTATGATTGCACCCACAGTTTAATGCCAATGCTACACCACTCAAGCATAATCATGACAAAGCACTGGACTGCTGCACTGCACACCGACAGCCACCGGAGGTACATGTTAAAAATAGTGTGCAGTTCATCAAGGCTGAAGCTTCACACTGGCCAGCTTCACTGAGTATAACTGCTGAATAATCGTACATCATCTGCACAATATCTGCTTTAGCATGAAGGGCTCTGGGGTAGTTCTTTTTCCTCAAGAGGACCTAGGACTGCCGATTTCAGCCTGTGCCTCTGGTTCGTTTCTCCTCCGCCACCCAGCTAATCAAGTGCGATATTACTGAGGGAAAAAACTAGTCACACTTCCGAGAGTTATTTAATAATAACCATAAAGTAAAAGTGTTTTAATTTGGGTGTGTGGACCGGTGCACATTGCTTGGGTAAAAAACCCAAACTGAAAAAATGCATAGATCAAAAACAGGAAGAGGAGCAGAAACTAATGATGTTTCATAAATTCTAAAATTAATGAAGAGTTTAATATCTGTTCTTAATCCTTATATAAAAGGGTCCCAATCTTCCAGATATTCATCATTTCCAAGTGTCAAATATGTAATGACATTATGTGTCACCGAGTCAGCCATTTACACCATGTAGTGTAGACAGGGGCTACGTATATGATTTGTGGACAGAGGGAAGTCATCTCAGAACCTGGAGGAAACCCAACTCTGTTATACTTAACGAGAATGTTCATAAATGTTTCTTTTACATCACAGTCTTCATTAACGGTAATGAAATTATCTGAATCTGGCTCTCAGGATGAATGCAGAGGGGGTAATAAGGCTGTAATCTCAGACATGATCATGATTGAATCAGATCAGATCATAATTAGTTGAGTCAAATTTGATTCAGAGGTTAAAATGACATTTGATTAGATCCAGTTACAGCATCAACGGAGCACATTACAATTGAGATTTTATGGTTCATAATCCAGTTGTCTAACCCTAACCCAAACCTCAGCCACTGGATGCAGTGCTGGAAGCCCAGATAAAATAGGAGGGTTGCATCAGGAAAAGCATCCAGCAACCCTGTGCCAAGTTGTGTGTGGATCAGATGGTCCTGGAAGCATCTGAAAGCTTGACTACTAAAGTAACTATGATCTCAAATGCAGCCCATCACTATCAGATATTACACAACTTAGACTGCTACTTCCATATTTGGAAAATATCCTGCTTAAAAACAGTCTACTGTTTTCTGTCAAGCTGCCAATCACCCAGCCTGTTTGTGCGTTACGAAACCCCTGAGGTCCTCTGAGTTATAAAGTCACTCAAATGAGTTCTGGACCATTTTGGCTTTTAAATAGACTTTATTTGAACAAGGACAGGCCTTTCTATCGTCTTTAAATAAACCAACTGTCAAGGGTTTTAAGTGAGCAATAAACAGACCAGACGTCAGTAGAGAGCTGCCATCCATCAAACAGTCGCTTCCTAAAAACATGCACGGGTTTCAGAAGGCGTGCAGTCATGGTATGGGACAAAAAGGCCGTAAAACCAGTTTAAAGCTTTAAATAAAAAGAAATGTCATCTATAGACATCTGAAGACATTTACAGATTTTAATCCAGGCATGTTACCCATAAAGCCTTTGCTGACGTCTTTAAAATTTCCACTCAAATAAAACTAACTTTCATTTTCTACCTTTTATACAGTAACTCACCTTAGAACAGGACGTCTGTAATAATCAGCTTTGTGCTGTGTGTTTTCAGTCAGTGTGCAGTTTGATTAGCGTGAATGAGATCATCAGCGAGGGAATGCATCCGGTCAGCAAAAAGAGTCTGTCGTGTTAATCCCATCCATACAGACGGGAATCAGGACACAATACAGAAACGTGCCACCAGCAGGGAAGTCACACAATAATGCGGCAGACGCGCCTGAGACAGGCTGCAGTATAATCTCAGCAAGGTAAATAATACAACAGAGTAACATTAAGCATCGCTTTTTGTACCTATAAAGAATAAAAGTCATTCAGTCACTGAGTCAGTGAAGATCCTCAGTTATCCTGGTGAGGTTATCTGGAGGTGAGTCATGTCAACTGGACTTCTTTCTTGTTGGCTTCATTACTCGTCCAAATTGTTTTTCCACTAAAGAATATATTTGGATAAGTAATAAAACATTTCTAGCAAACAAGAAGGAGTTCATTTGACATGATTCAAATTTAAGATCCAGAGTTAATTGTAAGCAGTGAGACAGAATGTCTGTGAACATTCATCAGTGATTGAATGGAGCCTCTGTAATACCTGGCTGTTAAGGTGTTCCTCAAGGCTCAGTATTTGGTCCACTAATATTTGCATTCTCTATCTATTAGGGGAGCAGTGCAATGATACTATCAGTATGTGTATCCACTTAGAGCTTAAAATATCCGCCGTGTGTGTGTATTTATATTTAACCGTGAAGTGGGCGTGAATGAAACCTAAAGACTGAAATTTATTTAAAAAAACAAAAAACAAAAAACAGATGTACAAATATCAACAGTGTATCAACAATTCTGTCTCTGATACAGTAGTTCCTCAGCCATAGCTACGTCTCTCAGGTTCATAACCATGTCCTAATTTAAGATGTTGTCTCATTCTCACTGTTGTTATTTTTGTTTGTACCTGCTCTCGTTATTTATTCACTTAATTTTAAACCATCGCAAACCTCACTAGGGAGAACCTAAGGATGAATGAATAAATGCACGAAAAGCACCAAACATTGCTACATGCTAATATTAATGAGTGTGGTCTTTATTTTTTCCATTATTCTAACAGACTGCTCATGACTACATCGAGGCAAATGCTTCCAGTTTCCTCATTTCACACCTTTTGCCTCAAATATTTTGACAAGAAAAAAAATCACATCTGTATTTGTATCCGTTTAAATAATCTCCTTATTCTGAATAATGTACTTGTACTTGGTTCGTGATGATGAACCTTGGGTGTTTTCCAGCAGTGAAACTGTACCAAAAAACCTGCTCTATGAGTAAAACAGAAACTGGTCTTATGTATTTTAACATTTTCAGTGTTTTTTTTTTTTCAGTTTTTGTCATTTTCAACTGAACACTCAAATCGAAACTTCCTAGTCTTAATACTTCATCAGCACTTTTGTTTTTTAGCCCTCTACATCGTTGTAACTTCCTTCTTAAAAGTGCCCATGTCAGATCGCTACACAATCATAAAACAGTACTCCAAAATGTTCACACATTCAGATTGTTCTCTTTTCTTATTAAACTTCACTCTGACCAGCCCTCGTAGCTCCTCCTCTTCAGCCTTGACAACTTCCTCACCATCTGGCCTCTGAATTATTATTATTATTATTATTATTATTTTAATCTATTTTTACATAACCAACCTATACTTTGATTGGCCTTCCAGGTAATTAAATTTGTGTTCCCAACATTTATTTATTCCATCCGATTAATTTACTGTAAATGGCGAAACAAATTTTCTGATCAGCTTCTGATCAACTGTACAGAACCAAGGACATTCAGAGCAAAGCTAATTTACATTTAGCCACACCAATTAATGGTGCAAATAGACATTACACAATAGAAGAACCTCTTTATTAAATCTTCTACTAACGCAGCTCATCCACTGCAGCTAATCAGCTAGCATAAACACCCATGCTAACACTTCTTCCTTTTACTTTTGTTTTAATTAAATATCTAGTCTTTTTTATCGTAATTTAGGAATTTGTTTTGGATCATAGTCTTTCAAGTTTTTTTTAATTGCTGTGGAATATAAATAAATGAATAGATAGATAGATGATAGATAGATCTAGTTTCTCGCCTGCCAGGGTTGTGGGTTGATGGAGTTTTTGTATTGTTTTTGTGGTTTTATTGGACACTTTGTTTGATTAGTAAGATTAACAGTCAACTTCTGGATTGGTGGTTAGTATTGATTTATTATTATTATTATTATTGTTGTGGTTGTTGTTTGTGTGCTTTTATTATATTTTTTCCCATTTTTGGTCACTTTGGTATCAGATAAAGAACAAAATGTGAGCCTTGTTTTTCAATCTGCACTGTTTATAACTTACTTATACACTTCTAAATAAGTAAAAACAACAACAACAACAACAACAACAGCAACAATGTGTCAAAACCTGCTGCTTGTGTTAATAGATCTATAGAGATATTACAAAGCCTTTATATTTTTTTGCAGTGCTATGTCCAATCAAAGTATACGTAATATAGGTTTTTGTTTAAGTAGGACAAAAGCAATAGGTCTAACTATATATTTTTGCTACCGGTAGGAACTTCTGACAAGCAGAAGATAGGATATAACTTTTCCCACAGTGGGGAAATGTCTAAAAATTATAGAACATTGAGATATACATATATGTAAATTAATATACACATTTAGTTGAGTGGAAACATGGGACACAAACTCAAATCTCAAGGCCCATTTTCATACACATACATTTCAATACGAATACAATACAAATATATTATTACTTTGATGAGCGAAGGAATGTCTTGAGTCACTTATTGTAAATTCCTCTACAGAGTACTTAGATGTCCTTTATCCCACGGAAGCTTTCGGTGTAATATGCATTAAATGTTCAATCTGTTTATTCACTTCATGCCTTTACTATGTTGACGCTCACAGTATATATAGAGTATTCAGATTATGATTACTTCCCTAATTGTCTTTTGATTCTTTAAAGTTGCTCTGAAAGAATGACCACTGTACAAAAGCGGTATATAAATAAACCTGCATTGATTTAAACTGAAACATTGTCTAAATTAATAATTTTACACTTAACTCATAACTGCTTTCTACTTTGTATCGTTCGATTTAGTATGCTTAATTAATAGCTTTGGACTTCCTTTATATGAAGAGAAACAATAAAGATATTTGGGGTCATGTGGTGCACTTTTATTTTCAAGATTTTTATTTATTAGCAATCCACATAGTGTGTTAAAACCATAAAGAGATTTCACCACTCATCTGAGGTTCCCCTCTGGTTCTCCTTACTTTTAATTTCAATTCAAAAGTCATTATGATATATAGCAGAAACTGCAGTTTTGTTTGAGATGATAAAAGCTATATGTGAAAAGTATGAGCCGTTACCTGGGTTGGAGATCATCTCCAGGCTCTGCTTCTGAAGCTCCTGCTGATGGTTCGGTGTGGATCTCAGCAGGTTTCCTTCACTGCCGGCTCTCATCAGCCTCTCGCCCACAATCAGCATTCTCGAGCGATCCCCCGGTGGCTCCTTATGTGACTGCTTCGATGGCTTCACCAGACGTGATGAGATCATTTTGCACTCTGTCAAGGATGTGCCCTTTTTCAAGATCTTCTCACCTTCTTCGCCTGCGGCAGCCTAAAGTCAAAGCTGTTTCCTTGTACACAGGAACTTCATTGTGTTCGATCAGAAGTTTGGATGAGAAAAGAGCCTAGTTCAATCCTGTCCTGTCTAATGAGTCCAACCCACGCCTCTGTCCTTCTCTAATCCCTTCCACACTCAGCACAAACGGTCCCTCTGGATCTGAGCTCAGGAATCACAGCCCTCGTGCACTCGGTTTGCTGTGTGAGCTGCACATGGATTTAACGAGGCGAGACGATTACTGTGGAGTGAGGGAGCAAGACAGCGACAGAGAGAGAGAGAGAGAGGAGAGAAAGCAAGAGATTTATTCCCTAACTGCATGCGTCATGGTGAGAGGAAAGAACCTCGAAATGATGGACGTCCAGCAGAAATTGCAGCGTTTACAGAAATCAAAGTCAGAACAAGCAGGAAGATGAAACCCTCACTCACATCTACGATATCTTCATGAAGATACCTCACCTGTTTACATCATCTAGAGGTTTATTTTTGTAAGATTTAATGATTATTTACAAACAATTTAAACTCAATACCAGTTTTTATCAAACACTTCATTAAATCTTTAATGCATGAAGTAATTAAAATCACACCTTATTTCGTTTTTTTCTCATCTGTAGTCATTATTTATTTAAGCATAATGATCAAATCACGTTTATTTTAATGTGCTCTTTCTACTACGTTATCGTTTCCATAGTAACAGAGACTTGTACAGTGTGGCACGGTGGCGTAGTGGTTAGCTCGGTGGCCTCGCACCTTCAGAGTCTGGGTTCGATTCCCACCTCCGGGTCTGTTGTGCAAGGACTTTGCATGTTCTCCCTGTGCTTGGTGGGTTTCCTCCGGGTACTTCTGTTTCCTCCCAAAGACCTGCAGATTAGGCTAATTGGTGTTTTCAAATTGGCCGAGGTGTGTGCATGTGTGTCCTGTGATGGATTGGCACCTTGTCCAGGGTGTACCTCTCTCTTCATGCCTGACGTCCCCTGAGAGTCAGGCCCCCCGTGACACTGTGTGGAATTAGCACTATAGAAAATAAATAAATAAATAATAAAGTTAAAATTTCTTTAATTTAAACCTAAGTGGCACAGATCTGTGCCAGCAACGCAGCATAGGTCAAATAATGTGTGTGTATTTATATGAAAGCCTTGCCGGTGTGTGTTAACGGGGAGCCTTCAAACATCAAACTGTGCATTTGGGCGTTTTGTCAGGTAGAATGAAAGTTATCATTACTTTTATAATGTGTAAATTTTACTGCTACAGGAATATGGGAATGACGGTGCAAAAATGTAGAACTCCTAAAATAAGCATATTATTATTGTTGTTATTATGATTATTGTTATCATTATCATTATTATTATTTGTTTATAGAAACTACCAGAAACACACATGATGACGCATATCTGTGTTAAGTTTTTAGTTAACACAGATAAGTAAAAGATTTTGTTACGGAATATTAAAATTTAGGTAACATGTATGGAAGGAATCTCCAGTGGCAGATCTGTACATTTACTACGCTTTCTGACATCTCCAGGACAAACTAGTTTATGCTTCTTTGTGGATTCTCTGTAAAATAAGAGATTATATATATATATATATTATCATTATACTGGCTAACATGGAAGTTTGCATGGCATGTCTGTTATAAAGATCAGGCAAAGTAGAAAAAAAGAGAAACAGGTAACAATATTAAGAGTATAAGAATAAGAAATTAAATCAGGTGCAATTGAGTTTATACATATAAAAATACAGCGTTTACAGACACACAGTAACATCATAGTTTTGTAACATGATCGATACCATGATGTGTTTTTTATTTGTTTTTATTTTTGGTTTAAGAGAGAATAAAGAGAGTGAGTGGGTGACTAGTGTTTATTGTTGCTATAATGTAAAAAACTCTCTAACTACCTTACACATTATTAAATGTAACTATAAAATGATATGATATATGAGTACAATTCAATTCAATTCAATTTTATTTATATAGCGCTTTTAACAATGGTCATTGTCTCAAAGCAGCTTCACAAAAAAAAAAATTAAAGAATTTTTTTTTTTTTTCTAGAAAAGAAAAGAAAATATTTGGAAGTGTGTATGTGTGAAAAAATGTGTCTAGATAATAATGAAATGAATGAATGAAATGAATGAAATGTCTCTGATGAGCAAGCCAAGGGTGACGGCGACAGTGGCAAGGAAAAACTCCCTGAGATGGCAATAGGAAGAAACCTTGAGAGGAACCAGACTCAACAGGGAACCCATCCTCATCTGGGTGATAACAGATAGAAATAACATCAAGTGTGTTGTGCAGGTGAAAGTTCAATATATCAGAAGTTGTGTAGATTCAGTTTAGCAGTAGGTGCAGAGGGCAGATGGGGTCAGATCACTGGAAGCACAGGAGGAGGATGTGTAGCTCCAACCATCATAAAGCAGAATCTAGCTGAAGCAGGTCCTTCTCAAGATGCCTTAGAAACCTCGCAGGGTTGGCCTTTGTCTACTGAAGCTGGCACAATCTCCAGATGCCTCGGGATGGGTAGAAAAATACAGAAAAGATGGAGAGAATTAGCGTAGTTGCCATTCAGGATAGGTGTACTGGAGTATGAGGTTATGGGATGAGTTACGCGTATGCCAGATTAAAGAGATGCGTCTTGAGTCTACTTTTGAATTGGGAAGCCGTGTCTGCTCCCCGAACAGTGTCTGGAAGGCTATTCCAAAGCTTTGGAGCCAAATATGAAAATGCCCTGCCCCCTTTTGTAGATAATGATGCGCGGGTCTATAAGAAATAAAAACTGTAACATTTTGTAAATCTGTGTTTCATATGCTGTTAATGATTAATATATATATATATATATATATATATATATATATATATATATATTGAGAGACTTGATACAAAAATACAAAAATAAAAATAACTTAAAACAATAATTTTATACCTGAACTGAATAATGTTTGTTTATTTCAATGTTTTGGTTTATTTTTGGGGTAAATAAACTGATAAATTAATTTGGATAAATAAAATTTTGCAATAGGCGGCACGGTGGTGTAGTGGTTAGCACTGTCGCCTCGCACCTCCAAGGTAGGGTTCGATTCCCTCCTCGGCGTCCATGTGCATAGAGTTTGCATGTTCTTCCTGTGGTTGGTGGGGTTTCCTCTAGGTTCTCCGGTTTCCTCCCTCAGCCCAAAGACATGCAGATTAGGCTAACTGGTGCTCCCAAATTGCCCAAAGTGTGTGAATGAGCATGTAAGTGTGTAGATGTACTCTGTGTGTGCCCTGCGATGGATTGGCACTCTGTCCAGGGTGTACCCCGCCTCGTGCCCCAGGTCTCCTGTGATAGGCTCCAGGACCCTGTGATCCTGAATACAGGATGAAGCGGTATAGACAATGACAATAACGATGACATTTTTGCAATATTGTGTAAATAATCGGGACAATCATATTAAGTACTATTAACTTATTATGGTGTGATAGGTTAGGATAAGACTTAATATGAAGCAGCATGTCTTAGAAATTACTCATAAGTTCAATGCAGTGATGAACAAAGTACACAAATCCTGTATTTGAGTAAAAGTAGAGATATCCCAGGTAAAATATAACTCAAGTACTGAAGAAGTTCTCCATTTACATTTTTACTTAAGTAAAAGTACAGAAGTACTCACCTTCTGATTTACTTAAGGATCAAATGTACTAAGCTTGTTTTTATCTTATTGTAGCCTTTAAGTCATAATCTCTCTCTCTCTCTCTCTCTCTCTCTCTGACACCTGCTACATGGCTGAGCGTTTTACACAGTGAGGGCAATTATGTAGAACTTTCAGCAGGTTACAGTATAAAGCGGTGTAGACTTCAAATGCTCCACATTACTACAGTTATGTAAATCAACACTATACAGATATTTGTTGTAGGAGTAAAAGTAAAACAGTATCCACTGAAAAAAAATTCTCAAGTAAAGTACAGATACATGAAAATTGTACGGTAAAAAAGTAAATGTACTTAGTAAGGTTCCACCTATAAATCAATGTATACAGGTATACAGTGACATGAGATTACTTTTAAATCAGAAAAACTTTTAATTCTAAAAAATATTATTAAAAGTAATTCAGTCTAATAATCTTATAATTATAATAATTATCAAATATTTACAACATGTGTCAGTTTGGGACAGGCTTTTGTTTCTGTACACAAATTTCTTATTGAAAACAAAATGTCCAGGTCGGGAATTGTTTTTCATTTAATGAATACGTTGTTTCTCGAATAACGCAATTAGCGGTAGCTGCAGTGTCTTAACGCGTATTTCTCTGTCAAAACCGATGATAAAAAAAAACAAACGTTTGACAACTCAAAGGAATTATTCCTGCACGAGGGCATCCTGTGTAGCATCCTGTTCATAACTGAGTTTTTCTCAGCATCATTAAAAACTATTTTTATTGCACGCCGTGAGAAGTCTGAGGGAGGGCCGGCTCTCTAATTTGCTCTCTCGTACCCTGGGGATGAAAAACAATTCTGCGTGCAAATGTGAAAAGGTGACAAATCATCCAAAAATACTACAGCCAGAGGTAGAGAGAGAGAGAGAGAGAGACGCAGAGCGGCGGTCACACACAGAATATCACGGAGATCAGTATGAAGATGCTGAAGATTTTACTCCAGTAGGACGAGCTGTTGGACTGAAATGTTTTTAAACAGCTTTTTCTGGTTGGGTAAAAAGCACAACACATTATTAGGAAAAATGGCTCTACAAATATTTAGTGAGATTGCAAAAAAAACATTTATGATCCCTGGAACTGTTAAAACAGCAGCAAAGATTTCTTTTTTTAATTTTGAACCCTCGTATCTGTCTTAAAGCCTTAGTAAATACTAAATGTAAAACCATTACAACTCCACATTGGGAACTCCAGCTCCTCCACCATCAGTGTTCGGGTTTAGTACTAAACAAAAAAACAACAGTCCCTCTTACGGCGTATGCAGATAAATCATGAAGCTCCTCTGCGTTTGTGAACTCTCCGTCTTAGCTATTCCGTAACGAACGCCTTCACAGCATTAACGCCTCGAAATATCAGGAGGGCCTTCAGTCTCTTGCCGCTGCTCCTGCCAAGCATAAAATCTATCACGGGGAACAACAACAACTGCAGCGCTGAGGAAAATATCGCTCCCATAAGGGCTGTTTTCCACTCATTAGTCTCTCTCCACAACCGCTGCGAACACGACTGATGAGACCGCCGATCGTAACACGGATCCTGAGAGCCGGCGCTTTCAGGTCATGTCTGCTCAGGGTTTTAATGGATTGCAATAAAACGGGACAAGATCGATCTGCTCGGTGACCATCGCAGGAAGTGGTTATTCACAGTAGGAAATATTTGCAGGAATAATTATATGACAGGAGCGCTTTGGGCTTGTGTTTAAATGAGCCTGGGTCAGAGCTGATGTCACTGAGGTCAATCCCAGGACAGCCAGAAAGCCTCAGAACATTTCCCCATGTTCCCCATGATCTCTCGTAAAAACGGGAACAAACAGAAACTGTTGGAGCAGCGTTTCTGTAAAATAAATAAATAAATAAATAAATAAACAAATGAAGGACAAAGTACCATAACTGCTAAAGTATCATATCCACCATAAAAACAATATCATGCGGATAAATCACTGTAATTACTTTATTAGTGCATCTACCATAAAAATGGTAGAAAATGGACAGAACAACTGGAGAAATGTAAATCTACCAACCAACTGCAGTAAAAGCACTCTTAATGTCAGACACCCAAATTACTGATATTATTGAAGGAGTATGCCTTCCATAAATAGACTAATATACAGAAAAATTACCAAAAATGCGGAGAAATTAATCGGTCTCACCGGTTTCAATGAATCAGTCCGGGAGCACAATTATAGAAAAGGTCTGTCCTGTAAAGCTGTCCTGTTTCTGAAAATCCTCAAAAAACAGTCCAATACAATGAAAAACCCCTCTGAGGCAAAATGGCGTCTGGTATTTCCCTGGCGATCTAAAGACGAAGAGACAACACTGTTATATTTCACGCATGAGATTCATTTCCTTAAGCGAGATTACAGTACCATCCTCAAACCTAATATCATCCTGATTCTGTAAATATTGCATACAAAACCATCTCGTATAATCAGAACCTATAAAGAGTTTGGAGGCTTGGATTGTCTGGAATAAAATGAACACAACAATGAGTGGCGGTTCAGGAGTTACAGCACATTGTGTGACTGGAGCTCTACCCTATTCTATTGTGAATGCCTTCCTGCTTGTTTGATGTAAACCCAGGCAATAAGTTTGGACTTTATTTGAAAATCTTTCCTCCTCTATTCATGTAATGCTCTTTCATAGCACTTGTTTTTGCAGCACAAAGACGCCGAGCCCAATTTCCTGTCTGTAAGAGCGATGCAGTCAGCTGAATGCACTTTAGCTTTTTTTTTATATGAATCGGTTAGCACTCCGGGGCAGTGTCTCTGACTTTGGGTCTTCAGGAAATGAGATTTTTGAACTGTTAATTTAGTTCACCTTTCCTTGGAGCAGAAGGACACGCAAGAACAAACACACAGATCAGACTAGCCTTTGTACTTGCGTGTGTGTGTGTGGGAGATGAGTAAGTACAGGCCCTAGTGGTGCTTATAGGTTATTGATTTTGTCCCTCACTTGGCCACGAGGTCTCACACAGAGGACGGAGATGAAGAAGAGGCAGTAAGTGTCCTGTAGCCCTTTGACTCTTTCCCCTCCATTAGCCGCGGTGCTAAAAGTGTCCCTTGGTTTCCTACAGAGGGGGTAAAATACAGCGTTCATTATGTCCATTGAGGCTGAGAGGGAATAATTGTGTGTCCTAGTCAGAATCAGGACGCTCTTGGTCCAGCGTATATCATGATCGTCTAAAGGTAAAATCACTTTGCATTTGTTATGTTTGTATTTTTCTGAAAATAGTTCTCAACATTTGATGAGATTCTTGCATGGTTGGACATTTGGACTTTTTTAGGAGTCTCCAGTGATGCTTCAAGAGTCATCTGATTCGATGCAGTTTGATGCTATACCAGCAGGTATGCTAGTTTGTCTTTTTGCTAGCTATTTTCTGTACAGGTGGTACAGAAAATAAGGGTGTTTATGGAAAACTGTGTCTATTTGCTAGAGTTTTAAGTCAGACAGACTAGTCCAATATTTCTGCTAGTTTGTCTGTTTGCTAGAGTTTTTCCAAAAATATTGCATAAACAGTTTGTTTTTGTTTGTTTTCTTCTCGATTTGATGTGCGATAACTGCTAATCCAGCAGTTATGCTAGTTTGTTCATTTGCTACGGTGTTTATGGTAGACACCAAAATCATTTTCTGACCCCCCCCCCTCCTCCTAACTGTTCCAGTAGTTATAATAATTTGTCCATTTGCTAGAGTTCTTTTGCTAAAGTTGCTAGTTTGCTCATTTGCTAGTGTTTTTTTTTATGGTGAACATGCTAGCCCAACGGTTCTGCTAGTTTTTCCAATTTGATACGGTTTTATTCTATCTGTGCTAATTTGACACTTATGCTAGTTTATTCATTTACTAGGTTTTTATGATGGACAAGCAAGCTAAAGCGTTCTGCTAGTTTTTCCCATTTAATCCAATGGTTATGCTAGTTTGTCCATTTGCTGGAGATTTTTCTGTAGATATGCTACTTCTGCACTTATGGTAGTTGGTAATATTTTGAGGGTGTTTAGGGCAGACATACTATTACTATCTAGTAGTTTGTCCATTTACTAGGTTTTCATGGTAGACATGCTACAGTAGTTCTGATAGTTTGTCTATTTGCTAAAGTTTGTTTTTTTAAATACTACTCTAACACTTCTGCCAGTTTTTCAATTTCATAAGATTTTATCCTATTTTCATTCTATTTAGTCTAACAGTTCTGGAAGTTTAGCCATTTTAAATGTTTTGGTGCTATACATGCTAATCCAGCTGTTACAGCACTTTGTCTATTCGAAATAATTTTTACGGTAGATGTGATACTCTGGGATGGGCAATTTGCCTGTTTGTTTAAATTATTTAATTCTGTTGTTTGTTGTCTTTAAACTCATTTGTGTATTTCAAAAGGTTTTATATACAGTATTATCCATTTGTTAGTGACAGGTGTAATTATGCACGTTTTTAAAGAGAGCTGACAACTCATCATGACTCACAATTTCCGCACCCTGAAGACTGAAACCTGGGAGTTGGGGTATTTTAAACCCCACGTGAACCCCAGAGTAATTATCAGCCTTGAGTCATGCTCACCTGGTCAACACACTCGCATCTCATCTCCTTTGATGTCTGAAACATTTCAGCCTTAGTTAACTTCCTCGTCTCTGATCTTCTCTCACACAGATCTGCACAGACGCTCCGGCATGTGGACGAGTTGGAATTAACATAACCTCTGTGTGTAATGGCGAGGTTATTTACATTATTTATTTATATTATTATAAAAATGCTCATGGTCAGGTCAGGTTAGGGTCTAAGAAACATCTTCATTAAGAAAACCAAAAAATCAAAACTTACCTTTGCCACAACTAAAAGACATTTCTATTTCACTTGGGACTAATCATTTCTATGGAGTTAATTATGTGCCAAAATTTAACAAACAAACACAATCTGCTTTGCAAAGAAAAAAACTACTTTCTCACAAATGCAGCGTTTTGCAAACAAACACAATCCGATTTGCAAAGAAAAAAATTCAACTTTCTCACAAATGCACCCTCCGTATTTTCTCACAAATTCACCCTCCATATTTTCTCACAAATTCACCCTCCATATTTTCTCACAAATGCGCCCAACCTATTTTCTCACAAATGCATGGAGCAACTTCCTCTTCCAAAACAGCAGATGGCGCTATCGGTCAATTTACTCTATTCTCCCGAGACCTCAAACAACGTGTTTATATGGTTTACATGTCCGCCCATCCTTACTGCCTGTGGTCTGCCAGTTAGGAAGTTGGAGATCCACTGACACATAGATGAGCTGAGTCCCAGGTGCTCCAGCTTGGTGTTGAGTGTGGAGGGAATTATGGTATTAAATGCAGAGCTGTAGTCGATGAAGAGCATTTTAACATAATTCCTCCTCCGAGTGTCCAGGTGAGTGAGTGATGTGTGGAGGAGAGGAGAGATGGCATCATCTGTGGATCGGTTCGGGCGGTATGCAAACTGTAGTGGGTCCAGTATGTTGGTTAGTGAAGAAATGATAAAGTCTCTGACCAGGCGCTCAAAGCACTTCATCACTCCTGAGGTGAGGGCTACAGGGCGATAGTCATTAAGAAAAGCAGGATGAGGTTTCTTTGAACCAGGAACAATGATGGACTCTTTGAAGCATGTGGGGATCACCGACTGAGATAAAGAGATCTCTGTGAACACAGGTGCTAGCTGGTCTGCACAGGCTCTGAGAATACGACCTGAGATGCCGTCTGGTCCAGCTGCTTTCCTAGTGTTCACTCTTCTGAAGGCTCTTGAAGGCTCTCCTCACGTCATGCTTGGAGATGATGAACGCGTTTCCGGTGCTGGCAGTGTCCTGTCTGTAGCCGTTAGCATCGCTAGCGTCTTTAGTATCTGGATGCATATTCCTTTTTTTTTTTCTTTTTTCAAATTCATTTAAAATATCTAAAATTACACATATATGTATATATAATTAGTAAGCAATTAATCCCTTTTTTATTTTAGTAATTAATCGTTTAGAAGTTAGGGATGTTATCAATTATCAAAAATAAATTAATTTATATATTTTTTATCCTTCCTGCCTAATAATATAGAACAACATAATTTACACCATTAATTATGTTTTTTAGTTTTGAGTTTAGGTGAAATTTTAATGATGTGAAACTATTTTACACATAAATATATCAAATCTTCTACATGAACATTTACATTTCTGATAACTAACATAATAAGCACAAGCTTCTTTAAATTCAACAATATTTCAGGGAACAACATTACACAGATATCTAAAGCTTTTAAATGTTGTATATTTATATATGTACTGTATGTGAATATAATAAAGGCCATGATAATCAGACCTGGTCCTTCTGCGCCCTCTACCGACCATAAAGAACTAACACGAATAATTCCATTTGCTCTACAAACTGCAGTAGAGATTTAAGATCTGATCACTGCTGAGTCTAGACCACAGTAATGAGTGATCAGATTAGCTGTAACATAAAATAATAATTGTTTACGAGAATAAAGTTAAAGCATTCAACGCTCACACACCCTGGTGGAATCATTAAAGGTTTTGAGTAGAACTCTGCACATAGTGGTTGAGTATGAAAAAACATTCCACACTAGAACACTGTATTCAAGAATAAATTTGTTCAAACTAAACTTTCAGCAAGTTTTTTTTATTTATATTTAGGCATTTGGCAGACGCTCTTATCCAGAGTGACTTACAAAAGTGCAGTGAAGTTTCCGTCATTGGATCGATCCTTACCCTGGGTTACTAAATAAGTATAATATATAAGTATAATAAATGTAATATAATTAAATTATTTATTTTTTAAATGATTTATTTATAATTTAACACAATCTAATCTAATCTAATCTAATAATCCAAATAAAAAGTCTTGCATTTAATATACTGTATATTTTTATAGGTTATGTAATTTTAATAGAAAGAATATTTAATTTAAAAGAATAACTAAAAGTCTCAGTATCATGTCTTAGGATTATTAATTAGTGATATTTATAATTTTCTCGGGTTTCAACCACAGTAATGAGCAAGTACTAAGTAGATCTAATTAAATGGTAATTTAATCAGCTTATTTCACTTTCTCTGCAGTAGGATCAGAGCTTTGCATGTCATATTTATAATCTCTCTAACTTCTGCCTTTTAACTATTTTCTCAGTTTTATTTAAAGATTTTTTCTTGCAGCTTTTTATTTTGAAAATTTGTCTGAAAGCTCCTTAAAAGCTGTACAGATTTTTTTTTAAGTAAAAAAATTTTTGTGTAATTTTAAGCAAAAATCTTTTTGATTTACATAGTTAAATTCACTTATGGTTTCTTTCTTACAAGTAAATTTCTCTTATTTTTTTATCCTAGAGAGCCTAAACATTTTATTTAAACCCAAATTAAATATTTTGTTAATTAATTATAACTTTGATTTAAAAGGTGGATAATAAACCTGCCTTAAAAGGAATGTTTTTTTTTTTAATATGTTGATATTGTTTAATATTGTGCTCTTTTTTTCACACAACAGAAATCAAGTTTACTTTGCATCTAACACACCGCTGTGATTAACAGATTGAGGAGGACATATGTTTAAAAAAATGAGGGTGACAGAGGGGTATAGTTTGGCTCTTTGCCCATTTCTGTGTGTCTAAAACCCAGCCTGGCAGCTCAGTGACCTCATTTCCACACTTTTCTGCATATAGAGGGATTAATGTGATTACTGCTGAGACCATAATCATGATGAATTAATTAAAATGTATGAAGATTAAAGCACATCTGGGATCCTGAAAATATTTATTAAAAACATGCTTAATATGGAATGCATGGTATAATAGTTAAAAAGGACTGTATTATGATGTGGCCAGTAGGGGGCGCCAGGTAGCAGGCTGGGATAAATGCTGAATTTGTTTTCAGAATAAAATATTATTAGTAGTACATTATTTCTAATTACAAAATAAGTCTGTAGCCATAGATCCAAAGATCCGACACAAAGAGTCGATTCGCCTTTGAGCTGCTATTACTAACAATTTTATGTTCTTGTATTGAAGGCATTTTCTATCCATCTATCCATTAACAAATTTCTGTAGTCCAAGTAAGGAACATGGTAGGACCTCTGGTATATATGTGAATGGCAATTAGCCTAAACTGCAGGTCTTTGGATTGTGGGAGGAAACCGGAGTACCCCGAACCCACCAAGCACAGGGAGAACATGCGAACTCCATGCACACAGAGCTCGACCCTGGACCCTGGAGGTTTAAGGTGACAGAGCTAACCTCTAAGTTACACATGCAGCCTCAAGGCATTTTGCCTTTTAAAAGATCGGCCTCCCTAGCTTAACATACAGAGGGCTCTGCTGTTAAAAATGATGATCCATCTGCAGTAGAAACACCTCATTCTCGGATGAATCAGCTCTTATATGCGAGTCGCCTCTCAACATTCATCTTAAAGAGCCAACGTATTTGAGAACGGCACATCACTAGTGCATTGAAACATAAGAAATTATTTTCTTTATTGTCTTTTTTTAAAAGTATACTTGTTTAACAAAATCTCTTGCATTAAATATGAATATAAGAAATGTTTATATACTTTATTAAATCTTCATGTGGTTGTTTTTTCAGTAAAAGAGGTTATGATGGATTAAAGAGTCGGTTGGTTGAATGCCAAACGCTTCATTGCTGCTCGATGAGGCGTGAATGACTGATCCTGAAAGCTTTGTACACACACTGTTTAACTGTGTTTAACTCCTAAACCTGTGACTAAAACTGATAAAGTGTGTATAAAACTCTCCTAAATGTCCATGGAGTGTAAACAGTCTTTATAAATCGATGAAATGAGAGAGCCTGAGGAGATGTTTGTGTGAATTAAGGCGCCATATTGATGCCCTGAGGGCAGACTCTCACACTACTAACTGAGGGATTATGTGGAGATTATAAAGATTATTCTGTTTAGCCAGACTAATCTATCTTAACAGACTTTTATTTGTCTGGAGGATAAAAGAGAAACAGATTTATGACTGAAAAATCTATGTTTAAGATGGAAAGGATTATAAAATAAAGAGCATTAATTGGTTATTTGTAATCAGGAAGTTTAATAAGATAACATATTGCCTGTAAAATATGTACTTTATGTTTATGAAATGATAGAGCCTGGGTTTCACTTATACAGTACACAATCTAATAATACTCATATTGGCCCGATCACAAATTGAGCGTGCATTGGCACTGCAGTATTAGTGATATTTCATAATTTATTGAGTGAGTAAAGTCATGTTATCCTTATAATGCTATTCATTCCAATATTATTGTTTCTGTAATTTTCTCCATAACTTTTTATTGTAATGTATCTTTCTATTGTCTTGTGTGATTGTGTTTTTTTGTATGTTTTGATTGTTTATTTTTGTGTTGTGTATTTGTTATAAATAAATCATACATAAAAAAAAGTCATGTTAGTGCAGTAAATAAATATCAAACACACTGCTGAATTTAGCACAAAGCTAAAGCCTTACACTGTTTGTGGGCTTATGCTTACCAATGAAAGTTTTTTCTTTATGTGTTTTATTGCCATTTCATTTAACTTGTCTACTTCGAGCTCTGGGTCATGAGTCAGAGACCCTACCCATCATAGATGTAGGCCTAAAAGCTTGATATTGCTAATTTCTAGCCATTTTAAATACATATGCATTTTATTAAAATCTTTTTCATTAGAAAAAATCTTTCTATGATGCATTGTTGGCAAATGAGTCGGCTCTTTTTTGCACACAGTTGTATCCTTAACTCTGCTATGTCATGCTGACTTTAAGCGAGCAGGAAATGAACTTCTTCTTCTTCTTCTTTGTCTTTGGGCTGTTCCCTTTCAGGGGTCGCCACAGCGAATCATCTGCCTCCATCTAACCCTATCCTTTGCATCCTCTTCTCTCACACCAACTAACTTCATGTCCTCTCTCACTGCAACCATAAATCTCCTCTTTGGTCTTCCTCTAGACCTCCTGCCTGGCAGTTCCAACCTCAGCATCCTTCTACCGATATATTCACCATCTCTCCTCTGAACATGCCCAAACCACCTCAATCTGGCCTCTCTGACTTTATCTCCAAAACATCTAACGTGGGTTGTCCCTCTGATAAACTCATTCTTAATCCTATCCATCCTTGTCACTCCCAAAGAGAACCTCAACATCTTCAGCTCTGCTACCTCCAACTCTGCCTCCTGTCTTTTCTTCAGCGCCACTGTCTCTAAGCCGTAGAGCATCGCTGGTCTCACCACTGTCCTGTACACCTTTCCTTTCATTCTCGCTGATATGGAAATGAACACTCACTCATTTTCTATACACTTCCCTCTTTAGTTTTATTTTTTTTCTCGGGAGTGGGTTGAGGTTTGGTCAGTATGCCAGCGTCCAACGGCACAGCTCATGAAGGTAGATAAGTTAATGCACATTAAATGCGGATAGGATGCGATGATGTCACAGTAATGTATTTACAGTAATTATAAAACAGGTATACAGTTAACCTTATTTATATTATGAGCGCTGCTGAATTCTCTACTGGGATTAGTCAGGAGGTGTTGATTAATTTCCTGTAGCAGCAGCCCTGATGTTAGTGCAGCTCTGAAAAATCACAAGATTATGTTAAAGCTCTTATTCTGATAAATTATTGTTTTTATAGTAACAGCTGCAGAAGTAAGGAAGTAGGGATGGAGTGAACAAAAAATTAATGTTAAAAATGTATTGTTAAATGGATTAAAAACAAAAACAAAATGTCATTATTTAGTAAATAAAAAATATATAGTCGACAAATGGTTGTTGTAGCGAAATAAAACACTTAAGGACAAGCTGGAAAATATTCAACTTCTGGGTGGTAACTGTAACACCCACCTCACTACACCAACATGTCACTGATTTTTTTTTTACTCTAACTGCAACACACACACACGTACACACACACACAGTGTTTTATTTTGTTCAAGTCACTGGAGATATTCCTCATAAAAATGCAAAGTTATCCTGCGGAAACAGCTGACGCTTTGCGCTGCTGCTGCACTGAATTAATGATATTATATTCCTATTATATGGAAGGATTACATCTGCGCAGCACATCATCATGAATCTTGCAGAAAGCAGCGTCTGAATGAAGGCTCGGCTCGATCTTTAGATGAGCTTGACACCGTTGACACCGAGTGTCAGTGCATTCCGTTGGATTTGCTCGCCGAGTTCATTCACGCTGTGGCTCTTTTCACGCCGTTGCTGGAGGATTCCTGTGTGTGTGGTGGTGAGCGGGCCGGCCGGCTCTCCCGCTGTGAGGGCATATGGTGGCTTTGTGGCCTAAAACGGCGGCCTTCATCGCGCCTCCTGCCCGCAGAGTTAAACAAATTGATTGGCAGGCTCGCAGCTGAATGAGGGCCCCTCTCACAAACATAATGCCTCATTATGTATTTATGTTTAGGCGACCCTTAGCATGCGTGTTGATGATTTACATTCTCAGGAAGATGCTTCTTCTCCTCCTTCATCTTCTTTTTCTTCTTTGCAGTACAAACTCACAATTTTATATCTTCACCTAAAAAACAAACTATGAAATTGAAGTGAAAATCTAAAATGTGACCTGAAAGTGTACGATTTTTTTTTAAGTTTTTTACGAAAGGAAGTGTTTTTTTGCTTACATTCTCACTGATTCCGTTTTTTAAGTCCGCAGACAGGAGATGGACTCTCTGAGGAAGGGGATCGGAGTGAAAGTGAAGTTTCTCCAGGCTCAGTATGAGTCCCTGCTGAAGCGAGAGGCCAAACCTTCCATACGAGTATTAATTACAAAGTCAAAGCCATTGAGAGGCAGCACAAAGAGGTCGTCTGTGCACACCGCTGCTGTTTCGATGTAATAACGTGATTATGAAGTGATTAAAAATGCATGACCAACCACATCCATGCTTTCCACATCCTGCTGGCCTCATAAAGTGCTAAAAATGTTGAATATTTTTATCTGAATTCAACAGAATTTTAACTTTAACGTTTCGTGTTTGTGTGCAGGCAGAAATGAAATTGCTTCGGATTAACATATCAAATTTGCGCACAGACTAGGAGGGTTTCCTCCGGGTACTCCGATTTCCTCCCACAGTCCAAAGATATGCAGATGAAGCTAATTGCCGTTTTCAAATTGCTTGTAGTGTGTGTGAATGTGTGTGTTTTTTTTGTGAGATGGATTGGCACCCCGTCCGGGATGTCCTCCGCCTCGTGCCCAGAGTCCCCTGGGATAGGCACTGGATTGTGATTGGTCAGAAGGTGTTGATTTATTTTTTAAAACAGCAGTACATTTTGTGTTTTATTCCTTTCTTTTTGTCTTCATGCCTGTATTTCCATTCAGAAAGTAAAGGTTTTGCATAACAGCTATCACCTGCTGCTTGCTTATGCAATCTATGTCATCAAAGTCAGATGTAAGGTATAGAAAAGGATCTTAAACCATTTTATTGTTTATATGCATATTATCTCTATCTCTGAATTCTATGCTGTAATACTCTCTATGAAGAAAACCAGAGTGAAGGTAGAGAACCCAGAGACACTGGCCAACTGCGGGAGATTTTAAATCAGAACCAGGAGAAGGATTATAAAATTGAGAGCCTTAGTGATCAGCTGAGGGAATACAAGGAACAGCTGGAGGTACAGGCACAATCATGAATCATCATGTAATATATAGTTCTGCCTTTTTTTAAAGAAGATTTTAATTGTAATTTAATTGCCCACTTTGGGAAGCAGCCATTTCACTGTCCAGTGTACTAAAATTCATATGCAATACGAGGCAATGCAAACGGCTAATCAGGTGTCAAGGACAGGCACTCTCGTATGGCCTACATGACCTCTCTCTGATTCTCAAGGCACAGAGGCAGATGGCATGTCATAGCATGGTGTGTGAGGGGTAGAACAAGCAATCTCAGTGTAGGGACAGCTTTATTCTCAAGGTTTATCAGGTTCTTCTGATCAGAATTTCGCTGACGATTACCTGTAGTTCTGTTTCACAGCAGATGGTGGAGCCAAAGGTGAGGAATGGACTTAGGTATCAATAAGTGTCTTTTAATTGGATTAGATTTTTTACTCAGTGATAATGTCAAAGGGGAAATTAGGGATTGTTAGGAGGAAGTGAATGGAGATTTTCCAGAGAACTGGAATCAGTGGGCAAATCTGGGATAAACTTTGAGCTGTGTAAAGGTCCACGATAAGTCACGTCGGAAGTCCACAGTCTCAGAGGCGGAATCTCTCTGCAACATTCAGCCATTTGTGATTATTCCAAAAGGGCCAAAAAGTTACAGAAGCATCTTCATATGGCCTACTGTCTCCGCTTTCCTTATGAATGAAGCAGAGAGAGAGCGACAGAGACAGAAAAAGTGAGAGAGCGTAACAAAACAAGAGAGAGGCAGAAAAACCCTTCCTTTTGAAAGCCTTTGAACGGCTGTACGCTCCTAAGTGTGACAGGCATGCAAAAGGCGTGTTAATGCGCACGGCCTGAATGGACATCACAGAGACCTGATGGACTCCATGCGGCTCTCGGCCTGCGGGCTTCAGAACGATGACGGCTGATGTGATCTCGCTGACACTGGCAGGGAGAAATACAAAGACAACAACTACCCCACCACCCCCCCACCCCAAAATGGAAACGGTGCTCACGGAGAACCCCCGATTCCCCCACCTTCGTCTTCTTCCTCCATCCCTCGCTCCCTCCCGGCCTGGCAAAGCCTACAGTCCTTCATCCTTCAGCTGCCTCGAGAAACTTCCTGAATAAATTCGACCTGAATGACAGGGGCAACCGAACAGTATGATATGCCATTATTCCTGTCAATAAAAAAATGTCCTCGGCTTTGTATGTAATGTACAGCCTTCTGTCTTCCAGGCGCAGAAAAGAGAGAGGCAGAGTGGGCGAGACAAAACAAAACGCCCTCCTCTGAGACTTTTTTTTTGTGTCTCTTTCTTTGTTATTCAGGGGGAAATGGTAGGAGGCAAAAAGTTGTCCGAATGCTTTGTCCCATATTTGCAGCGCAGCTTGAGCGGCGTGTCTTTTGTTGGGCACAGTAAAGGGTAAAGTGAAAAAAGGGTCGTGTCATTTTTTTGTTTCAGGCCGCAGATGATCCGGAGTAAAGTTGGCTGAAGACTGGAAACAGCAGGCTGGATGGTGACGTTGATGCCCCTCACGTCAAAATAGAACTAATTCAACAAGCTCTCATGGCAAAAAACCAGCAGCTGAAGGATATGGGTACCAGTCATCGAGACACATTTTTAAATTAACGTTCTTATTTAAACTGGGCATATTGTAAGACATTTAAAAGTCAGCATGAAAAGAATTCACACTATGGGCAAAATAATGATTTAGATAATTGTGATATAATAACATTGTTATAGTTTCTAGACAACTATTTTTGTTCACCTTTCCCTTCTTTACTAAGTAATTCCTTAAAAAAGTTTAAATAAATAATCGCTGAACATTCCATAATGATTTACATAATGCATAATGAAGAATATTGAAAGTATTGTTATATGATGTATTCACCATATTGCCTGCCTTGTACAGTACAAAATGTAGTCTTACAAGACTTCAAGTGTAATAAGGCTAAGAAATTGATTATTACTAAGAAATGCTTATTACAGTTAGCATCACCTAGGTGTTTAGCATCACAGATAAACACACGTCCAAACCATCATACACTCGCATCTTCTCAAAAAACAATGTTTGGCTCAATGATACTATTTGTAAAAAAAAATGGAGCTGTTGAACTGTTTGTAACTCACATAAAATCCAAACCCACAAACTCAAATAAAGAGAAGCCACTGTGGCAGGATTTACACACACACCCTGTGTTGCATGCCAAACAGGACGCTGTATGCTTCTATTACTTATCTCCTAAATAAAACTAAAAAGTAAACACTGGACACTAAAATTGAATTGGCTTTTTGATTTGGGACCACAAGGACGTTGTACAGTTTATTATTTTTTTTGTAAATTAAATATAAACCAAACAGTTCCTTCTTGGTAGTATTTCTGTATAAATTCTCTTTTTAAAGGACAGGTGCTTTAGCGGTGAGTCTCCTCAACGAGAAACATTTATTAAAACTATTTAAATTCACACCATTCTTATCTCTTCCTGCGCTCTCTGATCAGAATACAATGTTTGAGGACACTTAATAGATCACGGCTATGATCCCGCAGCGTGCGCTGTCTGTGAGAAGCTGGTAAACACCAGACAGGTGTATTTTCGAAGGTCAGCTCTTTATCTGTCTCAATATTTGATCTTCACTCATTGCTTATGTAACTTTGGCAACCATCTGAATATTTTCCCCAGGGGATCTCGATCCTGCCTGAATGCCGCCGGTATATAAACCAGGCTTCGTGCGACCCGGATAACTGAACTGTTCTTAATCCTGCTTTCTTTCTAGTTTTGTTAGTTTTAAGAGAACATCAAGTCCTTTGATACATTTCCATTGAAAAAGCAAAAGAGGCGTCTGTTTAAAGGCTTTTACATGGGCTGTGACTAACCTCGAGCACTGTCCGGTGTGTAAATGGAAAGAAAGACGTGCGAATGCTTATGGCACACAAACACTTGGCCCTTTAACCCAGTGGTCAGTGTTTGGTCAGGGCGTGTGAGTGGACGTGTCAGAGTCTGTGGCCCGAGTCATTCAGAGCACCAATGACCACTGACCTGAAACGTAACGAAAGAACAAAGAGTTTGCACCCAAACTTCAGCTTTCTTTCTCCTCACCTACATGGCTGTTCTCAATTTCAGCTATTTCTCAATTTAATGTCTCTCACAACCTCTGTCCTCTATGCCATAGATATTTCAAAGCTGAAATCAACAGCAGAGGCCGACAAGAAATCCCTACATAAGGTACTAAATAATAAATCAGAATCAGAATTACATTAATATTAACAATATTATCACCAAATGTTGGTTTGATGAACTGTGTGAAAACTCAATTAAGCTCTAAATACAGAAAATAAACAGAAAATGTGCAACTAAAAGTCCAGTTAAATGTAGATAAAGAAAGTGGGGAAAAGAAGGTAACGCAGCTTATTTGAATGCAACTTGTGAACTTGTGTATTCAACACTCGAGAGGATAAGGTCATGAGAACACGGTTGCTAGGCAACTCGTAATGACCTACACCAAGTTTAAGCTATGTAATGGCTGGGACTAATGATTTAGGTAGCTAACATATTTATACTAACAATTTTTAAGACATCAGGAGACAAAGCTGTTCTGAATGTCAACGTTTCTTACAGATGTGTGGATAAAGTACATAAAAAAACTAAACTGACAAAATATACATTGTAATTAAACACACCTTAAACTTACCATCAACTTTTACAGGTTCTGCCATATTTAAAAATCTTAGTAAACTCTGTTCAAATATGACATGTGAGGACATTGATGAAAGTTTAGCTATAGCGCTTGGTGCTAAATCTAATAACAGTGTAATTTTTTTGCCTTAAGGCTTTTTCATAGCAATTTATCAACAATTCTGAGGTAAATATTGTTATTTCTGACACGTTTCTTATGTTTTTTTTTGTCAGTGCTAGCTAGCAAAATACAAACATGGTATTTTAGCCATATTTAGCCATTTCCTATAATTGACTTACACAATTTTATTGTCACTGCAGATAAATATATATAAAACTATAAATAATATTAAAAAAAAAAACAATACATTTAGTAATATATGTTCTATAAGTATGCTATACATAAATTGTTAGCTTCAATAATGGGTTTGTTATTGAATATAAAAGTAGAAATAGAAGTTTGTTTGGTTGACAACGCTAAATGTAATTGTAATTAATATAATTAAATGTAATTTTTGGCATTATATAGGCTATTTCGAGTAATTAAACAGCATACCTGAGGTAAAAGTTTAAACTTTTCATCTCCCCATGATCACAATCTATGTAGCCAGCTGGCTAATATTTTCAGTCTTAGTTTCTTAAGTGTAATTTTGAATGATCATGAAATTTAAGGTAATTATCATTATTTCTGACAGATTTTCCATCTTTTTCATCGACTTTGTCATTGCTACATTGATTTACACATTACATTACATAAACCTTCTTTTAGTAATTCAGCAACACAAGTTTAGTTCCCCCACCCATTTCTTAGCTTATCCAAGTTGTCCAATTAAAAAGTTTGAAAATTTAAACACACCATTTTCCCTAAACATTGATTATATGGAACAGTTTTTCTTGTAAACATATTGAGCAAACATTATGCTATACAGTATCTACAGTATGTGTATATGTTTTATAGTTAATTATTCTTTGAATGGAAGTTCTGTTTGCTCAGTCCATTTGGCATGTAGAGCTTCTGAAGAGGAATCAATCTGGTCTTAAATGGATATTGTGGCAGGTTGACAGCTAGCAGCATTTAAACATTTTTCCCTAATCTGTATTGCTCACACCCAGCCACTTCCTTTTACCAGAAATGTTTGCTGTCTACTCACTTGGACAAATATGGCAGCATATGTCAGGTGGGGCTAATTGTTAGCCTTCCTCGCCTTCAAGATTGCTGCGTTTTTGTCCGCGTTAGCACAGGGAGGCATGCCAACAGAGCGACCCTCTGGACCTCCTCCACTGTTGAGCAACTGGTGAGTGAGAGTGACAAAGCTAAATTGTTTTATTGCCATGCATCTTATCTGACTCGCTGCGTGTCCCAATTGGTAAACCAGTGGCAGAACGACGCACGGTGGCATTATTTATCTTGTACTGTGGTTGTAAAGATGAAGTGCATGTGTGATCGTTCCCCAGCGGGGCGTCAAATGTGGCGTCATGCCAGTAGTTGGATTATTTTCGGCACAGCGTGCGGTTGAGTCTGCCACTACTCTACCTCAGCAACGACTCGAGCAAACATTGACCCTTTTAGGGTTCTATTTCTCCACGAACATACTAAAGAGTTTTCATTTACATCCTATTACTCGAGAACAAAGCAAACCTCGTTGACGATTGAAAAAGAATTGGACGTTCATACCAGCTCTAAATTAACTTAAGTGCTGGTTAGCAAGTACGATATTGTGTGGAAATGGTGGTCGATCCCCAGGCGCTGTGTGTAGCTAAACGAATTTCAGCTCTTCACAATGACTGAAATTAAAATATGAACGGCCGAGAGAAAGAGCGATCCGTGCTCTATGGAGCCTTTCAGTTGTGGCCACACAGAAGCCAGGAGGTTAAAAGTCTCCCCCTGACCTGGCAGGGTTGCTGGGAGACAAGCAGCGTAGGCTCTCTCCAAGCTGGCAGAGTTTACGCAGCAATCAAATGCTCATATTAAATACAGCGCAAGAGTCAAGAGCCACTCGAGTCCGAGCGTGTAACTGGTGTTATCATGCTATCATGGCTGTATGGGTCATCGAAGGGCTACACGGCACTAAACAAATCATATCCAGGAAAAGTAAATAAAAATTGAAAAAACCCATTAACAGTGAGTGTATTGTAAAACAAAGTTGTCAACTAACACACCTGAGTTAGGGAATTAAGGTTCTCAGGATAATGCAAATATTTGCTGTTTTGTATTTATTCACTGTGCACAAACCAGGCACATGTAAATGAATTCTGCTTCCACAGTTCTTCTGCACTCTTTGCAGGTTCCACAACAGTCTCCATCATCAAATTATCTGAAAGAGTTGGTATTTTCTTTACAATTACTACGATTTTGCACAGTAAATTTCCTCTTGTTGTATTTTTAGTTACTGTATATACCATTTTAAGGAGAGTTTATAGCTCCAGGTTTAGCATCACTCAAACTGCAGACTTAAATTGTCACACTCATCTCATAATGCATTAGGTTGCAGTTTTTATACAAACATAAAGCGCTCTTTCTTGAGTTTGGTCTCATGCTGTGGAGGTATCAGACTCAGATAGAAGGCGTGGCTTTAAGTTTTATGGTGGGGCTGCATGATAGAAATTATTCATGTGCTCATAAAAAGTATTTTTATGTTTTTCATGCTGTGTTTCTTAGATATTCAGTTCAAACAAAAAAAATTATTATGTCATTATATGGGAAATGTCAACATGTTTCTTTTCTAGATAAAGCTTCCCTTGAAAAAATGTAGGTTTCAGATAAAAAAAGAGACATATTTGCCTCTGAAACTCTTGAAATATACAGCTTCCGATCTTTCCACTTTATCCTCGTTAAGTGCATTAATGTTAGTTTCATGGACTCAAAGACACACCATCATCAGTGTCAATGTCTTTTCTGTTTCAAATCCGAGAACACAGAGGTTAATGTTGGGGAGCAGGTGGTGTCCAAACAAATCTCCTGTGCAGAAGCCCTGGATGAAAACGACTAATAAAGACATCCTTATGTCATTTCAATCTCTAGTGAATGGCATTGTCCATATTTAGTGTCGAAGTTCAGAGTGCCACCTATTCAATCCAGCCCACCTTTTGTTGAACAGCCTCTTTTGTGTCGGGCCTGACAAACTCAATGTGAAGGTCTACCGCAGAGGTTATGCATAAAAATGTAAAACGAAAAAATGACGTTTTTTTTCCTAGCCTCCACATTATTTTTGGTGACTTTGATCAATGGGGCAGTGAATGTGTTGTGGTTGCTGGAGGGCCGGTGCGCTCAGCTGGGTGTTCGCTTGGCCTCTGTGAAAAATTTGGGCTTTCAGTTTGAAACTGGCCTTGCACGAGACAAAGCCAACGATCTAAAGCACCACCGGCTGACCACTGCGCTGCCTGTCTGAAAAGCCTCACTACTGTAGATAAATGTGCATGGGGGTTCAAACAGGTTCATTTATTTGGACGAAACTAAGTTATTCATGAGAGTAATTCGCCACAGTGAAATAGATGGAGCTGAGGAAGTGATAGATCATAGATAATTAGGCAGCTATGGATACAGCTTTTGTACACTTTTCATCTACAATAAAACAGCTTGAGCGCAGTATGATAAGGTTTTGTTGTAATTTATTTTATTTTTTTTACAGATTTTATAAATGATTTTTGACTTTCAGCTCAATGCCATTGAATCTCACACCAGGAAATTTATAATATAAATTAGGTCAGGGTGGGGAAACATGGCAGGGTGGTGGAACATGGCTCGACGCTGACCCCAAATCAGAAGTCACTTTTAAATTATATCTTAATTCTCGCTTAGCATATTTCAAGTAAAACAATTCATCTTTCATCTTCTTTCTGTTTTGGAAATAAATGAGACAAAGCATAAGTGTTACCAAAAAACAACAAAGTGCAAACACCTTTGTCCTGAAAATTATAGAAAGCATAAAGTTACGGCTTTACTTCTGACCCTTCCATAAATGTTACATCAATATCTCCTTAAACAAAACTTTGTAAGGGTTTGCAAGCTATATCATTTAATAGTCAAGCTATACATTTAATAAATATATATATCCAAAATCAAAAGATAACCTGTAGTTTTTTTTATAAAACATAAATTATGGAATCAAAATATTTCTTACATTTGTAAGAAAGTGGGTTAATAGTGGTCATATGATCACCCTGAGATTTTCTTTGGAGAACATAAAGAGTTTCATTCCAGTCTCTATCTGGGCAGGTGGAGGCTTTCACCCACATATCATCCTGTCCACCCACAGTATCCCTGGGGGCCAGACTTTTCACTCTGCATTACTTGGAGCAATTAAAACTTCTACAGTTATACTGTTAGAAGTTAAACTGATCACTGACTTGTAAAATATTTTGTTAGGTCATGAATAGCCTTAGAATGCATAATTTTACAATCAGTTAAGCGCTACTGTAACCAAAGACTACAAATATGCAAAATTTTTATTGTAACAATTTTTAAGATTTTGTCTCTCCACTTAATTGGAAATTGTCAGAGCTGTATGCATGCTGGAATCTGCAGAATCTCCTTGTCTCTGTTATCTTCTCCTTCGCAGATGGTCAAACAGGAAATGGAGAAGGAGCTCGATTCGGTCTCGCACTCATGCCAGAACAAGGTGAGGCCCACACGTTCATGCACACGTTATCTGACACATTTCAACTTGGCCTGGCTGTAGCTGGACGTTTACAGGTCACGACCTCTAGGGCGAAGGACAGTCCAGCCATCAGCGGCGATATCAGAGCGCTAAAAGTAAAGCGAGAGGATAAGGAGCACACGTCGGGGCTCGGCTGTATCGATCACGGCCATGGGCTGTGGTTAAAATACAACCATCCACACGGCAGGACATCCGTCAACCGCAGACTTTTAAACCCTGCCCATTTTTCCTTTAATGATCATGCTTTCATTTCTTCATCCAAAGCATGTAAATGATTTCTCTGTCAGAGTCAGCCATGCCATTTTGCTTGTCTCCCTGTTAACTATTTGTTCTACTTTTTTATTATTATTCTTTTGGGATTTCTCGGGCAGGACGCAATCGTTGCTACCATTTCCTTTCCTTATCATATAATGCTCCTGACAGAGCAAGGCGTTATCTATAAGGTTTGCTCAGCATGCGCTATCAGGGTAGCCCAGACATTAAGCATTCATAACCTCCTCCTCTTTCTGTCTTTTTTCATTCATGCCTTGGAAGGGGCGGGGGGGGGGGTGTTGTAGAGAGGATGGCTCTGTGGACATGGTGTTGGAAGTTCTCACTCTCTCTCCCTCTCACCGTAGTGCTTGGAGTGTTTGGAATGCAGCAGGCAGCTGACCTAACACACTGCCAGGCTGGGTGGGTGAGGGGCTCGGGGGCTGAATGGCAGCTCCACAATAGGTCCTGTTTAAAGTCCACTTCATAAAGGAGCCTCCGCACTGTAGTGGCCGGTGATTGTGGCCAAGTGTGCAGCGTCCTTATCTGTGTCTATACCTCGTGTCTCTCCGATTCTCGTTTACCCGACACGTGCCGGGCCTGGAGCAGAATCAAAGCACAGATAAGGATTGTCATGATACTCAAATATAGTATGAATAAACACGGGGCACACAACATTAAAAATAACAATAATATGCATCGGATATTGTTTTCAAGAAACAGCAAAATGCAACACTGTACGTCTTGAAAAATTACCTATAGTGGAGTTACCAGGAGACACTGGAGACTCCCGTAAAATGTCACTTCCATAAATGTTAACACACACAAACACACATATGCCCCCATGAAAATGCTACTGTAGAAACGATAACGAAGTATAAATATAAACCTGTGATTTGCTGTCAAAATTAATTAGAAAATTAATTAACACCTTCTGACTAAACCCTAATGCAAATTTAACGTTATATTTTAAATTATGATTTTGCATTAATATATTTTAACTAATTGTTTTCCCCATCCTGGTGCCTGTATCATTGCGTTCTCAACGATTTGATGCTTTCTTGCTTATATCCATTAGCGCCACGTGAAGGATATGTTAATGAGCTAATGGTTTGAAAAGGTTGTAATTAACCTGGAAAATAAAAGAGGGTCTAAAGAAGCACGATTGGAAAATTGCGCTATGTATAGCTTCAATTACTACAAGGGGCGTTCAAGTCAAAACAGGACTTTTGATTGTACAGAATAACAGAACACAGTCTTGGGAGTAAACACTCCCTTTATTTCTCTATATAATCTCCTGATACACTAATGCATTTATCCCAGTGTTTCACTAGTGCTTGGACAAGGTAGAAAGTTTTCTCAGTATGCTGGACCCGTGATCGGACTCACCACATCTAAAACGCCGGCCTCCCAGGAACTCCTTTAAACGCTGAAACAGGTGAAAATGGCTTGGCGTGAGGTCAGGACTGTACCAACGACGTAGCAATAATTCCTAGCTGAGTTCCTGTAATGTGCAAGTGGTGCTGGTGAATGAGTGTGTGTACAGTTCACACACACAGATGTGTCTCTTCCACAAGTAGGTAAAGTAGCTTTTCAGGGATCAGGTGTTCCACTCACCGAATGTTGATGAAAACGACTGCAGTGGCTCCGAGCCACCTCAGGCGGGGTCGTCATTCACAGACAGACGTCTTATTCAAAATGTTTGCACCGTTCAAATATTTTACTTTGGCTAAGAGTCTAATTACTGTACTTGTGCTTGAAGTCTTCTGTAAATGTCAATTGCTTTTGCGGCTTTATTCAGCAGAAACTTTATCAAACGTCCCGAGTTTAGCTTGAACGCTTCTCCTATGTATTGCACACTGGCTGCCACATCTTTTATGCCATTAGCAATTAGAGTGATGTGTTAAACACTTTAATTATCTCAAAAGCAAACGGGTCACCCTGATTAGTGTTTCTGCACTGACAGGATCCAGAGGTCAGGGCTGAAATCTTCATTAGTGTCCTCGTTCAGTTTGCAGTGTCAGGCTGCTTCACCCCATCCACTGTTTTATAACCACAAACAAACATTAACGCCTACCCCTTTTTCTCTGCACACAATAGGCTTTTAAGCGGTGTTCCTTTTTCCTTTTTTGTCTCCTTCGGTTTGCAAGAAACAAAACAAACCCTAGCAATAAAGCTCAAGCTGACACTCTTTTTTGTCTTGCGTTAGACGAACAACATATTCAGTGACCACTCTCGCTTCGAGACACCCCAAAGCCCTCCCTCCGGCCTTTTGGATGTCTGAGCTGACCCCAGCTGACCTGACCTTCACACCCATATGAGCCAACATACTCAATCAGGCAGCACCACTGAACTCATAGCTCTGTGATCAGACACGCTACGCAGCGTGGATATTCGGCCTTGTGCATCGCCGGTGATGTAATGATGCAGGAATCACATGCCATCAATGATGTCTGGAAATTAGTCGAACCTGCCTTTATCTTTCTAACGATAAGACGAAGTGCCCACATTGTGATTTGTTCGATGTGAAGCTGTGCTAGCTCGTCTTTGTTAGCTTTCATTCTTTATTAGCAATGTGAATGTTTTATAGTGCTAGTACTCTAATCTAAACCCAAATTAAATCATCAAATCAATCAGAAATATTAGACAAACGGTCGACCCTTCCCTCACTTCCTTTTTTCCTTAAAGGTCAAGAACTTTGGAAACGGGGAAATACAAATGCACCCATAAAGAGCTCATGAGCATGTGAACGCTGTAGACGTAATGACCAAGAATGCACACTTTCACACATGAGGAACGTGTTGCATTCGCCAAAGAGAATGTTGAGGACAATCGCAGATGGAAAATTCAGATGATGTTGATTTATTTTCTGTTAACAGCAGCTCTAACAGTAGCGCAGGTTTATATTAATGCACTCGATCTTATATGTTATCAGTTCCATAGTAACAGCTCATTCACATTCATATATTAGACCAGCCACTAATCATAAATGTATTTTAATTGTATAAACAGTTTTTAATTACTGATACAGGCCGGTTTTAGATCATTATTTTATGTAATCTAATGTTGTTGTGCTTTATAATGACGATAAATACTTTCTTTATATTTGGCAAGTGTAATTAAATATTAAATTTAAAGTACTCCAAAAACTCCATTATATAACAGCTTTTATAACCAGTGGCACCATCAGTTTTTATTATTTATGTAATTAACATCACAATTGATATTACAAAATGCTTAGATAGAGGCTTGGGAAGAGCTTGAAGCCAGTTTCATTACTTTTCTTCCTTAATTTGATTAGACTGTAAGAAATTATGTATAAGATTAGAATGAGATTAAGCCTAAGTTTAGGACCTATGTATTTTACTTTACAGTTTCTACACCATCAAGGAGGAGATGCAATGAGTCTCCAGCATGAGGCCTCGCTCAGATACACTGTGGGTCACGGGATAAATACTAGACTTAATTACATCACACTATATTCATGTATGTTTTGTTATTGTGCAAGGTGCAAGTAGAAGCCAAAGAAAGATGGTTAGCATCTGACCACAAGTGCAAATAGCTAATTAGCCTGCAGTGCAAGAAAGGGACAAGAGTGCTAAAGCATGGATTAATGTAATCTAAGACAGCCCAGTACTCCATAAACACTGTCAGAAATAACATGTGCTGTAGGGAAGTAAGTGGTATACAAGTATGTTTACCACACAGTGGTTGCATTTATTTGTTTTGAAGCGCTCAAGATCTTGCGTCTGAAAGCTTCAAATTAAGGAATAGCATTAAAGCTCTTAAAACTCGAATGCTTTCTCATTACGAGCCGTGATTAGATTGCGTATTGAGGTGGCCGAGGCCCTGCCGTGTCACTACAAATGAAACGTGCACCTGTAGCTTGTCACAAACCCACATCAGAGGTTAACGCAGATCAGATTTTAACAGGTGCAAGGTTATTAGGCCTCTCGATCCGGCCCTTAATTGCCTCCTGCTGATGAATATGCATAGGTTTGTGCTCTGTCTGTGTGCTCAGGTTTTTGTAGCGCGCACAGCTCTACATGTGGCTTTGTGTGAGAGCGAGAGAATAAACCCTTCCCCTCACCTTATTCTGTCAGGGCAGCAGCGTGCCCCGTGTCACCGGGTACAATATAAACCGACTGATGGCTCTGACTGAAGTAGAGACACGAGGTTTAGCGTCTCTTGCCTTGCAGATGGAGGTTCCTGTTTTATGCCAGGCATGCTGTCGAGGGGAAAAAAATGCAGCCTGTTGTTCTACAGACACTCAGCCGGTGAGAGCGTGATTAACACGCTTATCTACATGCACACTAATAACCTGATTATCATCTCATTCTCATAGCTCGTCCATGTATACCCTGCATGTTTATAACTGATTAAAGGCTTAATTGGAATTGAAGCTCAGATAACAAGGAAATCTTCATGATATTTATTGAAAGATAAAATAATTTTATTTCGATCAGAACCCTTACAGACATGACGGAGCTCAGTCAAAGTTCTACACTGCATTCAAGAACAGATTTTCATTTGTTCAGTCAAACGAAAGACAGCTCAAAGACGGACAAGGAAGCATCATGTGCAATGTACAACTTAGATCGTCCTGTCTAACGGCATGACTAAAGATGGACGATCGTCAACATTAAACTTTACTGCATATACAGTATGCATCGATCAGCCATAAGATTATGACCACCAGTCTAATATTGATTGTGCCAAGCTTTTACCACCAAAACAGTGATGCATTATGTGTTCTAACTTCTTCCTATATGAACCAGCATTGACTTTTTCATCAATTTGAGCTACAAAATCTTTGTTACAATGGCGCCTGGAAGTAGGTGGGATATTTTAGGCAGCAAGTGAACATTTTGTCACTGAAGTTGATGTGTTGGGAAAAGAAAAAACGGGCCAAGCTTAGAGATTTGAGCGACTTAGTACATAGTAATAGTACTAGCTTCACCAAATCACACTGACCAAACCATGACAACTAGTTTTCGCTGTACAGATACACACAGGTTACTCCACCTGATTAGCTGTCTCATTCAGCTCATAATATTAACATTGCCCTGACCTCTGCAAGCTGCATGTTAGCATTCGACCTTTTCAGAGCACAGCCTAAGAACTGCCCCACTTTCACGCCCTTTACTCTCTCTCCTCCTGCCTGTTTATTGATTTCTTGATGATTGGGATCTCGGCTAATGAGCTCAGCAGTCAGGACCGAGTTAGATAGTCGCCCGCCTTAATTCCCTCGGTCAATACAGAAGCTCTCAGACGGGAAAGGCTAATGCACAGAAGCTAACAAATTAATCTGCTAGATTACACCGCTGTCCTGCGCACAGATTCGCAAGAAGAGACAATAGACAAGTGTCTCCAAGGCAAAGGGCAAGCAAGTGTACTGAGATTCTTGAACTTTTGGTAACAAATGGAAGGAAAAAAGGCAGAATGGTTAATGAAAATGTTACGTGTTTATCTTCAGCTTAGCACTGATACTGGCTTGGCTAGTCCTTTTCAGTTAGATGGTTCATCATTAAACATTGAACTGCAATTATATATCGACAATATTCAAATATTAAATTATTTAAGATTACTTAGTTCACACTGGTATTAATGTAAAAAACATCAATTTAATACACAGAGAAAAACGAATGGGAAATATACAGAATAAGAAATAAAAATTAAGAATAATTTATAAAACACTCATCCTGTTGAATAATTCATAAAACACTACAGTATGTATATACACTATATTGGCAAAAGAATTCGAATGAACTTAAGTAACATTTAATTCCTAATCCATAAGGTTTAATCAACTCTTCTCTGAAGGCTTTTCACAAGGTTTAGAAGTGTGTTAATGGGAATTTTTGACCGTTCTTCCAGAAGCACATTAGTGAGGCAGACACTGATGTTGGACGAGAAGGCCTGGCTCACAGTCTCTGCTCTAATCCATCCCAAAGGTCTTCTATCAGTTTGAGGTCATGTTCTTCCAACACAAACTCACTCATCTATGTCTTTATGGTCCTCGCTTTGCGCACTGATGTGCAGTCATGTTGGAACAGAAATGGGCCGTTCCCAAACAGTTACCACAAAGTTGGGAGCATGAAATTGTCCAAAATGTCTTGGTATGCTGAAGCATTAAGAGTTTCTTTCACTGGAAGTAAGGGACCGAGCCCAACTCCTAAAAAAACAACCACACACCAGTTCACAAAGTAAGGTCCATAAAGACATGGATGAGCGAGTCATATTTAACTCTATGAATAAGAAATTGGATGTTACTCAACTCAAGTTCATACGCATGTGAAGGCAGGCGAGCAAATACTTTTGGCAATACAGTGTATATATATATATATATATATATATATATATATATATATATATATATATATATGTAT
The DNA here is from genome assembly GCF_024256425.1 of Clarias gariepinus. Classification (NCBI taxonomy): domain Eukaryota; kingdom Metazoa; phylum Chordata; class Actinopteri; order Siluriformes; family Clariidae; genus Clarias; species Clarias gariepinus. The sequence goes on from NC_071124.1 coordinate 2,180,363, forward strand.
GTATGTATATTATATATACAAATTTTATATATATATATATAATTAGTCTTAGCTCTAAATCACAATTAGGGTAGAATTATTATGTCCACATTTGTGTGTCATGTCCTAATGAAGCCGTTTAAGTGTCAGTATCCTGCACTCCTCAGCACTCTATTAACGTGCGCGAGCAGGTCAGCATGGCTAACTGACAGCATGCCTGAGGACAAGGGTGAAAGGCAGGAGGAGGGGTAAAGAGGCGCTGGTCATCAGTCGAGGGGGTCTGGTCACTAATGTCTACACTTAACTATGGGAATGTAGCCTATACGTCATTGTTGACACATGGTAATTGCAGATAAGACAACTGGGGCAGAGCCAGAGAAGACCTCAGTCACTTGTCAGATTAGAATCCTCAATTCAATTCTCGCTGTTTTCTAAGGTGATCTGAACTCTACTGTGCTCGCCCACTCTCGCCCACCATCACCCACTCGGGTCAATTCTTGCCCAAACCTGCTCAATAGTACACACTCTCACCCACTCTCATCCAACTTCGCCCACTCTCGCCCACTTTTATTTAAAGTGAGTCTTTCATGTTGAAAAGCAACGTCTGAAATGTGTTTAGGTGTGTAGATATATTTCCATACTTGCTTCTGCTTTTGAAATGTTTTAACTCCTATAAATCATACATACCAAACATCATCTGTATTTACAACTTGTTGTTTGCCAACCATTCAGATATTCCAGCCATGTTCCGCAACGTGACAAAGCAGCTAAAACGCTGGAAGCAGACGGTGTTAGTGCTATTTAACTGCCGCTTTCACAAAGTATTCGCTTTTATTGGACTAGTGCTGAAAGCTACAAAAGTCACTCTGAAAATGATCAAAAGAAGAGAAGAAAAAAAAACACTAAGACACAGAGCCATAAATTTTGTCCTTCTTTTTTTTTTTTTTTTTTTTAAACCATGAATACGTCTGGCCCATATGCTTGGCCATGGAGCGACGTGAAAGGGGCATTTACAAACCCAGGCCCACCACATTAAACTCTATAACAATCTTCATTCATGGTAACTTATCAGACTCAATTAATCAACCTCAACAATGGCAATTCTGATGTGTTCAAGCACCCTGAAAGGCCTAGGTCAGCACCGGGGCACTGTCGACGCCTAGCGCTCCCTCGCCTCTCAAAACTCTCATCCCAGAATCAGGCGTCTCTGTCGCTCCGGCCTTCGAGCCTGTCCTAAGAAGAAAAACTAGAAATAAGGTGAAAGAAAACAAACAGCTTTGGAGAGATCATAAAGAGCTTTCTTTTCTGTCGCTCAAAGGCGACAAAGCTGCTCCAGCGGATGAAAGCCTTTCTCTCAGGGCGTCTGAAAGGAGCATGTCTTCTCTGCTCGCCTCTGAATGGTATTGTTATGGCTATTCCAGCGGGCTGAAAAGGGGCAACCACTGGTTTGATTCGGTTACACGGTGTGGTAAAGTTCTCCCTCCCACCGCCTTGGTGTGTATGGAGGGTCCGTGACCTGTTTACTCTCGGCCGGGGAAAATGTCATGTCGCCCCTCCCATGGGCAGTCCTCACATTCATTTGATTGGTACAAAAAAATGACTTGGGATGGTTAAAAAGCACTCATCCTACATTACAATTTATGGCTCATACTTTTACATGACACTTTATTTTCTAGTTCGGGGCATTTTTACAGATGTCATGCGTCAGGGTACTGTCACAAGCACACAAAGTTTTTATGACTTTTTTTTTTTTTCTTTGAATTTCTTTTATTTCAGGGTGGTGATTAGAGACTAAGAATGAGGATGATGAAGATTTGGTCACAATCTTCAATCTCCCTTCCCCTCCCAAGAACCCAACTCCAGAACATGAAGTACAGAATGCTTTTCTCACACACGATTCACAGCAGAAATAAAGCAACTGGCACATGCACCTAATAAATAAATAAATAAATAAATACTAAATTAATGGATGGAAATTGTATATACTTTATTTTGATCCACACTTTATATAAAGTGTGCTAATCCTATAAAATCCATGATTCTATGGATGAGTGCACATTTCCTGTCATGTCTCTTATTACATAATATTAGCTTAATAATACTTTAGCACTATTTTCTAAATTTATAACAAATTCCAAAAATTTAATAGGTTAATTACAGATATAACATTTAATAAATATTTCCCCGTTTTAACTGAGATTTTTACCATAAAGCTAGAAAATGTTTTTAAGATAAGATAATGTTTAAAATCCTAACATGAAACTCCAGGGTTTGAGTTTGGACATTCCTTTATCCTACATACACACACACACACATATACACACACACACACACATGCCTTAAATAACCTTCTGAAAAGGCATTCATTAGATTGTTTCTTTTCCTCCCACTTCACAGAGTTCCCATAATGTGTAAACAAAGCCTGCAGTGACTTTAACAGGCTTTAATTGACTCCGGGACTGAATGGCCGTAATCCACTTCCACAGCGGCTCAAAAAAGCGCGTGTGTGTTCTGTAGCCAACATCAGGAGACATCCAAGAATGTCCTTTAGATTCACACGATTAAAAAAAAAAAAAAAAAAACCCTGAGAAGACTTAGGGCTGGGAGGTTTTGGATGGTGTTTGTGGAGGGAAACAGGATGAGCAGATCCATTTCAGGTTTTGTAGAACTTCACTGTAGGGTGGAGATGAATCCACTTCCATGTGTGTGGTAGAGTTTTACACTGAAAAAAAAAACACATTATGTTAGTCATCATCATCATCATCATCATCATTATCATCATCACAGCAGGCTTAATCAAACATCTTTAAAAGCAATATTTATTTCTTATATAGATATATAAAACATACAGTAAATGAAAAAAAAAATTTTTCAGGAAAATAAATATATCTCATTGTTAAAAAGTAAAAAAAAAATGTTTGCATGAAATTCTCAAAAATCAGAAAATCTAAGAATGGAAAAGATCTTTTCCTTTAAACATTTTTTGTAGAAGCTTGTAATCTTTTGTTAACATATCTGGTCGTGTTCTGATATCAACATTGTGTGATCTTTTAACCTGTAGACTTTTAAAAAAGTTGTTTAGGTAAAAGCACATATATAATGTTTTATCATGTACAGTAACAAACGTTTTTGTAATAAACATGTAAATGGTATAGATGGTATAAAAGAATGTTATATAGAAATACTGTATCTATTCTATAAAAAAATATTTGGGCCTCAGTGTGTGTGAGAGTGTAATTGTTTGAGTGGGGGAATGTTTTAAAAGCTTGCGGATGACCAGATACCTCCAGTATGGGTTTATCTGACAGGAGTATCGCCTTTTACATGTAACGAACTGACCAAAACGTTTTCTTGTTGGTTCCTGAGGATAAGGTTAGAGTGAGGCTCCATCATTTGGTCAGTAGATGGACCTCAAAAGGATACCAAGAAAACAGATGTAAGTGTGTCTGTGAGTGTGTGTGTGTGTGTTGCTTCTCAGTATGAATCCCCTGCGGTGCTGTACTCCAGAGCCAGCTTCTCTCAGCCCTCGTTGATCCTCAGAGACAAGCTTAGAATCAATTACCAATTTCTCCTTTAACAGAGTGTCATTTCAGACGGATGTTCATCTGGTTATGGCGAGCTGGGATCACTGCCGGGGCCCTTTCGCACCGGGATTATGTGATTATGCTTTAATTCCTTGTAATCTCTTATTAACTAGGCTACTGCATGTCAAAGAAAACACAATGCATCACACTTATCGGCTGTTCTCAGTCTGAAGTGCTTCTTTCTTCTTCTTTTCTTCCCTTTTTCCTCTGTTTTTCCTCTGCAGCAAGACCAGAGTCAGGTGTCTGATTTATATCAGCACCTTAAACGCTCTCAGGAGGGGGCAAAGTCACTAAACACACACACTAGAGCACAGTTTGTAAAACAACACTGGAAAAAAACTGGATTTTTTGTGCACCTCAAGAAATTAATTGGTTGCATTAGTTAGGGGATAAATGGCGATGGCTGGTGTGTTGGATTCCAGCAGAGTTTCACCATAGAGGGTTAATGGGAGTCAAGGCTGGAAGCGTTCCCAGGCCTGGCCCGAGGCCATTAAAACCCAGTAGAAGAAACTTATGGAGCAAATCAGCACTGAGCTGCCTCTTATACAGCCTTCAGGAGCACAATAAAGAACCCGAGAGCTTGCAGCACTGCCTGTGTTACCCAGGGTACACACACGTACATACACACGCACACACACACATGCACACACACACACACGCGCGCACAGGGAAACACAGTTCGCTCTTTGCACAAGTGAGATTAACTTTGTCGCAGGTTTTAAGCTATGAATTGATCAAAGTGTCTATTTTTTCACTCAATTTAAAGAAAGCTGAATGACCCCCCCCCACCCCCATACCACCACCACCACCTTTTACATTCCTTCCTGTAAATGCATTATCATCATCTATTCCAGCTGAGAAACAGAACAGGGAAGGAAAGTCCATGCCTTCGACTTGTTTTGTGAATATTAAAACTAAAGCCTGGTTTTCATGATGGTTTTCACCAAGCAACGTCAAGGAAAAAGAGAACACAGAAAAAGAGCTATTTCTGATTCTCTCTTTTCTCCTAAAGCGAAACCAAGGCGGCGGTGGAGAGGCTGCGTGTCCGAGCTCAGGGCGCGCGCAACGGAAACATATTGTCGCGTCCTGGTGCGCGGGGGCTCTCACCTCCTCACCGCACTCACACGCACAACCGGCTCCGCAACATTTGCATATTTGTAATTTATCACATTTTTGTTCGGGGCTCTGTGTGTGTGTGTGTGTGTGTGTATGGGGGGGTTCAGGTTTTCCTTAGAGAACAAGAGCGAAATTCCTTTACAAGCCTGCGAGAACATAAAAGTTAATCAAGTAGTTAATATTTTTCTTTAAAACAATAGATGGTATATGACACACGAGAGATATTTTAGGACAAAAAACACGAACACCAGCGCGCATTTTAATGTCTGGGCTCCCTAAAAAAAGGAAACAAACAAAAAAGACTTGAAATGTTCTGCTTTTTGTAATTATAAATTAAATACCTTGGTGTGTTTTTAGATAACATTTTGACAGATTAAAAACACACTAATTAATTTGTTAGCTGTTTATAGGAATACGCGCATAAACAGAATTTTTTGAAAATGACACTGAGCTTGGATTGTATTGAGGTCACGTGTCATCTCCTGCATAAGACAAACAAAAGTAATTTTCATGTTTTTTTGTTTTTGCGGAAGCAGGATATTATTTGTCGCAGATTCCGTGAAATATCCAGTTAAAAAAAAAAAAAACATAAATTCACAACAATAAAATAGAGAAAATTGTTAATGTGTGAGCCGATATCACCTCGGGGACAGTCGGAAAATTCGAAGGTGATGGAAAAACCACCTGTTTGACCAAGCAGATATGTTTAATGACAGCTCTCTAGCATTCTCCAGAGTCGCATTACAGCGATTAAAACGAATTGTGTCCCGTTGAAATGATGCACTAAACACATCGGGGTTTAGTTAATCACGGGAGGATTGATTTGTTTAGTATGACACCTCGGGCTATTCGGGAAAGAAGAAGCATTAATAAAAATGGGAGTCAAGTGCCTGGCAGGCTCTGGATGAACCTCATATGGTAACTGCAGACCATGCGAATAAAAGAGAAGCAATAATTCATAGGACGAGGCATGCAAAAGCTGGACACAATGCCTCTCCTATTAAGCACCATATTCGAGCCCTTTCTACGGAGCACAAAGATCATAGCACGACGCCTTTATGGCTGTAATGGTGTGAAAGGCGAGCTGGAGGGGGAAGGTCACAGTGGCTGTGCATGGCAGATCCAGGGTGGCACTGTGGCTCTGTGCGTGGCCAAGCAAGGCCAGCTGTCCCCAGTGCGCAGTTTATTATAACTCATCACAGACGTGCATGACTTATTAAAGAGGGTTTTTTTTTCTTGTTGTTGTTAATATGCTGCGCGCTGAACCACATCCAGGTCCCATGGAGAGGGTTTGGAACCAGGACAAGTGTCCATCTGACGCATTGATTATTTGTTTAATAGATCATTGTAAAGAAACTGTACACTTACAAAGCGATCATATTCATGCCAGAAGGATTATGGGAGGAATTAATAATGGGTTTGTTTGTGCTAGGAGTCGGATTGGGGTTGCAGAGTTAAATAACTAAATAAAAACTAACTAACTAAAAATAGAAAAATAAATCTAGGTTTGTTTCTGGTCTACAGGAATTTAGGTGACACGAATAAACACACAATTAATATATCAATTTGTTACATTTTAAAGACACGACCTAAATATCTAGAAGTTAAAACGAATGAACTAATAAAACAGTGTTTAAATTTTCACTCTAATCATAATATTTATTCTTACGATTATAACATATAATAATGTTAGCTGAATATACCTAGTATTTCTCCTTCTTCTTTTTCAAATTCATCATCATCATCATCCTGCCTATGCTACAATATTTGACACATGGGGGATGAAAACATGTTGCTTCTTCTTTTCCTCCTCCTCCTCGTCATTCGTCTTTAAAAACTTACTTACTTTGACGAAGTTAGAACGATTAAACAAATTAAACAATGTTTGCATTTCTACTGCAATAATATATATTTACAGCTAGTTTCCTAGCGTAGAAACTAATCAAATTCCTTAAGAGCATCTTTCAATCACTATCTATCTATCTATCTATCTATCTATCTATCTATCTATCTATCTATCTATCTATAGTGGTATATAAACACTCGCATTTGCTGCAGCTCAAATCTGACCCCTCATCATGGTACTTCGCCCACATACTGATATAACTATGTTCAAATTTAACTCGTGTGTGCGCGCGACCTGTTAATACGCGTGCGCTGAAGGGCAGTGGAAGCTCAGCAGATAAAGTTCTACATTTTTGACCAAGTAGTTGTTCGTTCAAACTCCAGTACTACCACAGCGCCACCGGTGGGCACTTGGGCAAGACACTTAATCCCTCAACTGATTTGGATTAAATGCATTAATTTCTCTTTGGATAAAATTAAAATGTGTGCCAAACCTATCCAGTGCTCAATTTAACAGGTACAGCAGTGCACTGGCGTGTGCAGTCTTTAAACTGCTGTGAAACCCCGATGATTTTTGCTGTGTGGTCTCAGCAGTGCAACAGTATAGACTTTTATAAACGTTAATAAGCATTAAAGCCGCTCATATTTCGGATTATAGCCCTTTCATTAGTGTTTGGCCATCAGGGTGCCAGCTGCCAGATCCAATAAACACCAGTGGAGTCTCTTTAAGCGTTTAACCCTGCCAAAATCCCTTCTCTCTCCCTCTCCAAGGGGGGGCTTTAATACCCCGCGATCCCTCTTACCCCCGCCTCCCGTTTACCATGATAACATAATCATGATTATTCCACTGGATTTATGATGAGAGCAACCCGAGCAACAGGTGTTTAAAGTTTGGTTCACACAAGGGACCCCAGAAAAGGAGGGGACTCTCGGTGCCAAAGTAACCAAAGTAACCTCAAACAAGCGCACTGATATCTTTATTGCTAAGCGTAACATATCCATCCTTGTCCAGCTTTCTGTGCGATGGTTTCTCTGCACCTGGTTATTTCCAACTTCTTTTTATTTTCTTTCTTTTTTGTGTGCGTCTAGGCCCTGGATAGCAGCTGCTTAAAGAGAGACACAGAGAGGCCCTTACAACGTCTCCAAGACGTGTTGGCATGGTTTTCTCGCCTTTAATGTAGCACTAAGCTTTGTCTTTGGTACAATATGGGAACAGTAAAGCACGACGTGTGGACGTGAGCGCACTTTTTTAAACTATGCGACTCCGCAAACAGTTTTGTTTCAAGTCAATTAGACTGATCAGCCAATTAAATTTATGTGCGTCGACATGGTTTTTCACATGGAGAGAGAAAAGAGGCAGCAGCACAGAAAGAGTAAGAGACAGAGGGAGAGAAAGAGAAAAAGAGAGCTGGCCTTTAAGGATTTTAGTCTCATCACCTGGCGTTCATTTTACACAGAAGTGTAATAGCCAGGCGTTTCCAAAAAGTGAATGTATTACCAAAAGGCCCTCGCCATCTTGTGCGCTATTGTTCGACCGCAGTTAATAACTCATTACAGGGATTTAACAAATCCCTCACATGCATATGTTTGGTGTCTCCATATTTTTTGATCCCTCTGATGAAGCAGATGCTGCAATTGAAAATCCTGACTAAAAAAAAAAAACCTTCTACGAGGCTGAAAGGAGGAGAGAGGTCCTGAACAAAGAGCCTTGGGGAGATCTCTCAGGAAGAGAAAAAAACATTTAGGGCCAATAAACAGACTTCAACCTGCTCCATTTCAGCCATTGTGCCACCGTTTTTGAATAATTAAGGTTAATAAGAATAGGTTTTGTGGAGTTTGAATGCCAGGCGCACAGGTGCGGCGTGACAGGATGAATGATGCGCCTGATTTTTGCCAAACTCGAGAGCCCTTCTCTCAGAGCTTCAAGCTGATGGAAAATATTGTCACTTCTTTAATTCACGGCATTAGACGTTCACAGGAAACAAAGGCGGCCGATGAAAAGCTCATGGCTGTAATGAAACACACTTATGGCCCGAGATAAATGAGAGCCGGAGTCAATGGCCAGGCGCGTTTTCGCTTTGCGCGCAAGCAGCCTGTGCCATCTAAATCAAATAAAGGGAACCTTTCCAACTTTTAAAAAGACCTCGTTTTCATTTTTAAAGCCTCTCCGCCACTGCCATTAAGCATATGGGGCTTTTGTACGCAGCAACAGCTCTTGAGAAAGCAACCGGTGTCTATGTGGCGAATCATTTGAACTTTCTGAGCCAAAACCGCATCCGCGCACAAAAGCGCACAGAAAGCAAATAAAGAAAAGACTTTTAATGAAACAATCTGACATATGTGTGTTTGCGCTTCTCAGACCTGCTTTAGTCACAATTTCATCCAGTTACTTGCAAAAGACGTGGCTAATAGCTTTCTAACGTTTTTAAAGGGGGACAGTAATAAGCACGTGACCATGGCGTACCGGGTTTTGCGCACGCACCGGAATGGAGCTCTGCACGGGGCTGCGGGTTTGTCCGAGCTCACTTTCCCCCTCCTTCTCTCTCTCTCTTTATAAACTGCACTTTTCTTCTTTTAAAAATGTCGCACATAACTAAAATTTTAGACTGATGGGCTTAGGTTCCCCCCCTCCCTCCCCCTCCTGAATTTTAGCAATATTAATATTGATCATACCGCGGTAATCTCTTGGCACGATATTATCACGATTATATATTTCGTGCGTTTTAGATGAAACTGTAAAATAAAATCGTTTTTGCAAAATTTTTGCGCGTTTTCTTCAGAGGACAAGAGCAAAACGCTAACTCGATTTTATATGTATAATCTACAGAGTACTTTTAAAAATATAAGTATACAGTATCGTAAGAGATCACGTGGTTGTGCAGTCTGGAAGACGATGTTATTCAAATAAATAGTGTCTTATGATAGTAAATGCACCTAATCTGTGCGCTTTCATCCACGTGAAACAAATGAAGAATGTAAGGGAAAACGAAATTGGAAAAATAATAAAAATAATAACAACAACAACAACAACAACAAAAACAATTATTATTATTATTATTATTATTATAAACGTTTTGCTGAACTGTCCGTTGGACTCGCCACAGCTCCATCATTGGTACAGGCGCGCAAGAAGCGTATTTTAGCATCTTCTTTGTGCGAGGAAAAACACTTCCAAGTTTACTGGCGCACATAACAGTGTTGCCTGATCGACTTTAATCCAGAGTAAACAGAACAGAAAAATGAAATGCGCTTGGAATAATTCGGGCGTGGTGGTGAAATCTTCGAATTTGGCAACCCTGATGCAAAGCCTGCGTTTTCTTGTAGAGTTCATTCCCAGCCACACACTTTATACGACATTTCATCCTCATCCTCATCCTTAACGGCGCCCAAGGTCATTGAGATGATCCACCAGGTGAGTCAAGGGTTAAAAATATTGCTCATCACTTTCATGGTGATTCTGATGTTTTATAATCACACACGCATTACAGTCCCAGTGCCATTTATCCCAAGTTCTAGATTCCGACAAATTTTCTGATTCTTCATCTCTTCCAACAGTGTCCAAAAAAAAAATCCAAAACGATTTCTCCTAAAACCAAAATGTTGTCATGAGTGAAGTATATAATCCAGCAGCTCTGCGGTTCTCAGTGCGACTCGTCCGCTGTCAGTCCCAAGTGCCATTTGTTTTTCTAATGAGCCCTAATGAGATGACACGCGCTAGTTTAGAGGCTTAATGAGGCGATAATGCGTTACGTTTCGGACAATTTCATGTTAAAGTTAAAGCAAAATCGAAAAAAAAACGATTTGCAAAAAAAACAAAAAACATAGGTGAAGCGCAGAATTAATTGTAGGACATAAAAGATAAACAACAACAACGACGACGACGACGACATAATAATAATAATAATAATAATAATAATAATAATAATAATACAGTGCTCCTAATTAAAGTTGTTATTTTGAATAAAGCACATGGAGCTTACCCAAGACACCGTTTCATGTGTCACTTGCTGCTTTGCTGCTTTTTCTCTTCCATGTAGAACTGTGTGTGTTTGTGTGTGTGTGTGTCTGTAATTGAAAGGATGTTTTGGGGGCTCTGAGAGTTTTTAAGTTTTGGGTTGGTTCTTAAGAAATCCGTGAGCTGACGTAGAGCATGCAGAGAAAAAGCTTCCACGGGAAAATTCAGCCTTCGAGCACCTGCATGGTTCCCCCCTGGGGCCTGGAGCAACCTCAGACCTCCAACTATTTATAGCTAATAAATAAACACACACACACACACACACACACACACGCACACACACAAGCTGTGGCATCTTTCAGATGTTGCATTTCATTGAGCCAGAGCCCAAACTTTATATCTACACTCATCATGTAACTTGTTCTTAGACAGATGAAGTTTTTAATCTTGTTGCACAGTATTAGACCATTTTTGTCTCATAAGTTGAGCTGTATTTGCCACCTTATAAATATTTATCTCAAAAAAGTAAGCTATAAGCTCATTTTATTACTACCAGGTCTCAACACTTAGAATTACTAAATACACATGAGTATGAAGAGACTCACTGAAAGGAACACATGAATAGTTACTGAACAACAGACATAACATTAAAAAAACACCTACATAATATTTTGTACTTCTCTCTGACTTGTTGAAGCCTGGGCTCCAAAAGACCTCTGAATATGTGTGTGTGTGTGTGTGTGTGTGTGTGTGTGTGTGTGTGTGTGTGTGTGTGTGTGTGTGTGTGTGTGTGATATCTGGCATCAAGACATAAGCAGCAGATCCTTTTAGACCGGTAAAGTGTGAGGTCAGGCCTGCATGGATTAGACTGGTTTGTCCAGCACGTCCCACAGATGCTTGATTGGATTGAGATCTGGAGAATTCGGAGACTGAGGCAACACCTCAGACTCTTCGTTGTGCTTTTTGGACCGTTTCTGAACAATGTATGCAGTGTGTCAGGGCACATTATTCTGCAGGAAGAAGACACTGCTATCAGGGAACACCGTCTCCACGAAGGGGTGTAACTCAGTCTTCAACAGTGTCATCCACATAAATCACAGTACATGTAACAACGTTTTCCAGCAGAACAACCAAGAGCACCACAATGCCTGCCCCGGCTAGCCTTCTTCCCTGTGTGCATCCTGGTGCCATCTCTTCCATAGGTAAGTGACACACCCAGCCATCCACATGATGTAAAAAAACAAAACTGATGGCCAAATCAAAACCTTCTTCCACTGCTCTGTGGTCCATTTCTTTGGTTGCCCTGCACCAGCAGGTCCTGGGTTCGATTCCCTCATTGGGTCTGTGGAGTTTGCATGCTCTTCCTGTTCTTGGTGGGTTTCTGTTCTTCCTGGTTCTCTGGTTTCCTCCCACAGTCATCAGACATGCAGATTAGGCTAATTGGCGTTTCCAAATTCCCTGTAGATAATCCTTTGGAGAAGGAAACCCACTCCAGTATCCTGAACCAGAAAACCTTATTGACAGCACCTAGGAAGGCTTGGCATGCTATGGTCTAAAAGATTACAAAGAGTTGAACATGATTAAATAACTAAACAACAACAACAACAACAACAACAGCTCTTCTGTGCAATCAGGCCCTACATGCTAACATGCGTCACTCCCTCTGCACATCAGTGATCCTTGGCCACCCATGATCTTGTCCTTCCTCACCTTTGGTGACCAAAACATCCAACCCAAAGGGATTGGTTTTTTTAATAGAAAAAGACACTAACTGTGTTTAATTACAACACAACAGGAAGAAGCTTGCACTGTTGAGTATCTGATTCTGTGCCAAACAGCAAAACAACAGATTAATTGTCAATTAATTTAAATTACCTTATGTCACAGTACAGTACAGTACAGAAGTTTTTTTTTGTTGTTTTCAACACAATTAAAGGTTCCAATTAGCGACTGGTCCTTAATCTTGATCTTTTTATAGCCTTCAAAAAAGTAGAATAAAAAAACTGAATATTTGTTGCCTTTAGGAATTACTAAAAGTACTGTATGCCAATGAATACCTCCATCAGAATTTTTGTATTAATAATGTATTAGCAACACATATGATAATGCTGTAAAATAATTACATTATTATTATGTTATAGTGTAAGCTTTACCTGTAGATATTTGAAGAATAAGTTATTTTTATAATAATGAAAAAAAAAAAACAGATGTCAAGTATATTTCATCCTGAACAGATGGACACATTCAACATTTTAATTATTATAATTCTCTGTATTATTATAATTTTGTCCATACGTTTATATAGTGTGATTTCTAATAATAAAGGTATTATATATTACTAATAACAGGTCATGAAACCTGTATTAAATCTATATTAAACCTTCAATCAAACATTTAAATAAAACAGAAAAACAAAAAGAGTCAGGCTTGAATGAATCAATAGAAGAATTTATTGAATCATCATCATCATCATCATCATCATTATAAATATAGACCATTTGAGACACGGTACGTTTCATTTTTATAAAAAATAAGTTCTGTCTCGTTGGACATCCGTAGAAATCAACGTTAAATTATACAAATATATTATCAGAAAAATTCAATTAAGCAACAATTAAATAACGACGCACTACACGGTGATTGCCAGCGGCTCTATGTTCAGCTCCAGACTGGACAGCTGAAATAATAATAATAATAATAATAATAATAATAATAATACATATTTACATAGTAACATAAATGCGAAATGATCAGAGTGGAGAATCCCACACAGTCCTTGAGGGAGTCAGAGGATCACACCACCAGCTCAAATGGAGGCTCGTTCTCAATGTCGGTGAGCGCGGATTTGAAGTGCACTTTGCGGGGGTCCTCCGGGGTCCAAACCTTCGCCCTGCGGATGATGTTCTGCTCCCGGAGCTGCTTCTCATCCGTCCAAGACAAAGAGTGACCGGCCAGAGGGGGCAGGCCGTAATCTGGGTCATCAGGAGAAGGAGATCCTGGAGAGGAAAAAAAAACAGGAAAACTTTACTACTACTACTAATAACAATAATAATAACAGTAATAATAGATATTGGTAGGCTGTATGTTTGGAAAATGTATAGCTGTTCTGTTTAAAACACATTTCACGCTCAGCTATCAGATAATTAAATAACAGATGTTCTGTTTTTCCATATTAATTTGCTGTATAAATAGCGAGAAGACAATGTAAAAAGTCTGGAAAGTTGTGCACATATGAACATTTGCAATTCGTGCAAAAGAAATAAAAAGATTTGCAGTAATTGATGAGTTACCAGTGACTGACTGTGAAATAATAAACCTAACAGGTGCATGCTAAGTGTGTAAATGTTTGCTCGACTCTTACTTGTAACTCTGTGGCAGATGATGACTTTTTTGGGTTGGTTCAGAGCTTCGTGACTGGAGCTCCGGATGGGCGCGTCGGACTGCACCAGTTCGGCCAGGAAGTTGATGTAGCCGATGGCGAGCCGCAGCGTGTCCACTTTGGAGAGGCGCTTCTCGTAAGGCAGGGTGGGGATGTGAGAGCGCAGACCTTCGAACGCGTCGTTAATGGACTGCATGCGCCTGCGTTCGCGCACGTTGGCGGCCTGGCGCAGCTGCTGCATCTCCTGCTCGGAGCGCGCTCTCCTCCGCCGCTTCAGCTGCAGCGCACCGTCTCCGCGCCGCGGGGAGAACTCACACACACCGTAGGACGAGGAAGAGGATGAAGAGGAGGAGGAGGAGGAGAAGCGGCCCACGTCGCAGCCGTATTCTTCATCGTGTGCACGACACTCCTCGTAGTACTCTTGAATCTGACTCGCGAGGAAGTCGACGTCGTCGTCCAAGAAGTCGTCCGTGTCCATGTGCTCACGCGAGCATCGCTCGGTGAAGAAATCATCGTCGTCGAAATACGTGGAGGAGAAAGAGTCCAGGCCAGAGAACGGGTCCAGCACGGCGTCCATCCTCTTCTGCAGTTTAGGGAATCCCGGCACGCGAAGACCTTTTATAAGGACATCGACAGTCGCGTGCCATTAACGGACCGCGCCAGCCAATCAGCGGCGAGCTGCCGCGCACCTAAGGATAAACCACGCCCACCTTATTTTCACCCTCAAACGCTTAAGAAAACGATTAACATTTTTATCACTTAATTAATTAGGGAACACATTTGACTGGTTAGTAGGCTTTTATATATTTATTTATTCTATTGGAACTTAACCAATAACTACCATGTAATAATAATAATATTTATAATAATAATAATAATTATTATTATTATTATTACAATAATAAATCATCATTATTCATCATCATAATGTCACATGTCAAAAATAATTTTAGGACATCTATAACATACGTTTATAAAGATATAGCATAGATAAAAGAAACATTTGTTATTCTTAAATAATAAATGTTTTTTATTCGGATGTTCTTTTTAAAGCAGTATTATAATAAAATTATATGGGGCTATATTTTAAGTTGGTGTCATAATTACACGAATACTTCTAATAATCTAATAAAGTAGTTACTGATTAATATTTAATTATATTCAGTATTTTAAGCTACACAGGTGGCTGTTGTGTATCATGTTACTCAGTGCCCTGCTGATATTGGATAAAGGTTTATTTAACCTATTATTATTATTATTATTTATTTATTTATTTATTATTATTTAGGCCCTAATTAATTTCTCATTTGCAAACAGCTTCAGTCTGGTGCGCCATGAAGAGCCACGAGTCAGTTAAATATAAAAGCTTTATAACAGTGAAAAGGCGCGACACAACAGCAGCAGCAGCAGCGGATGGCGAGCAGCGCCTGAAGAGCCACGCAGGTGTTGGAGGACTTTGTGGTGTGTGTGTCCTTCGCTCTTATTAGCGATGAAGTGCTGTTTGCGTTTGTCCACGTGCGCTTTTTTGCACCCACGGAAACCGGACAATGCGCTGCTTTTCAGAGGTCACCCAGGCAGGTTGACCCCTGCGACCCTGTTTCAAGGCTTCTCTTAAAAAGCAGGTAGCATTTAAGAGCTCGCGCACTTCATTACCGAGGCGGACGCGCGGCCCCGGAGAGCGCACGAGCGCCGCCGCACAATGCGGGATAATGCGACACAATGGAGTACAATACGTCACTAACCGTGGGCGCACGAAAGGAGAGAAGGGAGTGAGAGTGATGTCGGGGAGGAGAGGAACATGGGGCCATCAATCAGTGGAGAGTTTTTCTTTCTTGAAGACGCGCATGGGACGCACGGAACGCTCTCTTTTTTGAAAAGGCTCTGATTAGGGATGTTAAGGCACGAGTTATAACAATTACAATGGACCGAGTCCTGATTATAATCATTCTGAATAACATCTTTAGAGCAACATTTGGATAAACATTGGACGCGCGCTTTGGATTCATGAGCACAGCATAATCAAATTATTTAAACATGATATTATTATTATTACTATTATTATTATTATTATTATTATTTTTAATTATTATTATTATAGTTCCACAAACTGAAGGGCATCCCAAACACTTTAAAACTGCTTAAAAGCTCTCAAAAATCTAATTTGAGGTGAGACGTGGCCATTCACACGTGGTCCGTGTTAGCTTACAACCTCTACTAAATGTGCACAAACGTGTTAAAACAAACAAACAAACAAACAAACAAACAATCTTCTACCTGATATCGGATTAATAGTCCAATTTCTTTTTACGCAAAAGTATACGAGTGTGCCGATCTATATTATATTTTCACCTTTTACAATTTACGATGATTATTACAAATCCCTTGATAAATGTTTTAACATGTTGTATATGATTAATTGAAAATTAATTTGATTTAAAAATAATAAAAAAGTAAGTTTGTTAATATAATTCAAGGTAAACAAAGAAATACGTTAATGCACATGAAACAATATTATTTTCAATATAGGCTACATATTTGCATTATTATGCCTGATGCATATTATTTGGTAACATCATTAATTAGAGAACGTTGCAATGAAAAAAAAGAAATAAATAAAAGAGGACAAGGTGGTTCTTGTTCTTCTTCTAAGGTTCTGATTAACCGCTGCGAATTTATTTTTTAATTCTTATTAGAATAAGTGCCTGAAAGAAGCACACTAAGGAAAATTTAATTGACAGGAGTTAAATACGACGATTTGAGCAACACTAGGAGAAAATCCTGTGCAAAGTGTGCATGCAGGATTAATGCTGGATTAATATCTGTTTGTCAGTTTCAATCTGCACATTACATCACATCACATCACATCAGCAGTGTTGCACTGGCACCTGGACGTTGCACCATCACCTGTAGTGTTGTATTAACTTTTAAATGAACGCTCTAACACTATATTCAGCAAAGTGTCAAGTCAACACTGGGAGTTTCTGCTGTATGGCACTTTCAGCACGCGAGGCTTTTATCTGCTCAGGTTCTAGCACCGACTAAGCTCACTTCATTTTACTCGAGAGGTCATTTAGCAACAAGGAGGAATAAATAAGGCAGTGTCTGGAGGACAGGGCGCGTATGGTTTTATTATGGAGGGGGGCTGGTAGCAGCAGCGTGGCTCTCAGTGGTGGCCAAACAGGGCCAACAAATTACGCTGGTACCTGAGATGCTGGCTGGTTAGAGTCTATCAACAAACCCTATTCAAACAAAGATGGAGGGGGGTCGTTTTGGTTAGAGAGCAGGAGGCTGTGCTAAAAGTGTAATGGTTGTCGCGGCAGGCTGCAGCGTGAGGCTCGGTCCGTGGGAATCTCACCACTTGCGCGTTTCGGAGAGTCAAAGAGCTGAATAAACACCGCAGCCTGCAGCAGCCTGTATGCTAAAGAGCGCATCTAAAACAGAGCCTGCATAAAAAGGTAGTGATAAATGTGCTTCACGTTTTTGGGCTCGGCTTGTTATGAAAAAAAAGCGTGGAGATTGTTTGTGGTGTCGGAGCGCACGGCCAGGGGTCTGCACCCAACCCCCCTCCCCCCACCCCCCAAAAGAAAATTACTGAACAGTTAAAAACCTAAAACTTGTAAGAAAGATAAGGCAACTCTGGTAGATGTATAGACTGCTTTTAGACTTTTTGTACTGTTTGCTCTGAGGATAAAATATTTCTTCTTGAAACAATATTAAAATCGACATTCAATAAAATATTCTGATCTTGAATGAATGATTTTCCTTATAGGACAAATTGTTCAGTTCTTAAAAAGAATAGTGCATAAACACAATGTATAAAGTCTATAAACTGATGCGTTTTTTTCTGAACATAAATGCAGTTACGCATTAACGCAAACATTAAGATTTTATGAATTATTTTAAATGATTTTTAGTTGTTATTGAAACATGTATGTATGTTGTGAAAAACTCAACCTGTGTATAAATCGGCTTATATATTTCTAATATACATTATATTATATACTGTATATCTATATCTATATAATATATCTATACTGTATATCTATATAATAATTTTTATATGCAGTAAATATAATATATATATATATATATATATATATATATATATATATATATATATATATATATATATAATCACACCTAAGCTTTGACTGGATAATGATGATGGAAATGAAGATGAAACGTCAAATCTAAACCAAAATTTTTTGATAAACATTACGTAAAACATATTTTATCTCGTGTTTTAGTGCACATTAAGACTTTTCTCTTATGCCAGTACTGTTCATTTATGCATCTTAAACCACTTTACATCTTTTCCAGACGTTAATATTAAAGTTAAAACCTACAGTTAATATTAGGCTGCTTTTTACTAAACTATTTTTTTTCTGGGCTTAAACTTCAACAATAGGCCTAAATGTAAAACAATAAATAAATAAGTAAATTAATTAATTAATTAATAAATGTTTAATTATTCATTTATTCAATAAGTCATTTACTAAACATAAAATATAAAATATGCACCATATTTTAAACTGGAAGCTTTTTCTGACAAGGACAGTCAGTATATAAGATCTACAGTATAAAATCGAGCCGTTTTTTGATTGTTGTTGTTTTTAAAAAAAAAAAAAAAAGAAAAGAAAAAAGTGCCAAGGTGAATTTAAACGAAAAGAACCAGTGAAGACCCTACACCTCCAGCTGTGTATGACATACTGCACCAGGTCGTGTATAGCACTGAATTGAAGGACAGCCTGTCAGTCACTTTAACACGCTCCTTGCACAAAAAAAGGTCACATTTCGACTTCCACGCCAAGTTCCACGTTAATTACGCATAACATTTAGTAGTTGGATAAAATACATTTCTACATTCCATCCGTTCTCATTAACGCGCATTCACGCAGGACAGGTGGGACGGGCAGCGCGCGCTGGTGGAGGAGCGCAGACGGCGCCACCGTGACCGCCACCTTCACACAATCAATTAAGAGAAATGTCAGAGCCTCAGCGACGGCGGTGACCGCTGCAAACCGGGGGCTGGCCTGGGAATAGCAACACTTGGATCTCGGATTGTTTTTTTGGAACAGACGGTACAATGGAGAATATTATAAATGACACGTCTGGGGTCACGTGATGCACCACAGCCTACAGTCGGTGCTAGCTGGAAGCCTGCAAGAGCAAAAAAAAGGATGAGATTTTTTTTTTGGGAGGGGGACCATGCACTTTCATTATTTGTGAAGAAAATGTATCGCCAAAATGTTCGGCTAATCCTCGCCGAGTCTAATCCGTGTAATTCTGCAGTGTCAAACAGGGTTTAGGGAGGGGATTAGATCAAAACAGATTAAAAGAATTAAAAGGATGAATTCAGTGACATTAATTGAGTGATCTAAGAGCATTTTTCTCTTATCGCCTCACTTCCTCTGGCCATAATGCACTTTTTAAGTAAGATATTAAACTTAGAAAAAAATAAATTTCACATTCACAACCATAACATTAGGCACTAGGAAACTGCAACGTGTAAAAAACCTGGAATGTTGCGTTCGATAAATAATACAGAATTATATAATATCGTATTCCTAAATTGCCTGTTCTGTTCTGTTCGTTTTGACTAATGGCGGAACACAAAGAGCCTCTCGCTCTGGCCTTGTCCTAAAAAGCTTTTAATGGCTGCTTTATGCTTTTAAGTGCCCAGGTATCCTAAAAACCTGCAGAGATCCATCAGGACCATGGCGAGGTTGCCAGATTTTAAATACAAAGTCAAACAAGCGAGATTCACAAGGGGGAAGCGCAAAGAGAACTAAAATATAATTCATTACTATAAGAAGGTTATGAGTCTAAAGGTGTTTGTTTGCATGCACTGGAAATGTAATATATAAAAATATCTGCTAAATAATCACTACCATATAAAGGAGCTGTGGCACCTGAAGAATATTAAAAACACAAACAGGATCATTGTTCATATGCCTGATTTTTAGCCATCCCTTGAGATTTAAGTAAAAACGTAATTAGTTTTAAGATCACATGTTTTTCTATGTGGTCCTGGAGTGTAATTTGTGCTGTTTTTTTTTTTTTATAGCTCTAACACACTGACATCAACTGAGAAAGAGCTGCTAATTAGCTGATTGGTGGAAAATTAATGTGCAGGCCAGGGGGTTCTCCAGGACCTCATATGGAAACCTGTGATTTTGACTGACGCTGTAAACAAACAAGGCACCAAATGAACGCAGAAGACAGGTTTTTATTTTAATAAAATTTAAGTCCTTTTAAGAGCTTTTGATTTTGTAGCATTTTTGAGAAAATTGCGGATTACAATAAATCTGAAAACACATCATGATAAATTATAACAGCTGAAATTTTTTAAAGGTTCTTCTCCAGGAACCTTGTTGCAAAGGCTTTTAAGGGAAAAACACAAGAATTATCTTAATTTAAGCAACTCCAAAAATATGCATATGATATATAAATGGAGTACAATTTGGCAAGGCCTTGGTTCTTTCCTGTAAGCTCTTGGTCTGAAAAAGTGGCAAATGTGTTTATAATTTGGTGATTACAGACACCTTGGAAAGGCTTTAAAAATAAGGACAAACCATCAGGATAACATATACTCATTTCAAAAATCTTCAGAATATTTTCTTCCAGAAAATATGTTGCAAAGAAACAATGGTTTCCAATAATGTCATAATTACAATAATGTAAGTGAAAATGTGAATAACAAAATGGTTTGAGGTTATTAAGCAAGATAGTGTTATTTTTTTAAACGTTACAACCATCTCTTGAACAGCCTTGCAGCTGTATTAAATCCAATAAACGTACAACACAGGTTTTTATTTTAATGTCTTTTAAACGCTGGGATCTTGGCCCTTTAATGAACTTCTGGTTTTGTTGCATTCTTGAGCAAATTAGGAATTACAATACACCTGAAAACACCTAAAAGATCAGAAAAAAATCATAACAGCTGAAATGTTTTAGAGGCTATTCTCTAGGAATCTTGTTGCAGAGGCTTGGGAAAAAATTAATGACCCCTAATATTATCTCAATTTAAGGAACTCCAAAAATCTGCATATGAATAATGGATAGAGTACAATTTGGCAACATTCTTTCTTGTACGCTTTTGGGGTGAAAAAGTGGCAAGTAAATAAAATGTGTTTAAGTTTGAGAGTAGCCTTTAAAACACAAAAGAGAATTTTAGCCATTATTTGTTTTGTTTTTTTAGATAACATGTATAGGGCTCAGGATTGCTCAGCACGAAATAGGCAATATGATAAATTACATTTTTGTAAATTTTAACCAATTAAGCAAAGGGGTCACATAGGCAAAGGAATAGCAGGGATACAGATGATCACGTGTTTTTATTGTTGCTGTTTGTTACTTCTATGACCAAAGAATAAATTATAATAATAATAAGAAGAAATTAATAAAAATATGCTAATGTAATTATTCCATATATATAAACACACACACTCCTAATACATTTAAAGTGAAAACGTGGAATAACAAAATTGTTTGGTTGCTGGTTATTAATCAAGGTAGCGTTAATCTTTTTTTAACGCTCATCATGAACAACTGCATTGAAACTTCACATCTTAATTCCGACTTCCATTCCCAAATCTGGCAACCCAGGCCAGGGCAGTTAGGGAGTGGGAATGGAGCGTGGGGTTCCTGGGAATCCCAGCACATGCGGCACACAGCGCGCGCGGAGACGCTCCGCTCTGCAGACTGCTGGACAAATTAGAGGCGCGCTGGAGGGATGCAGAGCATCAACACTTGTTTTTCAGCTGAGACATTGTGTCCTGATTTTCCGGTCTCTGTGTCCGTGTAGTCCAGCAGCAGCGCGTGAATTCCACCCCTCTGCACGTAGCGCACATTAAAGCACTCAGCACGGATAACACCGATTTATAAACGCGTACACTGGGGCCATGGCACAAGCGTGCTTCGAGGAACGTGTCATTAGTGCATAAGGGCAATTCAAAGAATTCATCATGTGACGTCATACTTCTACAAAGTTTTTTTTTCAAACATTCGTTTTCCATGGGTTATGAGAAGTTTGTCAATGTATAATCTTTTTATTAATTACATTAAATGTATCAGAGGTTGCTATTAGTTTTTTATTAGTTTGTCAGAAAGAAAAAAAAGTTGTTTGTTCCTAATATCTTTTTTTTACCTTCATTTTGCATCTCTTAATTGAGAATGTAAACATAATGCACATAGCTGAATCATAATGGCACTTTAGAATAAATCTTTAAAGATACATGCAATTTCAATTAAATTTTTAACAAAAAAAAAAACACTCTGGTGACAGGTAATGGTGTTGTTAAGTACGGTTTTCCCACCCCAAACTAGAATAACACAATCCTATTGTTCAAAAACAAAGAGCTCTGAAATTAGAACGGAAATGGCATCGAACTAAATTACTAGTATTCCAAATAGCAGGGAAGGAGAACATCCTGAGCTATAAAAAAGCTCTCATTGATGCTAGATCATTGTATCTCTCCACTCTTATTGAAAATAACAAAAATAATCCTAGATTTTTATTTAATACTGTAGCTAAATTAACTAGAAACAAGACCACTGCAGAAATCTCCACAACAACATACAGTAGTGAGGACTTCATTAACTTTTTTAATAACAAAATCCTAAATATTAGGCAAAAAAAAATCAAGCTTTTAAACCACACAATTTAAGTTATACAGATGATAAACTAACCCTCACATCAGAACCTACAATACTTTACTCCCCTTGAAGAGAGTGAACAAATTTCCCTCTTCTCTCCTTCAAAATCGTTGATGCGAAATCTCCGTATATTAGATCCTACACCAACACATTTTCTCAAGCAGATAGTTCCAGCAATAACAGAACCCCTGTTGAAACTAACTTTTCACTTAGCAGTGGGTATGTTCCCAAATCCTTTAAATGAGCATTAAACCGCTAATTAAGAAACCTGACCTTGACCCCTGTCAGTTGTCCAATTACAGGCTGATATCAGACCTTACATTTATCTCTAAGATTCTGGAAAAGATAGTAGCACAGCAACTATGTTTATATCGACATAGGAATGAAATAAACGACCTGTATCAGTTAGAATTTAGGCCTCATCACAGCACAGAGACAGCACTCGTTAAAGTAGTAAATGACCTCCTATTCGCCTCTGATCAGGGTTGCTTCACTATACTTGTTTTATTCGACCTCAGTGCAGCTTTTGACACTATTAATCATAGTATTCTCCTTCACAAAATAGAAAATGTATGAATAATTAAGGGATCAGCCCTCTCATGGCTAAGATCCTATTTGACTGATTGTTATCAGTTTGTAGATTTAAATGGTGACCATTCTGCATGTTTTAAAGTGGTCTTTGGTGTTCCACTGGGTTCAGATTAGGCCCACTGCTTTTTTTCTCTTCACATGCTGGCTCTGGGCAACATAATTCGTAAGCATGGTATTAGTTTTCATTGTCATGCTGACGACACACAGTTATACATCTCAGCAAAACCAGATGAGAAAAACGAGCTTACTAAAGTTGAGCAATGTGTGCAGGACATAAAAGACTGGATGTAAATTAACTTTCTTCTGCTTAATGCTGATAAGACAGAGGTTCTAGTCATAGGACCACAAGCAGCTAAAAGCAAGCTTTCTGATCACACTGTAACTTTAAATGGCCTTTCTGTTCCATCACGTGCAACAGTAAAAGACTGTAGATGTAGATAATATTACCAGGATAGCATTCTTTCACCTAAAAAATATTGCCAAGACTTGGTTGGACTATTGTAAAGTCTTACTGTCTGGTTGTTCAACTAGGTGCATAAAAAAGCTTCAGTTATTCCAGAATGCAGCGGTGACAATCCTCACTAAAACCAGAAGATACGAGCACATCTTTACCACACTGCACTGGCTCCCTGTAAAATTCCGCATAGATTTTAAAATACTACTCTTGACGTATAACGCATTATATATAGTATATATTCAGGACTGGAGTTTCCTACAGTCTACCTGAGCTTCCAATAATAAACTGGACTCTATTTTAACTTAAACACATCTCCTGTTATACTGATCTTCCAGCCTCCTAACACACAGTATGAGTGCAGATCAATCCCTGCCATCCATTTCACCCAGATGAGGATGGGTTCCCTGTTGAGTCTGGTTCCTCTCAAGGTTTCCTCCTATTATCATCTCAGGGAGTTTTTCCTTGCCACTGTCGCCCTCGGCTTGCTCATCAGGGACAGTCTTATCATTTTGATTCGTGCACATTCACATCTTATACAAACTTAAATAATTATTTTGATTGTGTAAAGCTGCTTTGCGACAATGTCAATTGTTAAAAGCGCTATACAAATAAAATTGAATAAAATTAAATAAGTATAATTCATTTGGTTTAAATAGGATGGTCACATTAATAGGTTTATCTTCTTTAAGATTTAAGAGGATTATTGATTTACTCATCAGAACCTAGACTCATTGATTTCTGTATTAATCCGAAGAAGCTGTGTTTGTCCCACAGTCTGTTTCTGAGAGTTTGAGCATTAAAGAGTCTCCCACACAGGATCAAGCTTTAATACTCCTTCAACATGATGAAATGCAGATAATTCACGACAGTCATGAGAGTGTAGAAGCTAACATATTTATTCACCACTATTTTACAAATTTTAAATAAAGAAATTGCGGCCCAAGGCTACATTCAGTATCATTCATTTAATTATTGCTACGTTTAAAGTAACAGTGGAGCGTATAGGGGTTAGACAGCAACAGGTGCTTAGGTCTAGTCCTCTCTAACTACTGTAAGGTTAAATAAAACTGAAAAGAAATAGCTAATCATGGAGTTAAACCATAGTCTCAGTCTCAGGGCTTAAGCTCAAAGTTTTTTTCCTCTGGTCGTTATTCGATGATCATTTAGGACTAATCTGCAGTGATTCGAAATCTTCTACATAATATTTTACATGATAGCTCATGCATTGCAATGTCTTTCATCATAAATAAGGCTAAACAACTCGAACGCTTACCTCAGATTCTTCTTTGTTGACTTTGTCTGAGGAATGATAACTGTTAAGTCCCAAAAAGTTTACCTTACCCAATATTTAATAAAATAAAACACATACATAATATCAAATGACGTCACATGTAAACTATCATATATAATGCCATAAATTGTTGTTTACAGAAACTTCCCCAAAGAACATTTTTCCCCATGCAGACATTAAATCTTCACTTTAGAGGGAAAAAAAAATCAAACCAGTCATCTTAAGGGTTCTAATGAGAGTTCATATGAGAGAATAAAACTACATAATTTCCCTCTTATACAGAATCCTAAACTAGAAGATCCTACAAAAAATGCATTTCCCTTTTAGAAATGTTCCAAGTGTAACTCCTTTACAAAACTGAAATTATTACAAATCTACAAAGCCCTCTCTTTACAAAAAAGTACATAAACTACTGTATGACCTCTATCCTACAGAAAAAAATGAAGTTCTAAGTTAGGGCAGATATATATTTTAAAGTTTTCATATAGATCCAATTTAAGAAAATAAGATCAAGAATCTATTTAGACAAAATGTGGTATTCCTCATCTACAGTTTACTTGGCCTTTATGTAAGACATAAGGCTCCACAGGGCACCTGAGCTCAGCAATGCCCTCTGGTGTCTGAAGTTGGAATTGCAGCTGTCTAGTACAGCAGTGGTCCTCTACCCTGGTCCTGGAGACCCCATCACTGCACATTTTAGTTAGTGTTTTCCTGTCCTACCACACCAACCAAGCTCATGAAATGATAAAGTAATGTGTGTGTGTGTGTGTGTGTGTGTGGGCATGTATATGTGTGTGTTACAGCACAGACAGGAAGAAGAAGAAAAGTTTGCAGAATTTATTGTGTGTTTGTTGTCTGTCTGCACACATCATGTCTATACATACAGTACAACATATTCACAAAATGAAGGGAGTATGACTGATCACTGAACAGAAACTAAACCGTACAAAAAGAAAGTCAACAATAAATAAATACATTAAAAAGGTAAATAAATTATTAAATAAATAAATACATACAAGAATTAAAGTACAAATAGGATATACAGTGTTTCTATGGTAACAGGTCTGCATGCGTGTCGTCGTAAAGTTTCTGTACAAAGACTACGGACTAAAATAAGGGCCGTGTGCACAGAATTAGGTGGCTACTCGACTTCATCCGAACAGAAACGAAGTTAGGAAGCACTTTTCGAGACGCACACGCAAAAAACACACACGTCACACATCCTTCCACGCATATGCACACACACTCAATAAACACAGAACACGACCACTGGGAGACCCTGATTTTGCTGCGCCCACTGCGTCCATGTTTCGTCCTGAGATAAGTCCGGCCCATCTGGCAGGATTGGACAAGCTGAGTCACATGACCGAGAGCCACTCCCCCAATGGGCGACAATACATTGTACATAAAAAAAAAGAAGAAGAAAAAATAAGAAAAGAAAAAAAAAAAAACACGGTAGTAGGCTATAAGAAGGATAAACTTAACTTTAACGACAATTAAAAGTTTTGCTATTTTATAATTTAATCTCATTTAAACACTTGATAGAGTTTCTTTTTTAGGGGGCGGGGCTACATTAAGCACCGCTATTGGCTTATATCCATAAAAGATCTGAAATCTACATAAAAAAGGAAGTAAATCTGTATAATATGCACTAAACGATATGTTTCTAAATGTGTCACAGGGTTTAAAACAGGGAGCACGTTTCCTCGAGAGGGGCGGGGTCACTGAGAAGCGTTTACAATAGCAAGCGACAGGAGAGGAAAGAGAAGTGGCTACAGAATAGTGAAGGCATCTTCTTTCATTAGCAATAATCCGACTTTTACACGCAGTAGGCCTCTACGTCATCAGTGTAACGCTGATTGGTAATGAAATATTGCTTTTTAACTTAACATACCCTGTCCTGCTGCTGTGTTTCACCCGAACATTACAATTAAGGAAAAAAATACAGCTGGAAATATAGAAATAGAAAATCACATGATGGACTGAAAGGCGAATGAAGTCCAACCGGAAGGTTGTGTCTGTTCAAGTTTTAAAGGAACAACCGAGCAAAAGATTCAATGATTCGAAGATTCCGCTAATGTAGTCAATCAGGCGCGAGGCTAATGTAGCTAGCAGTAGGCCTCATTTAAAATGTTTACTGTAAACATTACCCTCAAACCACTTTAGACTAAAACAAGTGTTATAAAACAAGTTTGATCGTACATTATTTAGACCAATCATTGCAGAACGTTAGCTAAAATTTAGTTGAAAAAATTGGAGACTTTAGATCCAAAATCAGAGGGGGAGGTAACTAAGTACTTTTACTTTATTACTGTACTGTAGGTTTCATTTAACTGTACGTTACTCGAGGAACTTAATCAGTGGATACGTTTTCCTTTACTTCACTACAACCTACAACAACCATCTTCAGTGCACTTACACAAGGCGCTGCGTTACATAACAGCCAGGTTTAGTTTTTGAAGATGAAATATCACCACCTGCTGGCTATTACATGCAACTGCATGATTTCCTTTTCATTCAATCATGGCCCAGGCGTTTGAAAACGGAAACGAAGATGGTTGCAGACAGAAGAGGGGATGAGAGAGAGAGAGAGAAAGTATTTTACTATGACTTAAGGCAACAGTGAGCTAAGAAAAGCTTGGTACGTTTGATACTAACGTAAATTTAAACGCAAATAATTTTCTACTTTTACTCATGTAGAACTGTGTAAGGAGTACTTCTACCTTTACTTGAGAAATATTTTACCTATGGTACATCTTTACCTAAGTGGAGAATGTGTGTACTTTGGCAACCACTGCCAAAAGTAATGTATTACGTATTTAAGGAAAGTTCTTTGTACTGAGAGTCGTTTTCTCGCACCTGTTCAAGTCAGTTTTCTTTGCATGTGTAGTTCATGCCTTCGAGTTTAACAGATTTTTCTCGTGTATTGTGAATGCTGGAATGTGCAAAGTTATATAAAACAACTTTTTCTCTAAACATGACCACTGCTTAGCAAATAGTGTGTTCTATATAATAAAGTATTACAAAAGCTAACTTGTTTAGCTAGCTCGATAGTGCACTAGCCTGACGTTACTAAACACTATACAGCTAACAAGCTCAACACAGTAACTTGGGTTTGGTCCTCAAAAAGCCCTTTAATATCTTCCTGCCCATTTGCCGCAGCTCTTAAATGAAAGTTTGAAGGCGGAGCTTAGAAAGCTTCATAATGTTTTTTGTCCCACACAAGCATTTATATATGGGACAACTTCTTACCGTCTGCTAGCTACAATAGCCTCGTAGGTCAAGCGCAAACCTGAATGGCAATATTTTGGGGAATTTTAGGCCTTTGGCCAGATTGTTCCATAAAACACTTTCACGTTTGTAGCAAAAACCCAACGCAGTGTTTCCAGTAGGTGGCGCCATCAAGTGACTTTTGTCCTCCGATCTGATTTCTCACACGATTTAATCCGTGCTACAGATGAGCAGGTTTGTTTCTTCCATAGCAGGAAGGTGGAGTGTGATGTGCATGATGACGAGTGTCCAAGTTTCCACAGGCTCTAGATTAGATTAGATTAGATTAGATTAGATTAGAAGTGATCCAGGCTTCAGCAGAAGGCGGAGGTGGTGTGACGTCGGAGAGCTGATGAAGAGGGATATTTTACACAGCGAGGAGGAGTTCAGAGACAAATCAGAGAGGAAAGAGATTTAAAATAAAGAAATAAAGAAATAAAAAATACCCCAGAGACCTGCTGTGGTGTCCCTGGCAGCAGTAGAGGAACAGTATATCACAGATTATATACAAACACTCCGCCCATTCAGTCAGCGCCAGGACACTGTGTGTGTGTGTGTGTGTATTTATGTAATCAGCAATCTGATGTATAACATTTAACGATTTAATTCAATGCTGTTTCAACTTTATAATACAACATGATTCAATATTGTTTACATCAGAATCATTTTTATTGTGTACGATAATAAGAATTAAATAGATTTGTATGTTTATATTAAAAAAATATCATTTGAATGATTAGTAACCCATGATCTGGTTTCTGTTGCTAAACCTAGTGATATTCTTACATTAACACTGAACTTTTTATCATAACAATTGTTGTGTAAAAAAGAATGGCTTTATTTTAATCAATGCAACTTTTTTTTTTTTAATTGCCGTTTATTTGTGGCTGAAACTCAATCAGATTTCTGGTGCATATCTAGTGCACGATGCTATTATGTTAACCCCTATGTAGTGAGCATGTAAAGTGAATAGAGCTCAATTCAGGATTAAATCATGTTAAACCAGATTTCAAGTATTCTCTGGAAATGATTGAAAAAGAAAAAAGTATGAAAAGTTAAATAAAGAGGGCGTTAACTCTGACTCTGGGTCAGTGGGTGGCCACGCCCACAGTACTGATGAAGTTTTTTTTTTTTCCTCCAGGAAATTTATATTGTCGGAAGTGTGATTACAGATGGAATGATATCCAAGAAAACGTTATGACGTGTGGTGTGTTTCTGCGTGTGTGTGTGTGTTTATATGTATTGGCGCTCATCCCTCTGAAACGGACCAGGCTGGTGTGTTTGTGCTTTCATTAGTAATGTGCGAGAGTGCAGTATAGTGTGTATGTGTGTGTGAGATGTGTGTGATGTACGTGGTGTGTTAGTGAGTAGGTGTTTAGAGTCTGGTCTGTGCCTCGGGGATGTAGATCTCGATGCTGTCTGCACTCTCGGTGGCTGAGTTCTGGCGCACGGACGCAGCTCTCTTGGCTGCCATTAAGCGTTTGCGAGCCTCCTGCCGCTGTTTCTCCGAGCTCTCGAGAGAGCGATCTCGCGCCAGCGGAGGATGGCACTTCACCGGTTTCTTTGGCACAGGGGGAGGCAACCTCCTCTCCTGAAGGGGAAATGAGAGACGGGGAGAGAGATGGAGGGAGAGAGAGAGAGAGAGAGAGAGAGAGAGAGGTAGAAGCAGAGAGAAGGAGAGAAGGTATGTTTCCATCCAAATGTTTTACAAATAGGCAAAAGAAATGTCACTTCATATGTTTTCAATTATGTACACTAGGGGGGCCAGAGTGTTAATGTGAGCTCTAGGGGACAGTGTGTGTACCTGTGCATTAGAGGATAGTGTATGAACATGAATATTAGGGGGCAGTGTGTGATTGTGAGCACTAGGGGCAACGTGTGAACTTAAACACTAGGGGGCAGTGTGTGAATGTGAGCACTAAGGGGCAGTGTGTGAATGTGAGCACTAGGGGCAGTGTGTGAATGTGAGCACTAGGGGGCAGTGTGTGAATGAGAGCACTAGAGGGCAGTGTGTGAATGTGAACACTAGAGTGTAATGTGTGAATGTGAGCACTAGAGGGCAGTGGTTGAATGTGAGCACTAGAGTGTAATGTGTGAATATGAGCACTAGAGGGCAGTGTGTGCATGTGAACACTAGGGGCAGTGTGTGAATGTGAGCACTAGAGTGTAATGTGTAAATATGAGCACTAGGGGGCAGTGTGTGAATGTGAAGACTAGGGGCAGTGTGTGGATGTGAGCACTAAAGGTGTAATGTGTGAATATGAGCACTAGGGGGCAGTGTGTGAATGTGAGCACTAGGGGGCAGTGTGTGAATGTGAGCACTAGAGTGTAATGTGTGAATATGAGCACTAGAGGGCAGTGTGTGAATGTGAGCACTAGGGGGCAGTGTGTGAATGTGAGCACTAGGGGGCAGTGTGTGAATGTGAAGACTAGGGGCAGTGTGTGGATGTGAGCACTAGAGTGTAATGTGTGAATATGAGCACTAGGGGGCAGTGTGTGAATGTGAGCACTAGGGGGCAGTGTGTGAATGTGAGCACTAGGGGGCAGTGTGTGAATGTGAGCACTAGGGGACAGTGTGTGAATGTGAGCACTAGAGTGTAATGTGTGAATATGAGCACTAGAGGGCAGTGTGTGAATGTGAGCACTAGGGGGCAGTGTGTGAATGTGAGCACTAGGGGGCAGTGTGTGAATGTGAGCAATAGAGGGTAATGTGTGAATATGAGCACTATAGGGGGCAGTGTGTGAATGTGAACACTAGGGGGCAGTGCGTGAATGTGAGCACTAGAGTGTAATGTGCGAATATGAGCACGAGGAGCAGTGCGTGAATGTGAGCACTAGAGTGTAATGTGTGAATATGAGCACTAGAGGGCAGTGTGTGAATGTGAACACTAGGGGGCAGTGTGTGAATGTGAACACTAGGGGGCAGTGTGTGAATGTGAGCACTAGAGGGCAGTGTGTAAATGTGAACACTAGGGGGCAGTGTGTGAATGTGAGCACTAGAGTGTAATGTGCGAATATGAGCACTAGGGGCAGTGTGTGAATGTGAGCACTAGAGTGTAATGTGTGAATGTGAGCACTAGAGGGCAGTGTGTGAATGTGAGCACTAGGGGGCAGTATGTGAATGTGAGCACTAGGGGCAGTTTGTGAATGTGAGCAATAGAGGGTAATGTGTGAATATGAGCACTAGGGGGCAGTGTGTGAATGTGAGCCTTAGAGGGCAGTGTGTGAATGTGAACACTAGGGGGCAGTGTGTGAATGTGAACACTAGGGGGCAGTGTGTGAATGTGAGCACTAGAGTGTAATGTGCGAATATGAGCACTAGGGGCAGTGCGTGAATGTGAGCACTACAGTGTAATGTGTGAATATGAGCACTAGGGGGCAGTGTGTGAATGTGAACACTAGGGGGCAGTGTGTGAATATGAGCACTAGAGGGCAGTGTGTGAATGTGAGCGCTAGAGTGTAATGTGTGCACGTGAGCAATAGAGGGCAGTGTGTGCACGTGAGCACTAGAGGGCAGTGTGTGAATGTGAGCACTAGAGTGTAATGTGTGCATGTGAGCACTAGAGGGCAGTGTTTAAACAGTAACATCCCATTCTGTTTGCGAAATGTTTTGTTTTTGCCACAGAAACAGATGGATGGAAAAAGAGACAGGATGAAACAGTGACAGAGGCTAAGCACACCTAAACACACATACACACACGCAGCATTACAGCTACAAAGTGTGTGTGTGTCTCTGTGTGTGTGTGTGCGTGTGCATGTATATATGAGAGGATGGAGCAGCCCAGCAAGGGGAGGGGTTACAGTGGTTTTAAGTGCCTGATGAAATGGCTCACTGTTAAACAGACACACACACACAACAAAAAAAAACAATAAAGAAAAATAAGTGTGAATGAAAAAGAAAGCAAAGCAAAGTCATTTGCAGCTGTGATGATCATCCACACAGACTTCACTAACATTGACGTGAAAACATTGAACAAACGTTCACGTAACAGACGCTTAAAAAGCTGTGCATGGCTAATCATTAAAGCACAGAATGCAAGGTTAATAATGAGTTTTCCACTGCATAATAATAATAATAATAATAATAATAATAATAATAAATCAATAAAAACAACTGGCCCAAACAGGAACCATGTGGTTCTCGGACAGTTCACTGCAATCTTCTCTTTCGTAAGGATGAAATTCTATTGATTTAGTTTAAATCCAGAGAACTTGCAAAAGTTGGTTGTGTTGGAAAGTTTCTAAAAAGTTGCTAAAGTGTTGTATGGCGCATGTAACAACCAATCAGATCGCACCGCTCAAGATCCCGCTGTTAGAGGAGCAACAAGTCACGAAAACTTTATCCGAACTTTATATTATGATCATTGGCCGTAAAAAGCATGTGTATTTGTGCTTTGCGCACTCGACTCCGCCCCCAAGTTCTGGTACTTTGTGCAGTGGAAAAAAAGGGTCTTAGCATGCACATGAGTAAACATTTTAAAATCCTAACTTGTAATTATCTCTGTTCAGCACGATGGTGAGGTGTATTAGTATTATTAATATTACTGTATCACAAACATGATGCTTCTGAGTTCTAGCGCTTACACAGATACTCAATGGTTTGTTGTGACTCTTTCGGTACCACCTAAAACCTACATCATAGATAAGGTCGTCATCACTGTACCTTTCTTTCGGGTGGGTCAAGCGGTCTCCAGTTGTTGGCCTTGAGCTGGTGCAGCTCATCAAACTTCAGGCTGATGTTCTCGATGGAGAGCTGCAGCATGTCCCAGAATCCGGCCAGGTCCTGAGCCACGGGCCGCGGGTGAGCATTTGGGTTCTGCTGGTAGGAACGAGTTGAGGAAAATGATGTTACGGATCACTACAACCGGTAGCACAATCATGATACACCCGCGCACTATAGGAATGTAAAGCACATGAGCTTTTAAAAGCAGAAGAGGTGATAAAGTAACTGCTCTATTTAAAGCTCTGAGTATTTACTGGTTTTGACCACTAGATGTCACTACTGGTATAATAAGAGTATACTTAATAACTGTATACTTATGCATTTTTCATCACTGTGCACAGGTTTTACACAGAGCTGAAGAGTGGAACAGTACTAACAGCAAGAACAACAGACACAATTGTGCTACTCTATATTTTTATAGATTGAAAATCTAAAAATAAAAGTATAATTTAATTCTACAACTTAATTATGTTAAACACCGATCGGTCATGACATTATAACCGCCCACCTAATACGTCTCTGTTTTCCCACCAAACCAGTAATACACTGTTTTCTGATACATTTCTATCCGAACCAGGATAACCGTTACAGCAATTTGACCTACAGTGGCTCTTATACCGGATCAGACTACGCAAGCCAGCCATCACTTCCCATGTGCATCAGTGAGCCTTGGCCATCCATGATCCTGTCGCCAGTTCACCGGTTTTCCTACTTTGGATCACTTTCGGTAAGCCCTGTCCACTGGAGACCAAGAATATCCCATAAGAGCAGTAGTATTGGCGTTGCTCTGACCCAGTCATCTAGCTAGTACAATTTGGCCCTTGTCGAAGTCACTCAAATCCTTACGCTTCCCTGTTTTTTCTGCTTCAACCGCACACATCAACTGTTATGGATAATTGTCAAAGTGGGGCTCTGCTCAATATTAGACAGGTGGATATAATGTTATGGCTGATCGGTATAAAGTCACATCCCATCACTATTCAGAACTCACCAGGTTCTCCTCACACAGCTCTCGAAACTGCTGGAACTTCTGAGACATGAGAAGCTGGGCACTGCCTACTGCACTGCGGATCTTCCCTAGAACTTCTCACACACACACACACACACACACACACACACACACACACACACATACAAATATTTAAGCAAATTATCCTGTCCATGTCATGCTCAGTGCACATCTTCAGGGACTCAGGTATGGGGCGTGGCCTAAGGGTTGGAGGTTAGGTAAAAAATGACTCTGATGATACACACACACACACACACACACACACACACACAGGAAGCAGCTAATTACAGTCTAAAAATATCATTAAACTTTAAAATGTAATTTTTTTGCAATTTGTTTTTCTCCTTTTCAGCATTAAATCATAACACGCACTTTATGGACAAAAGTAATTATCCAAACCTGTTAATTATTGAATTCAGGTGTTTCCATCAGGCCCCTTATCCCCAGTGAAGGACAGTCCTAATGCTTCAGTATACCAAGACATCTTGGACAATGCTCTGCTTCCAACTTTGTGGCAACAGTTTGTTAAAGGCCCTTCTCTATTCTAACATGACTCCGCCCCGGTGCACGAAGCGAGGACAATAAAGACGTGGTTTAATGAGTTCGGTGTGGAAGAACTCGGGCGGCCCGAACACAGAGCCCTGACCTCAACCTCATCGGGCACCTTTATGATGAACTGGAACGGAGATCGTGAGCCAGACCTTCTCATCCAACATCAGTGTCTGACCACATAAACGCTCTCCAGAATGAACGGCACGTCATGTGGACGGCCTTCCAAGAAGAGTGGAAGCTGTTAGAGCTGCAAAAGGAGGACCGGCTCCATATTGAAGTGTGTTTATTTGGATACAATGTCACTGCAGGTTTGGACAAATACTTTTGTTCATATTGTGGATATATATACAGTATATATAATATTTATATATATATAGTGATACAGACTGGCAGTATTAATTCTGTGTACATGACGGTCAACATGTAAACGAGTCTTTATTACAGCGTGTGCCAGGTTGTTACTCGAGTGTGTCGGTGATGCTGATTGGTTGGTTGGTTGGTTTGTTTGGGTTTCATGCCTCTGGCTTTAACTAATACAAGTTGTGCTAAATCGGGCTCTGGTCCTGTAGGGCTGATCTCTGCACACTTCAGTGCTCTCAACCTTAACACACTTCATTAAACACTTTCGCTAATTATTACTCAGCTCTCGGCAAGCGGCTCTTGTGCGTTGTGGAATTCCATGCGGACACTGGCTACATTTACATCCAACACATATTTAGACTCTCATATAAGCACACTATAACGTGTGTGTGTGTGTGCGTGTGTGTTGGGTGACTCACTGTCATCGGGCAGATCGTTGTGCCGCTCCTCCTGCTCCATCTGCCTGCACCAGCCCTCCATGCGTTCAGCTTCGGCCTGCAGCAGTTTGAGGAACCAGCGTCCATCACGCTGGCAGACCGAGCGGTTCCGCGCACTCTGAAGCGGGTCCTCTGGGATGCCGCTGTCCACCCACGGCTCGGGAGGAGGTAGCACGGACGGGTCGAAGCCCACAGAGGCGTAGTCGTCTGAGGCGCAGGCGTGATAGTGGTTCCCCGAGCCCTGGATGCTCACCGTGGAGGCGGTGGCGTCCCGAGAGAAGGTGATGTCTGCGTCCGGAGAGTCGGTCGGAGAGAAATCGGGCATGTCCAGGTCGGCCTGCACCGCCGTCGTCACGCTGTTAGAGCGCATGATCCGGCGATGACTGCTGAGACACGCAGACAAACTTAAACAAAGTCACAAATATCTACATTAATACACTGCAGTGGGGCTGTGTCCCAAATCACCCACCCTAATCATGCCACATATACATACACTGTTAACTGATCACACACTACTTCAGGCTATAAGTTGTAGCTGTGTTTCAAACTACACTTCATCCACTACGTAGTCCACAGGAACATTATCCCTTTATCGTGGCTGTGTCCCAAATTACACACCCTATACATGCCTAATAAACACTGTTATTGGTTGATTGAGGGTGCGTCCCAAAACACACACTTCCTCAATATATAAGTTGGGTGCTGTGTCCCAAACAAACAACACACCTTTAACCACTATATAGTCCACAGGAACATTATTATCATTCCATTGTGGCTGTTTCAAATCACACACTTAGTTACTATGTAAATTGTGGCTGTGTCCCAAACCCAAAGTACACACACTATGTACTTTATAAGTCACACAAACACTTAACCTTGAGTGTCCCAAATCAAACACCCTTATCCACTATATAGACCAACGATATATAAATGATCATGTCGATTGGCTGTGTCCCAAATCACACACACTCTAACCACACCACATCAACACTATGACTTGTTGCTTGTGGCTGTGTCCCAAAACACCGAACCATAATCTGCCATACCAACACCCCCAACGCCCTTAATAACCACTCAAGCATTATCATAATGTTTTAATCCCCTGTTCATTACATTGTGCACTACACAGTGCAGAAGGTGTAGATTAGGACACAGCCATGACAATGAACACTGAGCTATTCTCAGCTTGTTCTGTGTGTGGCTAGACTAATCAGACTTGTAGTTCATCAGACATGAGGCACAGTGTAAGGTCAGGTGTGTGTGTGTGTGTGTGTAAGAGAGAGAGCGAGAGAGACGTATGACATTTAAGCTAAAAGAACACTGTAATACTGGAGCTGAGTCACAACCGTGATTCATCAGAGATTTGTACAGGGAAGGGGTCAAACACACATGTGCACACACACACACACCTTCTCTCGTCCTCAACTTGAATGCCTACTGACTGAAACTTCGACTGGTCCTCTGCCTCTTGATCTTCAGGGCCATCCACCTACACACACACACACACACACACACACACACACACATTACCAGAGTTGTTATTATAGTTATAAACTTTTTCTTATTACCAGACTGTCACTTAAGTGGTGTTCAGTCTGTGCTTTGCTGCCCCCCAGTGGAATATAAGGGTACTGCAGGGGTGTCATATTGTTATTGACTCTTATTATTTATTAAATAATAATATATTTTTTATTATATTTTGGCCAAATACAGATGTATATTGCAGTTCTCCTTCTCTGTTTTCTTTCTTGTACTAATTCTAACTTCCCTCTATGTATTCCCTCCTTATTTCTTCTATATTTCGTTTTCCCAGGCTCCATCCATATTTCTCACTTATTCTCTCTGTCTCTCTCTCTCTCTGTCTCTCTCTCTCTCTCTCTCTCTCACCTGTATGCCGATGGAGAGACACCGGCCCTTGCGGAGAGCTTCTCTGTGGTGCGAGTCCTCCAGTGCAGGGACCTGTACAGGGATGGGGATGGGGACAGGGAGGGGCTGGGGGAAAGGCGAGGAAAGGGGCAGGGGCAGGGGCGAGGAGGGGCAGGCCATGTTGCTGGAGCTGACGTGTTGGCTAGCCGGGCCGTGGACCTGCGCGTTCGCCGCCTCGATGGCGGCCGTCAGAGCCTTCATGCTGTCGATGCTCTCCGTGGAGTTACTGAGGGCCGAGTGCAGTGTCGTGTCGCCATGGCGATGACCCGGGCCATCCATGTAGGCGTCCTGCGCCGACTCGGTGCTGCTCTGAGCTGTGATGCTGATGAAGGGCTTGGTGGAGGAGCGCGGAGGCACCGGTGGCGGCGTCTTCTTATAGGTGGTGATGCACGACGACACTGCAGACAAAAAACACACACACACACACACACACACACACACACACACACACACACACACACACACACACACAGTCAATCAGGCCAGTGTCTTATACCACAGCAGCATGAGTTTATCCTCAGGAACGCATTATAAGATTCACATTCAGCATTTACAGAAAGTAAACTATGAATAATTCATATCATTGATTTTCACCTGGAGCACGCTAAATACCCGTCACTATCTAGAGGAATTCCCCTAATACATCTATAATTCACATTTCCTATGATTAAAAATCCTTCATAGGGACATGACGTCCTTTAGATGTCATCAATCAAATATATAATTCCATGAACATCGGATAATTACAACTGTTAAAGCATATAAAATTCATTCCATTCTTATATAAAATTAAACAGAAGTGCATTAAAAACTTATGGATTGACAAAAATAAAATAAAAATCCAGCAATAATGGAATTTGTACTGAGGTTATTTATAAAAAAATGTTTAAAGCTGCATCAAATTCCATCATCCATAAGTGATGTTTCACAAACTGTTCAGTGCAAAGAGGGAGAAAATTCTCAAACCCCACACTAAACACGACATAATCCCCAACGCCTGTGCACTACAAGAGTATTTACATGAATCTGTGTGTGTGTGTGTGTGTGTGTGTGTGTGTGTGAGAGAGAATGAAAATGGAAGGAAGCTCTTAACCAGACACCGCATTCCATCATTTGCATTTTCTCCTGCTGTTTCACAGGCGAGCCACAAGAGGGCAGAAGAAGAGTCAGAAAATGGCGAAGACACTTGATGTTCTCGATTCTTTTCGTCGTTTCACACATGACATAACAAATGTCACACTTCCTCCTTACTCCATCACTCTATTAAAGAGGCAGTACACACACACACACACACACACCGGAAGTGTGTGACTGTGTAGCTAAAATAACCCCGCGTGTATGTGTATGTGTGTATGTATGTGTGTGTGTGTGTGTGTGTGTGTGTGTGTAAGGTCCAGCATTTCAGAATGTGGAAAAACCACAGACTTCGCATACAGGCTCAAGAGTGCTAAGACACACACACACACACACACACACACACACACACACTAGCTGAGTGTGTGCCGCAGAGATAAGGTGCTGAGGCAAAGACGCTCCATCAGCTTCAGAGAATTCCTTCACAATCTCTCTCTGCTTCACTCCTCCAGCCAGAAACGGGCCGTTTAGTGGGAAAAAAAGGAAAATAATGATAATGATAATGATAATAATAATAATAATAATAATTACACATACACCATCACGGATTTTCCCAGAACGTACTTGATTAGCTGAGACATGTTCAGCGTTTGACGTTTGTAGTCTCACACTGGAGCTACGACAAGATCTCATAAAAAATCAGCTGCATAAATCAACCCTGTCTCAAATCACATGACTCGACTCCATAATTCAGGCCGCGCGTTCCAAGATGGCCGACGTTCGAGCGTTTAGCTACACGGTGCAGACAGACCAGACGGAATACATCGTGGTTCGAGGAAAAAGCTGAGAGTTTATTAAAGTGTTTCTTTTTATCAGGTTTCATCTTCCTGCACTGAAATACTAAAAATAAACCGTCGCCTAATGGTTTATGGCTAATGGTTTACTCCCATGGTGGTGTCTCTCATTACAGGACAGGACAGAGAAGTGGGAATACTATGCACAGCACAATAGACTGACTAAAATAATAATAATAATAATAATAATAATAATAATAATAATAATAAGTCACTAGTGGCCCACAGTAAACTAAAGAAATGCAGGTTTACAAAAAAAAACTAAAGTACTTTAACACAATAAAATGAAATAAATGAAACAAGCATTGCTTAATGTGTTTAATCAGCTTGGAGTCAATAGTTTATCAGTTTCTGTACTGACCAAATACAATCAATAAATGTATTGTAACGATTTAATCCCGACGGCTTCGGGCGCTGGGTCCCTGATTAACAGTTATAGTTCCCCCTGGTGGTCAGTCAGGTGTACTGCAGGGACCGTCAGTAAGAGTGCACTGGCCAGTTCATCCTCCAGACTATAAACAGATCTTAATAAAAGGAAGTACAGGAAATAAAAATACGATTTCACAAAGAACACACATGAATAAGCGCCCAGGAATAGTCCTCTAAACGGTTATTTGTGGCGAGTCTGTGGAAACGCCTACACGCCTCTGAGTGTAACGCAGTCGGATATGACTCAGTATTCATCAGGAAGAGACCGATTACAGAGGGAGTGAGCAGAGAATGAGTCTAATGTGCAGTGTTACATAAATACTGACACGGAGAGAGAAAGACACAGAGAAAGAGGGAGAGAGAGAGAGAGAGGACATGAAGGCAGGGGCAGTTAGCGACCTCATCACGATCATGTGTGCAAAATCCCGGCTAAAGGAAAACACTTTAATAAAAAGAAAGGAAACCTATGTACGACTGTAAATGCCTGGTTTCCTGACACAAGTGGAAGATCTTTTATAAATATTATGCACTATTCCATTAGAACGGTTTGTGAAGATTGATTTTTTTATTGCTTGGGTCACTTGGATCAAACCTCAAGACAGACAAATGCCCCGCCTCATGAATTTTTATTTTAAGAAGTGAAATTTTGCAAGAAATTTGCCTTGACGCATTTTCGGCATACGACTCGAACGAAACTCTGGCCAAGTTGCGCGTACGTCCGGGAGCCGTTCAAAACTAGTTTGCATCGGTAAAAAGACAAGTTAGCCAAGTTTTTATTTATTTATTTATTTTTGCATTTTGTGTAAGATTTAGCGACACAGCACCATGGGTCCCAAGAATGTTAGCAAGAACGGTAGGAAAAAGGGAGCCGCTTTCAGTGGCTTTTCAGTAAAATATGATTATACTGTTGGAAATAAGTAATAATGGTAATATTTTTGGTGGCTGGAACGGATTATCTGCATTTACATTATTCTCCTATAGGACAATGTGTTTTACAATACGAAATTTCGCGCCTCGAGAACGGATTAAATTTGTATACTGAGATACCACTTTATTGTCAAAAAATTCACTTTCTTTCTTGTTCATTTCCTTATTTCCTTTCTCATTGTTTAATTTCCTTCCTCCATTCCTTCCTTCCATGACCCGACTGTGTTGTAAATCACTGCTCACGTTACGTTATTGATGAAACTAATGCTACTATCACGTAAATCTCACAATTAGTCAAATGTCCATCATGAGATATCTAGAGATGAATCTGTTGATTTTATTGTTAACAATTAACAAACAATGAAAACATTTTTTAAAAAAGGAGCGAATCTTTTAATGTCCAACTTTGAGTAACAGTGTTAATTGAAGTTCTGCTAATGCTAAGAGGATTCTCAGAAAAGTGTTCATTACCATTTATTTATCATGATAACATCATTCCGCCGTATCGTCCACGCTTACTTTGTGCCAAACAGAACTTCTGAATACGCTTCAGCGGTGTTGGAAGGGCTTTCCTGCATAGAAAACGGAAAAAAATAATCCCAGTTTCCGCTCAGACCCTGTCGATGCTGTCGGCTGTAACGGGGGCAGATGGCGAGTCTGTGCCACGTCCGGGTTCTCAGCTGGGCTTTTTGGACAGCCAGAGGGGTAGAGGGCGATGTTCTCAATGTCAGAGCTGTCAGCTTTTCCTATAATACATCAGGGTGCGAGCATGTGGTGTAGGCAGCTGGATGTGCTTCATGAGCAGAAGGTCGCGCCTCCGTGTACACAAACACACACATCTTCTCAGATTGTCGTATGGTAATGCTTAAAGCAGACTCACAACAGAATCTGTCCTTTTTATTCCTTGAGCCAAAGAATCAAGAATTTTTTTATTTTTTTTAAACAGATACTGTACCTTAGAAGGGATTTAACAAACGCAAACTACAGCCTATGACACCAGTGTTCCAGTTTGAACCGTTAAACAGGTTTTGAAAATTTGTCCAGCCAAGAAATCAGCTCAGTTTAATATCTAACTTTTTATTACATTAAACATTTCAAAACACTTGGACGCTAATCAAACATGTAAGGTAGTTATTTAGTGCGGAGAATTTATTGCACTTAAGAATTAAAGATAAAACACAAAAGTTTGTTCCTCCTCTCCGCGTCTCTCCCGACGTCTCTCTGGCGTACGAGTGCCACAACAATGAGAACCCGCACCTTGACTGCTGCTCCTCCTACAGAGTATTAATAACGCGTTTTCATCCTGAATCTCTTCCATGTGACAGAACTCGAGTGCCTTCGTTGTGATTCTGAAGGTCGGGTCTCTCAGCGCAGAACCACTGTCGTATTTAGTGTCATAAGTTAATAATAAAGCTTGTTATATTTAAACAGTAAATTCATGCTCAAGCCATGCCAAATGTTGCTAATAGGAAGCGACAATACTTTAAGTAGTCAGGAATAACTTTAAACACCTTCATACATCAAGAAAATCTACAGTCAAGTAGTGTTAGTACGTGTCATTGACAGTTAAAGAGTTTGTAGAAAGAGTTAAAAGGTTAAAGCTAAAAATAATCTGATCTGATCTTTAATGTAATCAGTGATATTATTATTATTATTATTATTATTATTATTATTATTTGAGGTTGAAGCCCACGTACATGTCTGTGTGTCTCTCTGTACAGCAGAACTCTCTGTCTAACTTATTAATACAAAGAAATCACATTCTGTAAGGTTGAGTATCTTACGCCTTGTTTACACTAAGTTGTCCTTCTTTGGTGCTCAGACAAATACACTCCCTGTTCGGTAATCGGAGAGTGAATCACAGATGAGAAATGGAAAAAGTAGATAAAAGGATAAAGATGAAGTTTTGTCTTAAAACCACTCCAGCGTGTTAAAATTCACTTATACCACTTCAGCGCTGTTATTTCAGCCAAAGTGAAAATATGAACTAATCCCAGTCAAAATATTCACTTTATCTTTTCTAATTAATATCTATTGGTGCAGGTGTTTGTTTACATTGAGACAGTAGCGCATTAGTAGATTATTTTACAGTAGATTATTAAATCCCACACATAACTGTTCATAACATCACTTTTACTAAACATTTAGATTTCACTGATGGTGCAGATTAAACTTCAGGCAGAGATCTAATTACAGTGGAACCTTGGATTGTGAGTAACATGGTTTGTGAGTGTTCCACAAGACGAGCAAAGATTTTTCATAAATTTTGACTTGGAAAACAATCAAGTCTTGATTTTTCCTCTCCTCTTACTTTAACTTTACACACACACACACACACACACACACACACACACACTCACACAGCTCTTGCACGCATAAACGGAAACACTTATTTGTCTGGATTTATTTTAACTTTTTTTAAGGTAAAGTGCAGATTAATTTGTTTTATTTTTACTTTAGATTTTGTATGAATTATTTTTATGTATTTATTTTTTTGGGCTGTGAAAAGAATAATTTGGGTTTCCATTATTTCTTATGGGAAAATTTGCTTAGATTTACAAGTGTTTTGAAATACGAGCCCACTTCCAGAACGAATTATGCTGGTAATCCAAGGATCCACTGTAATGCAAAAGATTCAGTAAATTCTGTCCAGCGATCATTTTAAGACACGCACACAGATTAATGCATGCACTGTATGCTGGCCAAATTTCTGGTTTATAATTTGGTAAATAACTGCTCATAATTTCACTTCTACTTAACGCAGATTTAATTTCAGGAAAATACTTAAGTACTGCTAAAGTTTTATTAAAGTGCCCCAATTATGCCATTTTAAAGGTTGCTAATATTGCTTAATAAGTCTCTTAAAACAGGTTTACATGTATGCGAGGTCAAAAAACACTTAATTTTTCTCCAAAAATAGATTTAATTTTACCCCATTTCTAAATGATTCGTAAAAGACTCGTGTGAAGCAGTTGGAAGATTCAGTCTGTCTAAATCCCGCCTTTCCGTGAGCCCTCACTGCTGTGATTGGTCAGATGGCGCGGTGATTTAAGACTGGTCTACCGCTACAGTGTGTGTCTGAAAACGAAACGCCCAAGACCATAACTGAGAGACGGCTCTGGAGACGCGTCAATACATAGAAAAGATGGCGTCGGTTTTACCGTGTTACGATCAGCTCATTTTATATTAACTGTGGCTACAAAAATCCAGAGGTCATTTATCTTTGTGCCAGAGTTGCATTAAAAGGCCGGTGAGCAAAAGGACAAACACAAACACGTAGATAAAGCAAACGTGTATTATACAAAACTAAATAAAGTAAACGAAAAAGGTGCACAACAACCAAACAAAGATATAAACAATATTTACAAACTATATATAATAAACTGTATGTGTATGTGAACGCAAGTGAGTGGAAAATGTCCGAAGTCCGTGTTTATTGTATGCGTTTTATCCGAGTATACTGAGTATGTCCGGGAGGCCGATGACGGAGGGTGAGAAGTCCGGGGAATATGTCCAGTCAAAGATAATCCGGTTAAAAAAATCTTCGAAAGAAAATGATCAACAGCAATCTCTCCTTCACTCGTCCAAAC
The DNA here is from genome assembly GCF_024256425.1 of Clarias gariepinus. Taxonomy (NCBI): domain Eukaryota; kingdom Metazoa; phylum Chordata; class Actinopteri; order Siluriformes; family Clariidae; genus Clarias; species Clarias gariepinus. Next base: position 2,224,369 of record NC_071124.1, read on the forward strand.
AAATAACGCGCGCGCGTGTGTGTGTGTGTGTGAGGCGCGAAGTGCGCATGCTACGTGCCCTTACTCTTAGGCATTTTTCCCCTCGCGGCTTGCCGTAGAAGATGGGGCATGCGCACTTCGCGAGTGTTAAATTCAGTTTTGGTGAATGGTGGAGAATAAACAGTTAAAAAGGATTTTGTGTGCTCTCGTTTTTATAGTTTTTTTATATTACAAAGTGTTTAAGCAAAGCAAGAATGCTCGGTCACATTATCAGATAAGAGTGTGGTAACGTTAATTGTAAGATGGCGGGCAAGTTGTTCATGACGTAGAACGTGGGCGGACATTATGCAAATATGTTACGGAGTGACGTGGATCCGTAACAGAGTAAAAATAGATTTGCTAACGACTCGTTTAGGCAAATGTGAGCAGATTTTTTTTTTAATAGACAAAAACTCGATATATCGTGCACTGTCAGCGTCACAGATAGTGCAGATGGTTTATGTTCACATACAGCTACATGACACACTGCATGAAAGATCATATTTGAAAAAGCATATTAGTGGCACTTTAAATCCAGTCTAGCCGGTTTTGCATGATGCATGATGGACAGACATACAGACAGACAGACAAACGGACAGACAACATTTTTGGGGGCTGGTTGTGGGACTTCCAACGAACCAACATACAGACAAAAACTTTCTTTTATTTATATAAATAGGATTAAAAACTAGTTCTTGCTAAGTGAGCTACTGCACTGTCTAAAATGAATTTTGAATTAAACATGAATTAGTGTGACTTAAATTAATTAAGTGTGAATCACATCAATACGTATATCAATAACTTCTTCCTGATCTTGATCGAGTTTAATCTTCAGTGCGTTGCCAGATTGAGATATTTAGACACTAAAGAAGAAAAAAAACAAAGCATGACCTCGCTCCGGTCCCAGTGGGCCTAATGGTGTCATCATTTGTCTAGGTCTATTCATTGTTTCCTGATTTACTACAGCGGTTACGCTTGTGTACACTGAGCTTGGTCAATTTTCACGTCATTATGAGCTAAAACGTTTAGCTGCTCTCACATTCCCACTCAATAATCCGTCCATTTAAACCCGGTCCAGTCGGCGACGATCAATATTTACTCCTGTACCACGCTGAGCTCTTGTAATATACAACCAATCAGCCACTTCCTGATCTGAGGGTAACCACGACAACAAATCAATATCCTTCACCTACCAATTCCACCAGTTCACCCAGACCTGAGGAGGGAGCAGGTTAAAGGTGAAGGTGTTGACCGGGTTCTCACACTGAGAGCGCCTCTAACAGTTGATCAGTGAAAGCTGTGTAAGATTTTTGCCTTGAGCAACAAAAACCTTTGCAATATCGTGGTTTTGGATTCATTTTCAGATTTGAAAACTCTTTTCACATGAGAATAAGAAGAATAGTTTTTTTAGTTTTATGTAGATGATCAAATCGAAAAGTTGGTAAAATGTTTTAACAATAAAAAATATGGTTCTTCTATACAAAAGAGTCAAAATATTGTCCTGAATCAGGGACAACCAAAAAGATGAAGCTGAAATGGCTGGAACTGGGTTAGGAACTGTCCTACACACATTATTAAACACTGGAAAAAGTTGTGGTCAGGAAAACAATCTGAATGGAGATGACTTAAACGCTTGGTGAAGTTGCAAGATAAAAAATGTCCAGTAGAAATCAGAGCTATGTTTAATAATAAACATAAGAGCATTTTCACACACACACACAGTGATGAGAACTCACAGGACTGGGACTAAACAGCTGTTTGTCCATAAGAAAACCACACGTTAATGAGACTCATCAGAAAAAAACACTTCAGTTTGAGAGGTAGGGAGCTTAACGATTCGACTTTGGAGTGATGGAGAAAGGTCATGTGACCTGACAAGTCCAGACTGACCCTATTCCAGAGTGATGGGCGTGTCAGGGTGAGAAGGGAAGGACATGAAGCGATGCTCCCATCATGCATAGTGTCCACTGTACAAGCCTCTGGAGACAGTGTTATGATCTGGGGTTGATCAGTTACTCAGGTCTAGACTCAGTAACGTTATGGGGCAATAAAATGAAGTCAGCTGACCACCTGAATGTACTGAATCACCAGAGTATCACATCTGATACTCAGATGGAGGGTTTCTTTCATATTCCAGGACTGAGAGAGCGGCTCTGGGAGCACGAGGAATCATTTTCACACAAGCACTTGACACCACATTGTGTTTAATCCAAGCTAAGGGCTAGATGTCTAGTCCAGTGTGTGCCAAAACTATACATAATAAATAAATGTGTGTGTGTTTGTGTACCTGTGCTGCTCTGAATGGTCCGGACCGTGGTGGTTGTCCGCGGTGGTGACGCGGGCAGTAACGGTCCGTCCTCGTCCTGCGAGCAGCCCTGATCGATGGCGCGTACGTAGCTGTGACTCCTCATCCGGAAACATCCGGGAACGGGCAAGTCCAGGGCGTCGACCGCCTGAGACTCCATCTCGCTGAAGACGCTTTCACACACCGCCTCGATCTGACCGTTCACCTCCACCTCACTCACCTTCAGGAGCAAATACAGAGCTGGGAATAAATATTAATGATGCATTAGATCTTATCTAAAAAAATAGGGGTTGGTCAGAGGTCAGAGGTCAGAGACCTGGCTAATAGTGCTCATAGCTCTCATGTAGCTCTCGTTGCGTGAGCGGTATTGAGGTGAGGCGAGAAGAGCTTTAGGATCCAGGCTCTCCATACTTCTGTTGATGGAAACCTCGCTGACGGCTCGAAGATAGCTGTGACTCCTGATCTGCAGCTTCGGAGAGTGTTCTGTAGAAATACTGCAGAGAGACGGAGGGAGAGAGAGAACGTGAGCGGAACACAAAGGAGCCTCAGGATTATAGTTATCACTTGTGGCATTACACACACTAGTGCACTAGACAGTGGGAGAAAATGTTCGAGTACTAGCTGAACCCTGAACTTCACTAAAAAAAAGTTGTGGTCAGAAAAACATCCTGAATGGAGATCACTGGTGAAGTTGCATGTTAATCATCAATCGACAGTAAAAACCAGAGTTTAATAGAAAAGGTTTAAGAAAATCTTTTGGAATCCTTTAAATGACAAAAGAACATTACAATATCTATTCTAATCTATCTATTTATAAAAGCTGAAGCAGGAGGGAACCGCTAAACACAGTACTGGGGGGGTCAGTCCAAAATTAATTAACTTATTTTAATTAGTTTTTAGAAAAGGCAAAGAAATTATTGTTCAACATAATCTCCCTGCTTTTTAACACACTTCGTTCATCTGTGGACAAGATTTTCTATTCTCTCGTTAAAAAAATGTTTTGTTCCGAGCTGCGAGCCACGAATGCACCGCTGGTCTTCAGTTCTTCATCAGAAGTGAATCTTCATTCTCGTAGTTCTGCTTTCAGGTGACCAAACAGGTGAAAGTCTGATGAAGTGAGATCAGGATTATAAGGAGGACGCTTTAACACCTCAGAGTGTCGACGGTGTGTGTAGAAGTGTGTGGACGTGCATCATCATGCGAGATCGCGACCCTCAGCGTCACACTGTAACGAGCACTGTCGATTGTTAAACCTTTTTCCTGATAACGTTCCAATACTTCTGGCCCTTAGGAATCCCCCCCCATAAAAATGTAAGCATTGATGAATTCTCCAGCTGATGGTTGATTTTGGAACTTCTTCTCAGTCGGTGATTGAGGATGTTTCCGTTCCAGACTCGGCCGTTCACTCTCGGTGACGCCTTCCTTAGAATATCAGTCCAAATGTTGTTCGGAGATATCCTGAAACTTTCAGCATCAGGTACACCCTCAGACCACGAGAAGATCTGCTCTTCTTTTGTGCAAATCACAAGCCGGGCGTCCATTTTCGCTCACACTGCAGTTACAAATGAACTGATGTAACACGTTCACACCTGCACAGCAGTGACTCAAACAGGAAGCGCTGAATGCGGATCATTTTTGACTCACCCTTGTACAGAAAGCAACGCATTACAGTTATTTTAATAAACACATACGTATACTGTATTAAAACAGGAAAAAAAAAGCTGATTTTCGTAACATCTTTTAGCCTCCGTCTCCATAACAACGTGTACAGTTATGTAAACAATCACTGTCCGGAATTCAGCAATCAAGCAACGAGATGCGCTAATGCCCGTCCCGCTGCGTTTCATGATCCGCTGACACTCTGATGTTTTATTTATAGAGCTGCGAATGACAGCCACGAGCGGTGACTCCAGCTGAGACGACCCAGGCGTCAGATGTGCGAAGCGGATGTAGGAGCGTTTACGGGGCTTTGACTTCATCAACATTTAAAGTTGTGAAATCCCCGGACAGGACGGACAGATCGGGAGGATACGGGGGAGCGCGGGTATTTTATTTTATAATTTTTTTTTTTTCCTGCCCCCTCCCCTCCGCTGGCCTCCCCCGCCCTCTCCTCATGGCACATGCTCAGTGTGGCGTCACCACGTTCATGTCACTTCCTCAGTGAGTGCGAATAGCGAGAACACACACTCGTGCTAGGGCCTGTGTTACGTATGGAGAGAGAAAGAGGGAGAGTTGAGAAGAGGCGAGGAGAAATTCGTTTAAGGCCACCCACGCAGTTAACACACACACACACACACACAGAGCTGACAGGCAGACACATCGCATACAGCTGCAGCAGCATCAGCATCAGCAGGCCAGACATCAGTGGAAGCCTCTCTCTCACACACACACACACACTCGCTCAAAGCACTGCAAGTGATTCACCCCCGCAAAAGCCTTCTCCGTTCTGCTGCACATCAGTTTGTGTAATTTTTAAAAAAATATGCATTTTTAATAATCCTGCTTGTGATGTCACAAAAGTAACCCTTACCTCTCTCACTCCTTTATCTGACCCTCGAGTCTAAATAATTATCACTTATTAAAGGAGTCTCTATTTACAATGCCTTGGAAAAGTATGCATACATTTTTGACATTTTTTATTACCTAATCCTGCTTTAAAATTCTCCATAATTCCATCCCTGACGTGTCTGGTTTGTTCCTCGGGCTTCACGATGCTGTTTGTTCACTAATGTTCTCTAACAAACCTCTGAGGGCTTTACAGAACAGCTGTATTTATTTATATATGAATACAAATGCACGTCACACTTTTTTTTTTATTATAACTTGTAATATTCAATAACTATTTTCTTTCTCCTTTACAATGATGCGCTACTTTGTGTTGTTCTGTCACATAAAATCCCAATTAAATACATTTACATTTGAGGTTGTAACGTGTTGTAACAAAATGTAAAAAATGGTTCAAGGGGTGTGAATACTTCTGCAAGGCACTGTAAATGTCGCACACAGCTCTGTGTCATCAGCATTAGTTAGAAAACCAACGGTCATCTGTCGCTCATGCTAACAGTCAGCGATAAACAAACAAATCCGCCTGGCTAATTATCCGATTACAGGCTCGTCGCCTCCTCCGTTTGCGTAGCGTTTATTGAAAACTCTTCTCATTACGGCAGATTCACTGTATACACTTTCACACTAATAATCCTGCAAGCCAGCGGAAAAAAGTAAATAAATCAATTCCGCTCCCGCCGAGGACGCAGCCAGCTTTTCACCTTCAACACCTCCCGAGTCAAAACAGGAAAAGAACGCTTTCATGGTGTCAGTGCAGCAGTTTTAAAGAAAGCCCACGGCTAATTAAGAGTAATTACTCATAGACTCTACGGAAGGGCTGCACGGGAGTAATTAAAACCGCGCGAATAAAGAAAGGAACCGCGGTTCTGCCGAGACTCTAATTGAAATCAGCACAGAGGAAGGTTCGCCTACAGAGACTCGGCGTTCCTGCACTGCACACTCGAGACCGAATTTTATCATATGGTCTTAAAGAAAAGAAAAATAAATACATTTTATACAAAAGAAAAGAAACAGCAAAAAAAAAAAAAAAAAAAGTGGGAGGTGGAGCCACGGCTGGCAAAGCAATGAGGGGCGGAGTCACATAATGAAGGAAAACCTTAAGTGAAAACATCCAATATTAGCATGCTTGTTTATTTGGTTTTTTTTTTTGGGTCAGATTGGTCCTTTTCATCACAGTCAAGAATGATACATAACCTTTGATCTATAAAAGACAAATAACTCATAATTAGGATTCATAATTCAGAAAGTTTAACAAGGCAGAACTTCATAACTATAAGAAATATTATGAATGTGAAGTAGCTTATAACTCTGTGTGTGTGTGTGTGTGTGTGTGTGTGTGTGCTTCACGTACTTGAGCGTGGTCATCTCGGTGAGTGATGGCTGCGTGGCTTTGAGGTAGCTGGCTCGTCTCGCCTGCATCTTGGGCGACGGTTTGGGGCTTCCATCCGAGTCGCCGCTGTCGTCCTCGGCCATGGCTTTCACGTAACTGCCGCTGCGCATGCGTCTGCACGGGATGTCCTCTTCCTTCCCTATGGGGAAACCCCCCCACTCGTCCTGAGGCACCTGTGGGGTCAGAGGTCACACGCCATAACACAGAGCCTAAAAGAGACTGGGTACGAGCTTCGGTACGCCTTACGTCATATTTGAATCCCTCATGTACATAATCATGCGCACACACTCGCACACACACTTATTACACCTTATACACCTCTGTAAATCTGAACTCTGACGGAAAATATTCACACCAGTCGGACGAGATAATTACCAAGATTTTATATGTTATGCAGAATAATATATATTTATATACTGTGTGTGTGTGTGTTATTGCTGAACTATACACTAAAACCTCCCAAAATTTGTCATATTTAGTTTCTCTTTCTTCTTTAAATATGATTTTTTTTTTTTTTATTATTGGACTAAATATCTGACAGTATTTTAAAAATATAAGAAAAGTCAATAATTTTTTTCGGTAAACACAAACGTTATTGTGTCATAAAAATGAAAGCCAATCAGATCCTTTATGCAGATGAGGGCAACAGAACAGTAGTTTAACGGGGCTAAAGGGGCGGGGCATGCAGGTTAAGCTGTGTATAAAAGTGTTTACAGTCTGGACATCCAGGAGCTTCTGTGCTTTATATTGTCAAAATTTATTTTATGTAAAAAAATATATATACTTTCAATCCATAAAAAACTATTAATTTTTTTTTTAAATAATAAAACATTAAAAATATTAAAAATAGTTTTCTTTTATTTGTGTACTGTAACAACATTTAAATCCAGGCTCTTCCGTTTCATTATAATATAAAGTGTTTATAGTAATATGTTAACATTGAATTTATACATTTTACTGCTAGAAATTACACTTTTATTTTTTAATGATTACAACTTTTAAAATCTGGTATTTAATTCATATTTATTATACTTTATATATTTATTTATCTTTTTTATTTTTAATAATTAAGGTAAAAAATGTTTTAATTAAAACAAATAAAATGGTGATAAACAATTCACTTGAGGTAAGTAATAATAATAAATATATTATAGCATCCATATCATTTTTTTTTTATTCCAGTGCCATTATAGATGTAAATGAACTTTGCTGGAAATAATGTATACATTTAAATTAAATGATTACAATTAAAAAAATAATAAAAATAAAATAAAAATTAATTTAATTTTAGAAGTATATTATTGTTTTTTAGGAAACATTGGTTTTTATTCTAGTAAAACTGTACGGGTGAAATAAAGCCACACGTCATTCACACACACACACACACACACACACACAGTGGGCAGAGATAATTAATGAGACTGCCGGTGTGCGCTCGCATGATTGGGCTAACGATGCCTCCCTGCGTATCTTAACATCTGTCTCGACTCCACTCGCTCACACAAACTCAGATCAGCTCCATTAGATAATCCACATGTTCACCATCGTCGCATAGAACAGTTCGCACAATCTGACCGCAACGCAGCGCTTCGAGAGTTTAAAGAAACCAAAAATGTACATTTATGCGCATCATATCCGAGTTAATCAGCTGAGAGACAGTTGTTCTTGAGCTTATATGGCTTGTGTGTGTGTGTGTGTGTGTGTGTGTGTGTGTGTGTGTGTGTGTGTCTGTAGACACATGTAACACCTAGAATTTGTTTCTCCCAGATTTCTCACAGGCCACGGAGCGAAAAATCCCACGTTAAAGAATTCCTTTGCCACAGTGTGAATCAGCGCAGAGCTACCGTTGCCGTGGAAACGGAGGGCCCTGGCGTCACAGCGGGTATAAAAGGCAGTTAGTGATAAAACCAATGTGCCCACACACACATACATACACACACACTTTCACACACGCACAGATGTGTTTATTTCTTCAAGACGCCGCTGTGGAACTGATTGCACACGTCATGACTGTTTGTTTAAAGTCATGTGACAAGCAAGCCTGTCTCCTTTGGCTTTAAACGTCTCACTCAAATCTTTAAGACGGGGATGTTTAAATATGGCAGAATGGTGCATCCTAATATCGTGGGATAAAAACACCTTGAGTCAGATATTACAAATTTGAATAAATTATTTTGCATAAATACACTTTTATACTTTGTATATGCGTTGCTGTTGCTAATTTAGAGCATTGAGCAGCAGGGGGCGCTGCAAAAATATCGCTTCATAGGTTCAGTGAACACAACATAAATTTAAAAAACAAGTGTCAGCGTCAGTCATTTTATCCATCATTAAAATGAGAATCGCATGAGTCTCTGATGTGTGTGTCCAAAAGAAATGTGGGAAAAAAAATTATCTTTTTACTATATCTTTTATCTATATACAAAAATCCAGCTCTTCAAACAATTTACATCTAACTGCTGGTTCACACGTGGATCCTGAAGCTGGAAGTTTATGTTCCTATTTTAAAGTTATTGTTTGTTAAGTGTCTTTGTTTAATTAAAGCACACTGTGAGGCTAATATAAAACTGTAGCTTATTTTTTTGTTGTTGCAGCAGATCAATTCTGTGTCTACGAGTGTTATTTTATCATGATGTCCTCAATTTCACCTGTTTAGTGAAAAAAAAAAAAAAAAAAAAAGTAAAAGATAGCTACATCTCGGGTCAACCTGCTAGCCATAGACAGGCTGGAAGCTAACGGCTGTTTAGCTCTTAGTTGTGTTTTAATTTTTATATCGTTGAAACTAAATAAATATACTTAGTTAATCGGTTGAAATTTTTGGAATTTTTGGTTTAAATATAAATTGGAAAATCCACAAAAAACAGTGGGAAATGCCTTCAGCCAAAACATGGAATTGGTGCTAAAAGGTGTCTCACCCAGGTGTAGTGTCCGTAACATTTTAAAATTCAAATCTTTTAATGATCTCAACTGTCCTTCAGATTATACTCGGCCAATTTAGATTTCATGTGAAAAGACATAAAGACCAGAAAAACTGTATTATTCTGAAATGCATAATTATTAAGCTATTGCTACATGAATCTGACATGGTTGCGACACATGCGCAGGTAGCGGAGGATTTTTTTGGGAAAAAAAAATTTTTTTTAACGGAATGTCATGTGCTTCTACACCAATTTTAGTATCAAAACTCATAAAGAAATGTAAATAATTTGGATTTTAACTGATTATTGTTTGAAGCGAGACAGTATAACGATGAAAAATGGCCATTTTTGGGGCTCATATAAAAGAATCATCTCTCCAAAAAACGACTGAAGTTAGCGACTTAAAATTTGTTAGGGAAGCAAGATTGGTCACTTTTATGTTGCATAGACTTTTGACGTAGCTTCTATTAAACACACATTTTCTGTATTATATGTATAACATAAAAATTTTTTTAAAATCACCACCAATACTGTGTTTTGGCTCCTTAATGTCCAGAACATAAGTGGGTTAAAAAGTTTTTTTACGCTTTAAATACTCCATGTTATAATCATACGTTAATGTTTTTCCTCCACCTTTACATATTTTAATCGTCAGTCAGAATGTGGTGTTCCCTCACCTCCGCTAGCATCATACACAGCTAATATCTCATTCGGTCTGGTGTACCATACACTACTCTAAAACGTCCGTGTCGTGTGTGTAGTCCCTGAAGGCCGTACGTTTGATGAGACGTGAAATCACTCCGACATACGCTAGGTTCTTGTGAAAATGCTGTCTTCTTTGACTTTCCAAAACACACTCTGAGCTTTCCCCGAGAGCCCGAGCGCTAAGCCCCCGACTGAGCTGAAATCCACAGTACAGGCTCCCAGCATGCTAACCCGCTCCGACTTCCTGCCTCATTTAGGGGATAAAAGATCCTGTCGAACATCACAGCATCCGATTCCGCTCGTTACAGCCGTCCAAGGAGGACATCTTGATGTTTCTCTGGAACATCGTTCGGTGTTTTTCACAAAATGCTTTCATGAGGTGCTAAAGTGTGTGTGATACGCTTAAATGCTTCTCGTAAAAAGGTCACGAGTGATAAAACCAGAGGTTCCTCTTTAATTTACACTTTTTAATGGGGTTCAACTGCTAGTGCAGAATTACCATGTTTTGTGCATTCCAGCATATATACCCAGAACTTCAAAGTTCTTTCTTTCTCTCTCTCTCACACACACACACTCACACACACACTCACACAATTTCAGCAAGATCTCAAGAAGTCCTAACAGCTGTTAGACACACTATCGAAACATCATTACTGATAATTTGGCGGCGGGATCATCCGACGCTCGAGCGGGATTAACCGCATCGCTCGAGCGCAAAGTGCCATTCCGCATCCCGCAATCTGCAACTGTTCAGGAAAGAAAAAAAAAAACCTGAACGTTCATTCACAGTTACTATGGCAACCAGGGTTCTGAATTTAGCACGTAGAAAAAAAAGAAAGAGAGAGAGAGAGAGAGATACAAGTTATTCTTTGCAATTTCTGAGTATGAGAGAGAACATGGCAGAAATCCTCTCTTCGGAAGGAGGAGGAAGTGTGACTGAGAGGCTGTGAATCACAGTCAGTCACTCGTAATGCATCTCTGTGCTTCAAGTCTGTTAAAACTTCATTTTTAATGTGTTCTTTATTACAGTTGGATCGGGTTGATGGAACAGATTTGCGATTAAATTTACAGTATGAAGCAGGCGTGGACATATGCACTATATACTGTATATTTATGTTATTTAAATAGGCCACACCTCCTGGGTCTATAAGGCACAGAAGCCACACCTTCTGGGTCTATAAGGCACAGAAGCCACACCTCCCGAGTCCAGCAGGCACAAAGGCCACACCTGTTTTGATTGAGTGGGTGTGGCTTCTCTGCATAATAAACTTAGTCACAGAGGCCACACCTACTTTTGAGTTTATTAGGCACAGAAGCCACGCCTCCTGAGTCTTTCAGTTACACAGACCACGCCTCTTTTAACTAGGTCGTTATCCCTTACCCTGAACTTCAGTTTTTTTCCACTTTAACAGCGAGTAACACTGAGGTTAGCGTCAGTTCACGTCAAGGTGGCATTTATTCCCCCTCTGCAGCACCGCTGTGATAATTACTGCAGGTCTCATGTTTAATGACCCTTAAACAACAAACATTTATTACCAAGAACTTTTCCTTAGGGTTTTTATGTGTGTGGTTGTGTATGTAGTGCAAACTACTTACGGTCTTGTGTGTAATGACCCGTTAAAGACAATTATTACGTAAAATCTCTATTAATATTTCATCCTATAAGCAATAGTTCATCATATGCATCATGCCAGCATTTCATATGTCTCATTCGTGACCATGTTGTCAGCCTCGCACCACGTATAAGATGAAGAAGAGGTCTCCTAAACTGTTTATGTTAGTCACTTTAAGTTATATACAATATTACAATACGTTGTATGTACAATGACACGGATCCTTTTGGCTTTAGATATTTGGCTTTAGATATTTGGCTTTGATTTTGAGTGACAGCTCAAGCACCATCTTGTCTTGTGTGTAATGTATGTTTTGGTTACATCTAAAAACATACGAGCTGTATTTTAGTTACATCTCACAGTCTAGTTTTGCAATTGGCTGATTAATTTTGAATCTAAGCTCCGCCTCTTGTTGATGCAGGGATGCCCGTCACTCAATCCCAGGACGTGCTCTCCATGCAAGTGGTGCCTACATGAGGATGTAAGACTCAAACCCGAAATCTTGGCTATCTGAATAATTAACCATGTGATGCGACCCACCATTAGCACTCAGCACTCTTCCTGAAGTCCTTTTATGCAGATTTAAATAATTGAACATGTGATAAAACGAAGGCTCCCACATCTTCCTTGGACGTGAAACAGTCACCACTTGACTACAGGATTTAAAATCCTCAGATACTCAGGTTATCACTTGGGACCCAAAACCAATCAGAACCACTTTTCATTTAATTTAATCACATGTCAGACAGGCGCACACACACACACACACACACACACGCGCCCTGTGTCCCATCTTTATTTATCACACGCATACACATTAGACCTGCCACAATTATGAAACTGAATTATTGTTGTTTACATTTGACTTTCTTTTTGCTTTAACGGACCACGTGCACATGAAGTCACTACAAATTATTATTCGGCAGCTACGAAAAATACATGAGAAAATAGCACCTCACTGGTGTATGACCATGTCTGTCATGAGGTGAAAGCTATCCTCAGATTGTATTCTTTAGGAAAAAAATCTAAACAGACGTTTAAGCAGTGTAATAACGCACATACACGTACTAAACCTCTCATTCAATAAAATCTCTCGACTGTTAAAAACTTAATTTTTCAATGATGATGTAATTGTGACAGATCTAATACACACCACCTCAATAATGCATAAATGATAAAAAGATCTGACAAAAAAAATTATAAAGGAAGAGATGAAATATTAAAGGTTCTGAGGTTAAGTAAAATACCGGAAATAATACATGATCATCTAACTAGAAAGTAAGGCGGCTAGTGGTTTGCACTTACTTCTCAGCAGAACTCAAATCAAAGTTGGTGCCTCTCTCCAGCTGAAAGCAGGAGGAGGAGGAGAAGGAGGAGGAGGAGGAAGAGGATGTGACGGTGGTGGTGGTGGTGAGGGTGAAAGTGAAGGTAGGTGAGGTAAGCATGGGGGTGCAGGGAGGAAATTATTAATAAAGGGTGTTGGAATTGTTTAAATTTGGATTTGGCATACCTGCAAGAATTGGCATGTGCGCTCCTGCTGACAAGCCTCTGCTTTCACTAGCGCCTTATCTAGATTTACAGCGGCCTGCTGGTACACCTGGCGTGCCCTGCTCACCGTGAGAGAGGACGACCATGCACTTTTCTTCCCCAGCTGTGCCACGTCCGTGCCTGGTGCCGGGATGGCGCAGGTTGTGCACTTGGCCACATCGCTGCTGCTGCGCGAGTTCTTCAGTGTCGGCTCTGCTCCGCACGCCTCCAGGAAGTACTGAGACTGCGCCCGCTCCGGGTGACGACCCACGGTCATGATGCCTGGCGCGGCATGGCGCAGAGGGCAGACGTCCCGCTCCAGCTCGTCCGAGCTCCAGTATCCTGAGGGCGGCGTCCGCTGCTTGGGCTCGGCCGATTTGCAGCGCTCGCGGCTCTTGCTCCGTTTGCGCTGCCGTGGTGTTGGTGCCGGCGTGTTCTCCCCCTCAGGACTTGCTTTGCTTCCATTCATACTACTCTTACTGTGTCCGTGGCCATGTCCACCGTGGTGAGGCCCCTCTAACGAGTGTGACTTGGTAAAAAGCTTCTGCACCGAGTGCACCAGGTGCCGGATACGTCCAGGACTGTCGTTACGCTGCTCTAAAGCAGCCGCAGCAGCCGCTGCGCGTTTATACTGCAACGTGTGATAGCCATCCCGTGCCATCGGAAGCTGCCGATCCAGATGTTCCATCAGGTTAACTGGCACTCGCTGGCATTTTCCCGCAGGCGCCATTCCACCTGTGTAGGGCACGACGGCACACTCGTCCTTAGTCTCATGGCTCGTGCTGTAGTGGCGTCGCGGGAAGGTCCCATAAGGCACCACACAGTCCGGCTGGTAAGAGCTTCGCGACGAGTAATACGGATGATCAGGAGGAGGCGGAGCCTCGATCTGGCTGATGAGGTAGGGCTTGCGATCACCGTGGTGACCCATAGGGTCATACGAAGGCTCGCACGCCACCATGTGGTGGTGGCTGCGGCTGCTGGAAAGGCCTTTCATCATCATCATGTGGCCGGGGTCACGTACACACCCACTCTACTAACGGCTCCGTACTCTCCCCACTGGACCTGTGGAGGATGAAACAAAAATATGATATATATGATACATGTACACATTGAGCTCATTAAAGATACACTTGATGTTTAAATCTGGAATCTAAACGCTCACAGAGAGAGGCAGAACTCTGGCTAAGAATTTGCAACCTTTTGACTCATTTCACAAAAGCCAGAGCCCTGATTTCGGTCTCTCTTGCTTATTTCGCCAGATCTGTCTGAGATTAAGTGACATTGATGGTCCAATTTGAGACTTCACATGACTGAAACCGGAGTTAATAGCAGTGCAGTGTTTTTATTTCCTTACAGCACATCTCACCTTTTCCAGGTTTTTTTTTTTCCCCAAACCTGCTTGCTTTTTGATCTGTACCTCATTCCATGTTGGTACCCCAAGTTTTCTGAGAAACCTGTAACTCCTTTACAATTCCCATGGTGTTCTCACTGTCTCTGGGATCTACCTTTTTGTACTCCCCTCCTAACCCCGCCCCACTTGGTGAGCAATCTCCATAGGCGATCACGGAAAACGAAAATAAAGATTGATTTAGCTATTTTCGTGCAAACCAGTTGGATATATTTAGCCGAGGAGGATAAAACCAAGAAGCGGAGAGCGGCAGGAGGTCTCCGTGCCCTCTCCCCTACAGAGCAGTGATGCTCCTTGTGGCATCTCCGCTCCTCATTATTGCGCTCTGTCAGTCACACAGCAGCATCCGTTTCATTCAGAGCCCCGCTTTGTCAACCGCAATCTGGGTAATTGCAGGTGGCGAGCTGGGCCTTATTCAGCTGCGCTAATTACGGTGACGTCGAAGATGAAGAGGCGAAGCTGCCTCAGGAAGAGAGCGCTACAGGAGGGAGAGAGGAGAAGGGACAGCGTGATCGTGTGTGTGAGTGAGAGAGAGAGAGAGAGAGAGAGAGAGAGAGAGAGAGAGAGAACAGCCTAACCCGTTATTAGAGAGGTTATTATTGGACATTGTGACAATGTAATGGCAGAGGGCTACAGCGGCTCGGAGCACAAAGCCTCTGATCTCAAACACATGCATGCACACATACACACATGAAGAATGGGGCTCAATTAAAGTAAGCCATTGTACAAAAAGCTAGAATCACACAGAGATCCACAGGGGTCACATTTGTAAGAATGACCCGGTGCTAAGCGCTGTATCAGTGTAAAGTCTGATAGCAAAACCTGCGATACGTTCCCCACTGTAACTGAACCGGTGATGTTTTTCTGCCCTACACAACACCAACTTTGAATGAAATTCACAGTGTTAAAAGGTTCGATTCCTATGGAGTTTATGCTACAGTTCACTTGAGCCCATACATTTTACGCATGCATAAGTCATGTATTTCAAAGCAGGAGTCACTTTTTAACAATAAGGCCAGAAATAATATGGTGAAGAAGGCAGTGTAAACCTAATCTACTTCCTGTGTTAACAAGCGTAACGTTAGAAATGGCTTAACAGTTAGCAGCTTATTAATGAATGGAAGTGTAGCTCCTTAAACATAACTACAGTCAAGACTAGGATGTTGTATTAGAATTAAGTCAGAACGATTCACTGTACAAATCGAAGCACCTAGTCAAGTTACAAAAGGAGGCAAAAATCGAAGAGAAAGCAGTACAACAGAATAAGGCTCGAGCAGCGAGTCGTCCTCACAGCTTATATTTATTGTAGAATAGGGACTTGGAGAGAGTGTTACATTTTTATTACAGTGGTAGCACTTTGGCAGCACAGTGGTCTGAAAATCACACACAGGCGCGCACATGCACACACACAGATACACACAAGCACACACTGTCCCCACTGCCCCTTCCAATTAGTATGATGTACACTAGAGTGGCCACGCTCCCTGTACATCACTGCGACACTGCACCGTTTAATAGAGCGGATCTCATTATGAGCCGAACACACCGTCATCTGCTCTCACCACCACGGAGTCTTCCCCTAGCTTTGTTTCATACAGCATGGATAACACAAGCACTTGTTTCTAATTGCCTATAAAAACACAATCACCACTTCCCGAACCTGCATAATGCCGTTCTGCCTGACGCCAAGACGTGCAAAAAGAGAAACGTCTAACGGCTCGCGTTACCCCCCTGCGGCGGCCCCGAGTGTGATCCAGGAAAAATAAAAAAAGATTCTCTTTTAAATTTATTTCTGATGAAAAACACACCAGGTAAAGCACATCTCCATGATGGGAGGAGTGTTATTACTTCTGTTTTCACAGCACGAGACCAAAACCTCTGGTCTACTCGCCTGTTGCCAATAGCGGGATCAACTACAGAAAAATAAAATCCCCTGACTTCCCCATGCTAAGTTTTCCTGTTTCTCTGTCAGTCTTAATAAAGGAGGTGTGGCCTTTGTACCTGCCAGTCTCAGTAAAGGAGGTGTGGCCTTTGTACCCGTCAGTCTCAATAAAGGAGGTGTGGCCTTTGTACCCGTCAGTCTCAATAAAGGAGGTGTGGTCTTTGTACCTGTCAGTCTCAATAAAGGAGGTTTGGCCTTCGTACCAGTCAGTCTCAATAAAGGAGGTGTGGTCTTTGTACCTGTCAGTTTTAATAAAGGAGGTGTGGCCTTTGTACCCATCAGTCTCAATAAAGGAGGTGTGGCCTTTGTACCTGCCAGTCTCAGTAAAGGAGGTGTGGCCTTTGTACCCGTCAGTCTTAATAAAGGAGGTGTGGCCTTTGTACCTGTCAGTCTCAGTAAAGGAGGTGTGGCCTTTGTACCCATCAGTCTCAATAAAGGAGGTGTGGTCTTTGTACCAGTCAGTCTCAATAAAGGAGGTGTGGCCTTCGTACCAGTCAGTCTCAATAAAGGAAGTGTGGTCTTTGTACCTGTCAGTCTCAATTAAGGAGGTGTGGCCTTCGACCTGTCAGTCTCAATAAAGGAAGTGTGGCCTTTGTACCTGTCAGTCTCAATTAAGGAGGTGTGGCCTTCGACCTGTCAGTCTCAATTAAGGAGGTGTGGCCTTTGTACCTGTCTGTCTCAATTAAGAAGGTGTGGCCTTTGACCTGTCAGTCTCAATAAAGGAGGTGTGGCCTTCGTACCAGTCAATCTCAATTAAGGAGGTGTGGTCTTTGTACCTGTCAGTCTTAATAAAGGAGGTGTGGCCATTGTACTTGTCCGACTCAGTAAAGGAGGTGTGGCCTTTGTACTTGTCAGTCTCAATAAAGGACGTGTGGCCTCTGTACTTGTCAGACTCAGTAAAGGAGGTGTGGCCATTGCACCTGTCAGTCACAATAAACAAGTCATAACATGATTATCACAGCAAATGATTAACTACATTAATTCTGTCACCTGACACCATTAATATTACAGTCAATTACAAAGGCCTTGGACTCAAATT
Source organism: Clarias gariepinus (assembly GCF_024256425.1). NCBI lineage: Eukaryota > Metazoa > Chordata > Actinopteri > Siluriformes > Clariidae > Clarias > Clarias gariepinus. The sequence continues at coordinate 2,241,799 of NC_071124.1, forward strand.
ACACACACAGAGTCCTGAGTAAAAATATCCATCTGTTTGTGTCATAAACATTAATGAACAGGCCCCGCAGTGGGAATAATTAATTTCAGGGCTGATGCGAGTCAAACAGCAGCAGACCAGGGACTGTTGGACAGGAAGGAAAGTGTGGAGAAATGTCAGGAATGTTCACACTCAGCACTCAGGTTGCATCACATTCCCGTTGGGGTCCTGAACGACTTCATCACTCATTTTGTTATTGGATATTAAATCATTTTTCCCTGGTGATAATGACTTTGCTAAGAGGAATGCTGGAGAGGACGTCCCTTCTCTCTGATCACTAATCTACTTTTACACACCGACCTCAGAGCCTTGTTAAAAGCCTCTTTCTTTTCCAGCAGAATGATTATGCATGTCAGCGGAAGAGAACAGAACTGCCAGCTTTTACACACAAAACAACAGGAGGAAGGGTAGGAGTGATAAAATGATGCTATCTCGTACGCAGCTCTCCTTTCCGTCCTCTCCCTTTCCTTCTTTGCTATCCTTGTCTTCCTTTGCTTTCCATTTCCTTTCTTCCTTCCCCTTCTCTTGGTTCTTCCCTCCTTTTCCTTTACTTATTTAATATTTATGACCCCTTTCTTTCCCTTTCATTCCTCTACTTTCCCCTCTTCTTCATTTTTTACATCCTTTCCATTCCTGCCCTTTTTTCTCCTCCTTAATTTCCCTTTCCATCCTTTGTTTCTCTCCTTCCTTTCTTCCTACTGTATTTCTTTACTAAATCTCAATTTCACTTCCTCGCCTCATTCCTCATTTTCCTTCCGCTTTCTTTTTTCTTACTTCCTTAATCTCCTTTATTTCCATCATTTGTCTTCATCCTCTTTACCTTTTTTGTTTCCTTTTCTACCTTCACTTCCCTCCCTTCCTTCTTTCCTTGACATTACTTTACTTAATCTCTATTTAGTCTCCTTCGATCTCCACCCACCAATCCCTTCCTTCCTTTACTTTTTGTCTCAATACTCATTTTTCTTTCCTTTCTTACTTAATCTCATCCTTGGACTCCATCGTAATTGTCCTTCCTTCCTGCGTTCCTTCCCCTTTCCTATCCTAATTTACCTTGCATCCTTCCTTCCTTCTTTCCTGTTCCTCTCCTTTCTACTTCCTTTCTCTCTCAATCTTCTTCTCCCTTCATCTCACACGCTACAGGATGAGACGCTAAGACAGTGTGTGCAGCAGATACATTGATCAGCACACGATACCTGGACAGGAGCCTGATTAATAATTTATACGGGCCTGTCATCTGATTCTCACCGTAACTCAATAATCACTTGACATTTATTTAGTGCAAAAGAAATTATGCTTCTGCAGAACCACATTACTCGTGTCTGGCTGAAAAATGTCCAAAATGTCAAATCAGCTAGTACCTTAATGAGCAAAGGTGGCTGCTAATGATTAGCCTGAGAGTAAGGCAGTAAGAGGGGCCTGCTCCCGCTGCTCGGCGTACTCCCACTCACACCACACACTTTCTCAAATAAGGATGAAGAACGGCTTTGAAGTCAGCTGATTGTGTAATTAGCCGGCGTTCCAATCGGCAGCAGTGGCACTGGTGCATGTACTAAATCGATGCATCAGCCCTTATTGTGCATTTCGGTGACTCAGAAGCCTTTGTTGCAACCTTCCTGTGAGCCAGAAATAAAACACAACTCAGATAGATGGTGTCTCTTCCCACGCACATGGAGAACGGGGACTAAGAACACAGAGAGAGAGAGAGAGAGAGAGTAAGCTAAGGAAGAGCTAGGGAAAGCAGCTTCATACACCATTAGATGACTGTGTGCCTGCTGTGTAAGAGTGGAGTGTTGTTGTATGGTGAAACATTCATGTGTTTTCAGTCTCTTTAAAGAAGCCATGTGTAATGATGAGCACTCTGCTGTCTGCTGGGTCATACTGCAACCGCAATAAAACCAATAATCTTCATAATAATTGATCTGATTGACAGATAAAACTATATTTGATTTGATGCCTTGTAAGTAGAAGAGGCAGAGTTGGAGAGGCGGAGCTTATTTCAGGGCCAGAAAAAAAAAGTATGTACCAGCCACTGTTTGGCAAAATTGTACAGTATTAATTTCTCAGGCATTTCACCCAGACTGATTTCTAAACGATACACACTTAATTTCATGAATACAAAACATCGATAGTGGAGTTTGTTAATCGGCAGCCGCCAGCATACGTTTATCATTAGCCATATTAGATTTGAGACACAGCCCTGATTTGATGCCACTGAAAAAACATCATATCAATGATCTGTTTGTTCTCTCTATTACTTTTGCTGAAAGAGCATTTTGAGCAGCGTGAGCAACACACACACACACACACACTTTTCTTTTAAGTTATGATAATCAAAACAGCTGAAACCAACACCAAGTCTTTGTAAAAGTATGTGTGTGTGTGTGTGTGTGTGTGTGTGTGTGTGTGTGTGTGTGTGTGTGTACAAATAAGTTCCACTCCAGAAATATCTCAGTGGACGTAGAGTGAACATCACCATAGAAACCAATGGCTTACATACAAATCACAGAAGCCCTGCACCAAAGTGTTCACATGGTTTTAAAAGCAATCTCTCTCTCTCTCTCTGTCTCTCTCTCTCTCACACACACACACACACACACACACACACACAATCTCTGAATGATTAGAGAGAAAACACTAACACAACTGACGCTAATACTAGTGAATAATAAATGCTAATATATTATCTCTCTCTCTCTCTCTCTCTCACACACACACACACACACACACACATACCATTACTAATTACACTACTATTAATGACATTTATTGGTTCCTTTTTTCTGTGGTACAAGGTGAAGAAATAACTCAGGAGCTTGCTAGTTAGCAGATTAGCATCACCATTATCACAAACTATGCTAACACTGAAAACATATTTTAGTAAAGAATTTCGCTTTTAGAAAATAAATACACAACAGCAGCTGATATCTATGACATTATGTTCTGTTATTTGGATAAAAGTCATTTCCTAAACATCTTTCTGAAAGCTTTCATGAATAGCAAGTTAAGCTTAGCTAGCTAGCATAGTTTACAGGCAACTGCTGGGTAAAATCACAGAAAGTGGTGTTATTTATCAGCAAATATTTTTAAGATTCTCAGGGTGAAGATGTTGTATGATTTATTTTGACCAGCTTTAAGTCTTGTCTTTCAATAAATTATCTCAAACTATAAAAAGGCAGGATTTGAATTCCTCACTGTTGTCTTAGCTGAACAGCTAAATAATATGCAATAGGTATAAGGGTTTCATTCGCTTCTTTGGAGAATCTTTCCATTTTTACTTTAATCCCAAGACCTTGTCTGCTCTCTCTCTCTCTCTCTCTGAACAAACAGTTCTGAGTGAGTGACTAGTGAAGCAAACCCTCCGGAAAAGAAGGGCAGCTTATAAATATTTGATGCAAACGCTAGCCTCACTAACGTTCTCATTCAGCACTCCGGGAAGTGGGAAACCCGGAGTGGAATCAAGAAATCTCTCGACACGTTAACCAATAAAATTCAGTCAACAATTTACAACACAGACTGTCGCAGCACGGATTTTTTTTCTACTCCTCAGCGTGTTTTATTCTTAGCGTGCATTTGAATGGATTTTTTTTTCATACATAAGCATACAGTAATAAGTTACCAGACGTGGTTATTTATGACCAATCAGTCTTTTGAACGAGTCAGTATAAAGAACAAATAAGTATGTCGCTGAAATGTACTCCTTTTGTTTTGTTGCAACCCTGAAAATCGAAACTTGTTGTTTCCACACATTTACATTTATGTAATATACTGTAGATTATACGTTTGAGTCATATCTGACGATGCATGTATGGTGAATCAAGTGGGTGATCCTTGAGTTGGTATATCGATCTGCCATTTGTTTAGATTCCCTTCATTCTCAGTCTCGGAATAAGTGAATTTTTTTTAAGACCTAGGTTCACTCCATTATTACTATCTGGGCCAGTAAAACATTTGTTTATGGCTAAGACTTGCTCATCTATCAGGATTCAAATGAGTGAATCTTTCATTATAGATTCACCAATTTATGACCATTACATTCATTCATTTATGGCTAAGATTAATTTCTCCATCCCTGGTTGAGTCAGTAAATGTTTCTGTGATGGCTGAGCTTCTCTTCTTTTATTACTATTTAAACCCGGTATCCTTTCTTTCAGGACCCAGATTCATATCTTCTCCACTATTTAAGTTAAATCTTTCATTCTTGGCTGAGATTATTCCTCTATCAGTGTTTAAATCAGTGAATCATTCGTTAATGGTCGGAAGTTACTCCTTTCTATGTGTCTGAATCAGTGTTGTCTTTTTTTTTAAAGACCTACAGTCACTCTTCTATTACTAGTTAAGTTGGTGAATCATTTGGTCATGACTAAGATCCATTCATCTCTCAGAGTATGAATCAGTGAATCTTTCTGTCTATACATACTGTAGATGTACTACAGTATGGCCTGTACTACAGTATGGCCTCATACTGTATCACGATCACTATGTGACAAGTTGATTTATTCATTCATGACAGATAGGCATTCTTCTATCAGTGTTTGAGTTATTATATTATTTGTTCATGGCTGAGATTCTCTCATCTCTCAGTAGTTGAATCAACAAATCTTTATCTCAAGACATAGATTCATCTCTCTTTCATTATTTGGATCAGTGAATTAATTATCCCTCAATTACTATTTAAATCGGGGGATTATCCAGTCATGGCAGAGCTTCCCTCATCAGTCTTTGAGGTGGTGAAACTTTTTTTTAGGACCCAGATTCACTCCTACCTGTATATCAAGTCAATAAATCTTTCCAGTCACTATGAACTCTCCTCTCAGTGCACAAGTCAGTGAATCTTTATTTGATCACGACCAATATTTGCTCCTCTGCTATTGTTTGAACCTGTGAATGTCTTCACCATGACAGAGATCCACTTCGTTCTCAGCGTTTGAGACAGTGAATCCTTTGACCATTAAGTAATTATGTAATAATTTGCTTGTGTTTCTTAACCACGTGCAAACTGCATACATCATATTTCCAGTTGCATGTACTGTATGAAGAACCTGATTTGATTCAGTGAATCACTTCTGTTATGGCTGAGATTCATTACCGCGTTGTTCATTTATCAGATGAGTTAAATGATTGCTGGACAAATATTGTACAAACGGTGTGACTGAATTAATCTGTGAGCAAATCTAATAAATAATTTAAATAAAGTACTCAAATGACTCAATATAAAGCACTCTAAAATCATCATATCGATTCACTGGTGACTTTAAAGGTGGATTAATTAAATTGTTGGTAAATTAAAACCTGCAGATTCTTAAAGCTTACACACACGCTGTCACACACTGTTTCTTAGATTAATGTTCACACTGTTCGCTGTTTCTGCTTTCAATCGGGTCCTGATTAGGGTTACAAACATGAGGTGAGGGACTGTGGAGAACTTCACGCAGGCCAATCAAGAGTTCCAATCAATCACTTAAAGACTGGAGAGGAAGAAACAAACTTCCACAGGGAACCGCAAACACACTGCTGATCCAAAAGCAACTCAATTACACTAAATGACACACATCATCAGTTAGGTTCAGGTTGTGTTGAGATTAGCAGCATAAATGTAGTGTTCAAAGTTTATGCTGTTGATTTCCAATTAACACATATTTGGTGGCAAATTAACCTCTTTCAAAATAATAAAAGCATGATATTGTACAACAAAGCTACATGTTTGCTTAAAAAAAAAACATACAGTAGCTATATTAGCACACTAGTCAACTCGGTACATTAGCACACTAGTTAAGTCAGAATACATTAGCATGCTAGTCAAGTCACAGTACATTAGCATGCTAGTCAACTCACAGCACAGCGTTATAGTCAACTTGGCACATTAGCATGCTAGTCAACTTCAGTTTTGTTAGTTTTTTAAATCACTTTATTGAAAAAGAACAAAATGAAAGAATAATAAAGTAAAATAAAAACTGATAGACTAGATAAAAAATTATCAGGACCCTTAGACTGAATATTTGGGCAAGATTATCTCCACTGTATATAATAACAGCCATCTTACATAAATTATCTACATAGTTTCAAAAGCGAAATATGTTTTTAAAAAATATTTTATTTTTATGTAATTTTTTATGTAGTAAAGTACTTTTATTTATGTGAATTAAAGGACCTCATTTTTTTTAATTCTAGTTTATCCAGTAGTTTTGAAAGACACTCTAAGAGAAATATTTTGTGTTACAGCTCACATTATGGCAAAAATTGCTTGCTGACAGTCAATCAAATAAAGCATTACAAATTAAATGGTGTGTGTGTGTGTGTGTGTGTGTGTGTGTTTAATATTGAAAAAAGCTGCACATTTGCCACCCACTCAAATTTATGAGTCAACTTATCCTGCACCAAGCGTGGGAGAGGGAGAGAGAGACAGAGAGAGGAAGAGACAGATACATACAGAGAGAGAGAAAGAGAGAGACACATACATAGCTCTTACAGGGAGAGTGAGGGAGAGAGAAATAGGAAAAAAGAGAGATAGTAAAAGAATAGGCGCTGTAAGAAAGGATAGAGAGAGATTGATAACAATATTTAAACTTTTAAAAAAGCCCCCATTTCTAATTTTTCTCTTTTATTATATGATGGAGTGATGTGATGACAGAGTGATAGTGTGATAGAGTGATAGTGTAACTGAGGTGTGAGTCTCAGCCCTATGAATAAAGCTGATAATTTCACTCCTCACAGGAACATCAAAGCATCACAAAGAACAAGTGCAAACTTTGATCCCTGTAATAAGAAGCTCATCCCCATAGCAAAGAAACTCCAAGATGAGATCTCATGTTAATCTCTTCTTTGTCTCCTAAACAGAAATGAGCCGTCTTTGAGACTTGAATGAGACTTAGATGTTTTCTGCATCTTCTCAAAGGTCTCTCAAATGTGGCTCATTACTTTTAAATCTCAGAGATAGTTCATATTTGTCTTGTGTGTGACTAACATATGCAGAAATGAGCAGTCTTTGAGACTTGAATAAGATTTTAGCTGTTTTCTTAATCTTCTCACATGTGTCTTAAATATAGCTAATAACCACTAAATCTCAGAGATATCTCCATCCATATTTGTCTTGTGTGCGACACACATATTTTTTGTTTCCCCAAAGCAGTGTTTCCCACACACAAAGTCTACAGTACTTATAAACTGTGCATTTGGGTTTTCTGATGTGTTCTGATATGATCCTTTTTTAATTTTGCTTAGTCATGTGTCAGTTAAAATGAAATAAAATTCAGTTTTTTATATTGAAGAATATATTCTGTTGAAAACATGTCACTCTATATTGCATAGCCCTGACTCATACAGTATATTTATTAAAACATAATGCAAAAAAATGGCTGAAAATGCTTCTGGGTTTAAGGGCTAGGGTTCTCTGACAAACAGTGCCATCTACATCTACATCTAGTGTTTAGTACTTTTTTATATACTTCATCTTATACTGTAAAGTGTTTAGGTGAAATTCCACCCATAGAAGTGTGACAAATATGCAAAGAAAAAAAATCAGAAAGAAGCAAATACTTTTTGATGGCACATGAAGTCAGATTGTTCCACTGTGCCAGGTGGAGTTATAACACTTTCAAAATCTTTACACTGATCTGAATAACTTTGAATGATGAATGCTTTTTAACACCCTTGTGACTCAATAAGAGACAATGCAAAGAATATTTTCTAACAGCCTGTAAATGATACATTTTGGCAGTATTGCCTCGCATCTTTTAAAATAAATAAATAAATAAATAAATAAATCACAATACTGCCAAAATGTCTTATTTAACTGTTAAACTGTTTATAAGCTCCTGGGTCTCTGTGAGACTGGTGCTACTGATTACTGAAAATATTGTCTTTATACGTAGTTTTATATGTTGTTTGTCTTATTGTTCTTTCCTTTGTTTGACAAATATGACCCAATATATGTTCAGTGATACTTTTTTTTTATTTACGTTTTTGTATTGTGTTATATTTTTATACTAGTAAGTAGTTTTTAAAAATTAATCTCCACTTTAATGAGCTTATGTTTTATGATGTGGGATGTGGTGGGCTGCTGGATCCAGCCTCGCTGTTCCTGACCGTAATGTTAGAGCCGTCAGAGAAAGGTAGTTAGTTTGCTCAGAGAAAAGGGGGGGGGGGGGGTGACGTGTTTCAGAACACGAATGGAATAGACCAAACTAATTAATATTGAGGAGGAGCAATACATCCACATGCGCGGTAACATAAAACACACGCACTTTGGTGGTGGCGGCCGTGCTATCGACGCACTTATCCATATGCATAGAAAAGAGATGTTATATTATGATTTCCACCATTTATTATATACGTATTTGCGTACTGACTGGGCCGCCCCACATTGGCCAGCGGCCCACTAGGAAAACTGCCGGTGCTCCAGATGGCCAGTCCGCCACTGTAGATATGTAGGTTCGTAACAACTAAAGTTAATTACAAAATTGCTTTGTAATACAGATGTCGCTATTAAAAAATGCACTTTTCGCGGGAAGCTGTGAAAATGCCCTTCATTACCTGTAGGGGGCAGTCATGTTTCAGTCTCAAATATTGTGTGTCTACTGAAGCCGAAAATGTGTTCTCTCTTATGCACCCATTGACAGCAAGCGACGGAGCTCATAAACGTGTCGAGCTCAAACTGTAAAAACTGATATATTATTCTTCATTTTCTTCTCTCCTTCAATGATGATACTTCTTTGACTGCGCTTTCTCCATTCAATATTATAATTATTATTAGTAGTAGTGCTCAGAATTTATTATTGTTATTATTCTTATTATTATTGTAACGCACCTGCGCGTGTGTGCAAAAAGACTACAAAGATGTATGATATGTTAGCCTAAAACATTATTGTTTTATTGTGTTTACACGCTTTAAATATACATTAACAATAAACACTGTCTTGTGCAAAGTGAAAGTGAGTTGCGCGTGCGGCTTTTTGATCAAAAGGCTGATAAACGCGTGCGCAGATATGAGCAGATTTATGGATAAAACAACAGACATAAAATGAAAAAAAAATAAATAAATATGTGCTACTCTGAATACAACGCGACAGCACACAGAATCCCCTTTGACTGCGCTTCCTCCATTCGTTAGTACTGTAGAAGTACACTAAAAAATGCTGGGTTTCTGTAAACACATCATTGGGTTGTTTATGCTGGGTCAAAATTCTGTGTTATTTTGGGTACTTTAATCACACTGTTGGGTTGCTTTTGCTATGAATACTAAAAGTGCTGCATGAGTAAAATCAATGCAAAAAAAAAAAACTAAAAAAAAAAAAAACTTGTCCCAAGACCTTTTGTTTTGGTGTTTATGCAGTAAACCCATGGGTGAACACGATGATTTAAGAATTTAATTAAACAAGAATATATAAGTGGCATTTTAATTTAAATCCAACCTTTTAATGGTTAGTGATCGGTGCATGAGCGTCAACTCGCACGTTCTGCGACATTCCATTGTCATTCATACTGCTGTAGTTTTAGAGCCCTAAAAAAGCATTCGCTAGTAAGTAAGTAAGTAAACAAATAAAAGATAAAGTCCTAGAAAGATGCTTTAAAATTCATTTAAAATTCATTCATCGGTGTATATAAACCCACAGCCCTAACAACAGGCAGCGTTTTGATCAAGGGGATGATACGCGTGCGGAAAAATGCAGATTTGAAGGACTATACTCGACAAGAATATAGAGAATAAGAATCATGTTTATAATAAGATAATTAATTAAATAATAAAATTATATCAAATAAGAACTTTATCTTTAAGCCAGACCAAATTTCTCATTCACTGCTAAAGTAGTTAAATATGTTTATACTGTAGATACGTAGGTTACATTTTAAAAGTACAATCGCAAGTAAATTACAAACTGCATGTAATGTTGTAAAATATTATTAAAACAGTATTAGACACAAATATATAATATGGTAGTATATATGCAATGAAAAAGCTATTTACACGAGTGCTCAAATGTAAAGCAAACACAATTATTAATTTATTGTGTATATTTAATTTCATTCAAGTTATATGAAAAATAACGTTCCTACCAGCCTACTATTATTTTCTGTTCAAATTTAAAGATGCCCGTGTGTGTGTGCAAAAAGGCAAATTTTACAAAGAATACAAAAGTATGTAGCACCTTGGTCCTGGAGGAACGTTGTTTCGTTTTACTGTGTACTAACTGTATATGGTTGAAGTGACAATAAAGCCTACTTGAACTTGAACTTGAAAAGTGTATAATCTTTAATAAAGTGATTTCTGTATACACTTATCATTTAAGACCAAACAAATTTTTGATTAGACATTTATGACTAAATGTTCAACATCTTTTCATGGCCACCCCAATTAAGCCTACAGTACATATAGATTCTAATAAAGACATAATTTTCCACAATTTCTCCCACACATGCTTTGAGTCTGCAAATGTTTTAGTGTCCAGTGTGTTAGAGAAACGTGCAGCGCATCGCCAGGCCTCGGGGTCAAGTCAGGAAAAAACACTTTATCCATCATTCATCCAGACCTTTAGGTGGCGGTAGCACACTGCCTACTTAACCTGCCACAGATAAAAATATAGAAAAGAACAAGAAGACAAAGCGGACAGCGAAGCTGGGTTTTACTTTCTCGAGCCGAATTTAAAATTAATTATTATTGACAAGGAGTCAAAATATAAGTTAAAACCACAAAGTCTTTAGTTAAAAAAAAGTGGTATATTTTTACACGGCTTAAGTTTGTTTTTAAATTGCTAAAGAAATTCAAATGCTACCTGTGGGTGGTTTACAGTAGCATGTGGATTAGCATCTCTAGGTAACTAGCACTTGAAAAGGTAAAAGTTTTTTTTTTTTATGGTTACAGTATTATTAGGCATGTCCTAAATTAACCAATGTGGTTTGACATATTTAGTTACATTTTTTTTTTATATTAAGTTATTGTTACTGCATGATTAGTTTTTAAAAACCAGTAGTTTTATTACAAAGTGTTCAGTGTTTAACAGTAGTTACCAGAACATGTGACTTTAGAGACATCGGTTAATTATATTCTATAAATAAAGACCAATATGTTTGGTTGTAGATAAGTTATCTTCATAATTCTATACATTTTACTTTAACTGGGTTCTTTTCATTTCTCAACAAAGAAAGTGCAGGAGAATGTTCCGGAGTCTCCATCAGCACCACATCATAAGTCAGTTAAACACCAGCCCATGAGCAAGCTCAAGATCATCTCTCAACCTTTTGAATTATCTAAATGGTGTTTAGGTAAATCTCAAATGTTTTAACATATATATATTTTTTTTTTGTCCAATTAGATAATAAGCAACTTCAGGAGTTGCAGACTTTGGACAAAATTGTTGGATGTCCACCACAAGGGAAGACTGATGTGATGTACAGTAGTCAGTGAGAGAGAACTTTTCTTGGCATTGGCCCGTTCTAGCCCTTACATACAGCAAGCAACCAATTTTCCTTAAAAAAAAATTATCTTCTTTTTGACTGATTCTTTTCCCTGGGAGATTGTCACAATGCTGTGGACTTTGTGTAACTCCAGTGTAAATCATACTTTAAGTTGAGCAGTGTGACACTTAATATCTTTGTTGGTTTGGGTGACATTTTGTATCATTTAGTGTCTTGATTTGCCCGATTTTGCTGGTGTCTGTTATATTGTGTGAATTATAAATTTATTACACTGTATGCTGTTAATTGAGGATTTTTTTATATGCTTAATAAAACTGTCATATTTCTTATTTGTGTTTCATGCATCTCATTTATATCTGATTTTAATCTCATTATGGTCTTATATATGACTCATTTGCTTCTCCTTCAAATGCAGTTCTGTTTCTCATGTACATCTCAGACTTCTCAAATGTTTCTCAAAAGTATGTCTCGCTTTGTGTCTGTCTTTTCTATTTCTCCTAAACTCCACTTAGGAGAAAGAAAGAGACATAAAGTTGAGCTTGTAATGAGACTGCTCAATTCAGTCTCATGAGACAAGAAAAAAGCTCATTCTGAGCAACAAAATTTTGCTATGGGTTCTGCTGAGAAGCGCTCCATTTCTCAACAGCCTGCTTTTTTTTTTTTTTTTTTTTTAACAGATACAAAAGTCTGAAAATCTAAAATTAACTCCTGATAAAAGAGAATATATGAAATTTAACCCCAGGGACACAATGTGGTTAAAAGTGAGTGACTTTCACATGGTGCTGTAGATTAGAACGTGTACATTAGAATAAACTTCACTCTTTCATTTGACTTTCAAAACACACAATGTATGCAAAACAGCCAACGCCCGAACTCATACACACACACAACCTACGACCTCCTCGGAGCAGCACAAAGCCAGAGTGTACAGCATGAACAACGTGTCATGGGGGAAACAAAAACAAACAAACAAAAAAAAAAAACTATTACTAACTAAATACTACTAATAATAATAATAATATAAAATATTTTTTAACCCTACAGTGGCCTTCTGTCTAACCAACGAAATGAGTGTTCATTAAGTCAGATGTTCCTCCTCCCTATTTTTGTCCATCATGAAGGGAAGAGAATAATCAGGATCATTTTACTTTCAAGGATCAAAAACTTTCCAATAAAATGAACAAAATGTTCTTTTGCATTTTATAACCCAAAACATTGCCCCAACGCCCCCCCAAAAAACGTTTTTTTTTTTTTTATTTTTTTTTTTTTTTATGTGGATCCACTTCTACAGTGTTTAAAACTGATAAACACTGTGAAAGTGTGGATAGTCTAGAGACTGACAATGATTCCCAAAAAATATATTTTTAATGCGTGAGCTAAACTCAAGAGGAACAAAGACCACCGTCCTTTAAAACAATCCTTTTAATCTGAAAAAGTCTGGGATAGAAAATACGGACTGGAGAATGAAATGCTATATAACCCAACCCTGAATGTGATAACTTTCCCTATGTAAATTGTAACGCAGTAAATTTGAACATTTGAACATTTTAACAATCAACAATCAATTAATGAATAATCATTAATAGGAACAATTTTCTTGGTTCACGTTTTTGCCTCCTGGATATGTTAATGGATATGTGAGCTATGGAGAAGTATGATGCAAAACAAACTTATCACTTAAGAAATTCTTATTTAGTTTAATCATTTGCATCCATTAATCAATTAATAATAAATCAATAAAATCTGTAGAAAAAAAAGTAACACAAATACGCAGATCAAAGTTTTTTACTCCTTGACCAATGAGAATACACATGTAGTACCGTGTGACCTCATACAACCGGAGGTGTGGCAGGACAAAAACATCACAAATTCAAACAGCCCTGACAAAACTCTGTTCTATACAAATTAATATTTCGTAGCCACGGAATATTAAATCCTCGAATCATGAACTTAAGGCGATAAACATATGAAATTTGTGAATAAACAAAGAAGTGAGTCACATCTGAGCAAAACAAAAATGTGTAATTATTTCAACAAAATTTTAAGTGGAATCAAATCTTCATTTCTACCTACTGCATTAAAGCGACAGAACTTATAATGAGTAGATAAACAAGTGGGGGGTAAAGTGTGAAGTTTTTCAGCAGTGTGTGTGTGTGTGTGTGTGTGTGTGTGTGAGAGAGAGAGAGATTCAGTGGTTCTGGCAGTCGTCCAGAACAAAACACCAGAGAGATCAGTTACTGATTTCCTCAGGCCAAAGCTGATTCATTAATTGTGCTTCACTTCTCTCTTTCTTTTTCCCCTCTCACACACACACTCTCACACACACACGAATATCAAACTGATCTTTTTTCCACATTCTCCCAATGCAAAATGTCTCCTCTTACACACATTAGATGTAAAAATGACTCACTGCATTCTGAGGTTTCTGTGATTAGCATAAATAATACTGTAGGAGTGAGAACACACACACACACACACACACACACCCCACATTACACTACAGGACAATTTTACATTATTCATGAAGCCTGAATATTTTAAAATAATCAATACAGAGAAAAAAAAGAAATAAAAAGAGAGAATAAAAATAGACAAAAAGAAATGAAAAGGGAAGAAATTATCTAAAAAGAGGAGAAAATGGAAAGGAAATAGAGAACAGGCAGCAGTAATAAAGGAACAAAAATAACTGAAAAATAATGAAAATAATAAAGAGAGCATGAAGAAAAAGAAAAAAAGAGCAAGATGTTTAAAGAAGCGAGAAATAGAAAAGAAAGAGAAAAAGAACGCTCAGGAAAGTCAAGTGCCTGATGTACGCCATGATGGTAGCATGATGTTAGCATATTGTACGCTTTGATGTTAGCGTAACGTTAGCATGATGGACAATGTGAGGTTGGCGTTATGTTAGTGTGATGGATGGTGTAATGTTAACGTGATGTTAGCATGATATATGGAGGTGACGTTAGCGAAACTCCAGATTGAGGTTTTTGATTGTAAATAAAAGGGCGTGGCCACACAATGACATCACAGGAAACTTTCCTGGCAAACCAAAAGCACACTTTCTTACAGCAGTGTTATTCTATAAAAGTTAACTTGTTAGCTCATGCTCAGAGTTTAGGCCGTAGTATGGTGTGAATTAGCTTGTTATGCGATGCTCATTAATGTGACGCTATGCAGCGCTGTAATAATCTCATAATCTTGTTTTACACGCTAAACAGAAACACAAACGTGAAAAGAAAAAAGTCAGATGCAAAGAAATGGAAAAAAATAATGATTCACTAATAATAATTTATAATAAATAAATGTTTTAATTTATAATCAGTGATTTATTTAAATTAAAACTAAATTTATAATGAATAATTTTCAGTATTAAAAATAATGAAGGAGAAAAATGGAAAAAATAAAGAAATCTGAAGAAGATAAATGGACAAAGACAAAGAAACAAAGAAAGACAAAATGCAGACATATATTTAAAAAAAATAGAGAAGAAATCTAAAAAAGTTAATTGAAAATTTCAGAAGAAAAGGAAAATGAAAACACGGAATTAAAAAAAAAGAAAAATAATACAGCGAGGGCAGAAAAATCTAAAGGAATAAAACAAGAAAATTAAAGCGATGAAAGTAATAAAAAAATGTGGAGAAATTAAAAGAAATTAAAAAAATCAGTGCATATAAGAGAGTGTGTTTATATGTATATGTACTATGTATGTGTGTATGATTATGTTTGTGTGTGTCTGGGTGTCCCGTCACAAACACAGCAATCCTATAATTCTGTTTAACACACAAGAGAAAAAGTAGTCATGCATGATATTACTGCATGGTTATAACGCGTGCACACACACGGAGACAGACACACACACACACACACGGAGACAGACACACACACACAGAGACAGACACACACACACAGAGACAGACACACACACACAGAGACAGACACACACACACACACAGACAGACAGACACACACACACACAGACAGACACACACACTCATGTCTAATCCACATGGCTTTTCTGAACGACGCCCCTCATGGACTCGGTTAGTAAACGCTGCTATCTCGTCACTGCAGCAGGTCTGAGCTGCTCCAGCTACGTTCCCATGATGCTCTGCTTCTGTTCGTTCGACGATAATTGTGTGTGTGTGTGTGTGTGTGTGTGTAATAGAGAGAGCTCAGTATTGTATATATTACTGAGTAAAGATGTACTGATAATCACCTCTAAGACGTATTTTGTGTTACAGCTGCTATAACGCACGTGAGAACAGGAACTTACTTGCAACCCAAACCCAGTACCTAAACCCAGACAACTAGAATATGTAACTCCACCCACTCCTTTGATCATCATGTAGCCACAGGGTTGCCAGTGCTCTTCGTCTCTGCAATTCTCTCCTCATGACAAAGACTCTCCAACCGCATTCACATCACGTCTAAAGACCCGTTAACACAAAAGCGCTTATCAAATCTCACTATGACTTCATCTGTTTTAGCTGATACTCTGTCAACTGTTTTATCTAATAGTGTTTTACTGTTATTTATTACTTGATGTTAATTATTTATTGCGCCTCTGAATTTTGGACGGTGACCTTGGGTGAGTAAAAAGACGACCGATATGAATAAAATAAAATGCATTATTTTTCTATGCTGAATTTCTTTCCTAGCATGCCAGAATCTATGGATGAGTGTAAACTGAACACACCAGATAGGTTATACCCTCACTGGCCACTTCATAAGGTAGGTAGGTAGCTATGTTTATTGTGATAATAACACAGTAAACATGTAGTTACAATTGCAAATTGTCGATCGAGTAGAGCGTACATTCTTTAACTTCAACAAATTCATCTTCTATACCGGTCTTCTTGTACAGGGTTGCAGGAGACCTAAAGCCTATCCCAGAAAACTTCGGGTATGAGACTGGGTACATCCTGCACAGTGTGCGAATCCACACATGCACACACCACACATACTCTAATTTGCATGTCTTTGGACTGTGGAAGGAAACCGGTGTGCACAGAGGAAACCCACAAAGCATCATCAAAAAAAATAAAATAAAGTACACATGTGGGAGATGACCCATGCTTAAATAGAAATGACTAAGAGAAAATGTTACAGTATATATATATATATATATATATATATAATACTGTACATATAAAAAAGGGCATGGGTAGCAGAGTGATTACGGCAGTGGGCTGCTGACTGGAAGGTCATGTATGAACCCCAGCATCACCAAGTTGCCACTGTTGGGCCCTTGAGAAAGACCCTTAACCCTCAACTGCTTAGATGTATAATGAGATAAAAATGTAAGCCTCAGTGGATAAGGGCGTCTGCCAAGTGCTATAAATGTATGTAAATGTATGTAGAATGAGAAATAGAATGAGGATGAATCTCAGTGGACAGAAGAGTGCAACTGAGTTACAGAAATTAAAAAAGTCACAGAAATGCAAAAAGTAAGTGGAGCAAGACTGAGGTAAGGAAGGTAGACCGGTTCAACTACTCGTTCACACAAATATCTAAGCACGGCATGGACGAAGAAAATGTCACAGACAAAGAGGAACTTCTTCTGAAAAGAGGAGCCATGTCGGTTGTGTGGAAATATTTCGACTTTAAAAAATCTGACGTTGATCAAACAACCATCGTATGTAAATGTTGTCGGGCTAAAGTTGTAGCCGCAGGAGACAACACAAGCAATCTGCTTCACCACCTCCGCCACAAACATGTCCTGGAATATGAAGAATGCATGAAACTAAGATCTGCATCCTCTTCCACATCTGCAGGTAACGATAAAGTTGGCACTGCAACACAAAACGCCACTCAGACGTCACTCAAGGACGCGCTTACTAAGGGGACTGCCTACGACAAGAAGAGCAAACGGTGGAGCGATATTACCAACGCTATTACTTTCCACTTAGCTAAAGACATGGTACCGCTTAATACTGTTGAGAAAGTTGGCTTCAAGGAGATGATTAAAGTACTGGATCCCAGATATGTTTAACCAAGTCGAAATTACTTTAGCCGAACAGCAATCCCTAACTTGTACCAAAAGCACAGAGCCAAGGTAGAAGCAGACTTTCAAGTCGTAAAATTCTGATTTCTTCACCTCATTACAATTATGAGTGCCACCGTCACCTCTTTGTGAACAGCAGCATTTTGTGAGACCAATCAAACCTGGGTTAATACTAGTCCGGTCAGCGTAAGCCAATTGAAAGCCGTTGAAAAGCGCTGTAACGTCACCACGTGCTGGCCGCGCCGTGCCCCGGACTGCACACGCAGATCAGACGCTTCATCTAAGATCTTAATAAATCCGAGCTTCCTTCTCCGGCCCGATCAAAACCCATCACGCATCCCTCACGCATCAATATTCAGCGGCTGTGATGTTATCGGATGGAGTCGTTTTGATTAATTCCACCGCGGTACAGTTTAATCAATCATCACTCCTGCTGTTGACTTCCATTTTAATGGATTTTTAGCTCCGATTAAACAGACGAACGTCTCCAGCGGCTCGGGTCGCTCGGGGTTGCGGTCTGTCGCCGTGGAAGACACGGAGAAGCTGCTAAACCCGTGATGAAGAGGAACGCGCAAACACACACACACACACACACACACACAGTCTGTTTACCAGGACATGACAGAGAAATCTGCTTTCTTTTATAACGTAACAATCAGTTACAAAAATTACAATACAAACTGCATGGAATAAACTTTACATTTCAAAAATCATCAAGTATTTTTGTAACTAAGAACTCACAGAATGTAGTGTGTGCTGACTGATCTAAAGCTAATACACATGAAGTCATGGCCCCAATTGTTGGCACCCCTGAAATATTTCCAGAAAATCAGGTATTTCTCACAGAAACGTATTGCATTAACACGTTTTGCTATACACGTTTATTCTCTTTGTGTGTATTGGAACAAAACAAAAAAAGTGAGGGGAAAAAAGCAAATTTGACATAATGACACACAAAACTTCAAAAATGGGCTGGACAAAATTATTGGCACCCTGATGCTCCCTGAGCCTGCAGGACAGCTGGAATTTCTTCGGGAACTTGTTTGGGGCTGCTTATCCACCATCCGGACTATCCTGCGTTGCAACCTTTCATCAATTTTTTTCTACCGTCCACGCCCAGGGAGATTAGCTACAATGCGATGGGCGCAAACTTCTTAATAATGTTGCGCACTGTGGACAAAGGCAAATCTAGATCTCTGGAGATGGACTTGTAACCTTAAGATTGTTGATATTATTCCACAATTTTGGTTCTCAAGTCCTCACACAGTTCTCCTTTCCTCTTTCTTTTTCACACAATGCAAGACCAAGTGAACTTCTCTCCATATCTGCTTTCAGGTGTGATTTTTATATTGCCCACACCAGTGAGTTTAAAGGAGCATCACATGCTTAAAACAATCTTATTCATCCACAGTTTTGAAAGGGTGCCAATAATTTTGTTCAGCCCTTTTTAGGAGTTTTGTGTGACATTATGTTAAATTAGCTTTTGTTTCCTTCCCTTTTTTGTTTTGTTCCAATACACACAAAGAGAATAAACGTGTATAGCAAAACGTGTTAATGCAATACTTTCCTGTGAGAAATACCTGATTTACTGGAAAAGATTCAGGGGTGCCAACAATTTTGGCCATGACTGTACATATAAACAATACACTTCATTTGCTGTGTTAACTGATGATGTTATTAGCGGCCATGTTGATCTGGCTCACTGGAGTTTGGAAATTAAATGTATTTAAGGATTAAAGACAAAAAGACAAACTGGTGAAAAGGTGAAAGAGCGCCTCCTAGGTGCAGTATACACAAAATCTTCAGTTAACACAACACAGCCACTGCAGCGACTCAGCTAACATGGACATGTCTTAACTCACAAAATGTTTATTAAATATACACAAACAAGTGACTGAGTAATCCATATGTAAAAAATAAAAAAGAAACTTCCTTTACAGTGGAACATTGGATTAGGTGCATAATTCGTAAAATTTGTAAACCAAACTTAATTTTCCTATAATAAATAATGGAAACTCAAATTATTCGTTCCACAGCCCAAAAAAATAAATAGAAATAATTCATACAAAATATAAAGTAAAAATAAAACTAATTATTTTAACTATCGTACTGTGTATGACTGTGTATGTGACAAATAAAATTTTTATTTGAATAATTAACCTGCACTTTACCTTTTAAAAAAAGTAAAAATAAATGTGTGTTTGGGTCTGTCATTATGTGTGTGCGTGCATGTAACACCCCCCCCCCCCAACAAACACAATAAAGGCGAGAGAGAGAGAGAGAGAGAGAGAGTGTGAGAACCGGCACAGTGTCAATTTAGGCGCGCACACATAACGACAGGCTGAGGGAGAAAATGCGTGCACAGATGTTGATTATACCAGTGAGAGACGCGAACTAAGACCCAGCAGGGGAATCGATTACCCACTTCCGCATCGCAGGAGAGAGGAAAAACATTGGCTCAGTTGTGATCACGTGACGCTCGACATCAAAACAAGAAGCGCATGCGTGATACATGATACTCAGTACTCATAAACCAAGACTTGCTTGTTTTTCAAGTCAAAATGTATTAAAAATCTATGCTCGCTTGCGGAACACTTGCAAACCGCGTTACTTGCAACCCGAGGTTTCTCTATTCGAGGTGGTATCAAAAAGTTTTATGACTAGTTTTGTAACATGCCAACAAATGGCAGCGTGAAATTCTGCTTTAAACTGGGCAAATCTGCCACAGAGACGTTAATAAGTAAGTAATTAGTTATAAAATACTTTCTTGCAAAAAGAGCTAATATTTTTGTTACCACCGCGTATCCCCTGCTACATTAATTCTCCTATCCTAGAGTTTCACACATGCTTGGATACCATCAAGGTAGAAAGTTTTTTCAGTACGCTACCGATTTTCAAGGATCAGGTGTTCAACTCGCTGAATGTTCGTGATCACAGTGCGCTCCAAGCCACCTCGGCCGGGATCGTCATTCACATTCGCATACAGCCTTTTGAAAAAGTTTGCACCGTTCAAATGTTACTGCGGCTAAGAGTCTCATCACCGTATTGTGCTCGAGGTCACTGGTTTGAGGCAGTAATTAAAGGCAGTAATTTGCTAAACCCCTCCTCCGGCTGAGCTCCGCCCAGGAGTATATATATTAACTATATTAACTGACTATGAGCAAGAACACACCACACATTCTCGTTTTAATACAATCTTCTAGAGGAAGGAAGAAATTGAGGTAGTTTTACATTTACAGTGAAAATGTTCTGACAGTTATCCTCTTTAGGTTGTGCATGTTTATGTTTTAAACATTTCACATCGGGCTGCTTTCGTTCTTTATTAAAACAAGCTGGCTGTGATCTTATTAAATGTTAAAGCTGAAATTGTAGCACTTTTGCTCTGTGATTAATGAGGCAGCCATTAGGAAGGAGCGCTTCGCCACCATGTGCTACCTTCTCCTGCCCTCGGGGAGGAGGAAAAAAGCTCACAAACACTCATACACACACACGCTAACACACGAACACATTCGCCGACACCAAATCGTATAATCGCTCTTTTTTATATTCTCCCCCCGGGCTGAGGCAGCGCTCTGTAATAACACCCAGGAAGTCATCTTAACACCGAGCTTTCCTTCCTAACGTGCATCAGCTCATCAGCTAATCATCCAGCTCTTTACACAAGCTAAATGTGTGTGTGAGAGTGTGTGTGTGAGAGAGTGTGTGTGAGAAAGGGAGAGAGAGAGAGAGAGAGAGGGGATACACATCCACAGCTGAGCTCCTCTGATGTAACAGTAAAGAAGCGTCCAATTTTTGGTAATTTCATGTCCAGCGTCGTTCTAATAGCAGCTTCGAGGAAAAATGTGTTTAAGGTTATAGGTTAAAACCAAATCTGTTGAAATGTTTTGAGCGTTTTGAGCTGTGATGCTCGCTAGAAGACACCACCGCGGCCTTCAAACAGAATACTGAATGTTTCTTAGAAGCAGCAGCGGCTTAGTGAATCTGCTCAGGATTTCTGTCTTAATGAATAAAAATTAATTATTGAACTATTTTTACAGGATTTATAGATGTCTCTGCTTGGAAGATTTTATAATTTATAATCCAAAGCAATTTCTAAATATAATTATGTATTAGAGTTTCGGTCAGCTAGCAAAGATGTTTATGCAAATATTTTTATAACAGGCAATGACAGTTTTTATAAATACAGTATATCGGGTGTAACGGTACTCAAAAGTCATGATCGATATGTTTTTTTTAATACTAAAATGAAAAAGGAATGTATGTAATGAACTTAAACAGACAAACTGCCCAGAATTTTCAGAACACATAAGGAATGCACACAAACCCACAAGCCTTTCCTTCTTAATAGTATTAACAGGACGTCATCAATTCTAGTCAATTTCCTCAATATTTCAAGCGATCGATTATAAAAAAAATTTAGTTAAATGGCAATTTCGCTGCATTGCATGCTTTGTTTTCTGCGCGCCTGGGCAGCTGTTGTAGCTGAAATGCACATGTGTATAATTCTCATATCTGTGCATACTCACAACACAGTGAAAATATTTGCCCAAATTATGTGCCTGGAAATGAGTATGTTAATAAACATTTATTCTCGTTTAAAAAACCCATGGTACAATTCCGCACGAAGCCGCTAGAGGGTCTAAACCCAGGTGGAACTTGGAACATTATCAAGAGCCAAAAAGACGTGTGTCGCCTCAAGTGGAGGAGATGTAGAGAAGGACTGAGCTCACGAGGAACTTTAATTTTCATTACATTATTTTTGTTAGCAATAATAATAAGTTTATGACCGCCCTTCGTAAGGTAAACCGGCACCTAGCAGTATAGCCGTCTGGCTAACCAGAAAAAAAATACGGTGTAACTTTAAACCGAATTGATTTAGCTCAGTGGGACAGCAGGAGCTTCATATGAGTCTCAGCTGGACTTTGAATGCATGCTTTGCACGGAACTAGGGTTTTAGATTCTCACGGTCAGTGTTAAGGCAGGAAAATGTATGATGGCCCAGATCTATTTTAAAGTACTTATATGAAGCTCAATTCTGATTTATATTTGATTGACAGACTTGACGAAATGTGTACGGTTAAACCGATTGATTTGTCTAAGAAGAGTAGTAGCACTACTAAAAGCAAATATTGAGAACAATAGATATTTAAAGCATCTTTTTTAAAAGATCTGGTGATGGCTCTGTTACTATTTTCGTGATGACACACCTTTTCCCGATTTTAAATGAACTTGTTCATTTGACTTTTTCCACCTGCATAAATTATATATATATATATATATATATATATATATATATATATATATATACTTAAATAAAAAAATGCACAAAGATAAAAATGGCTGCTGGTGATCATTATAATTTATGCTGCACTACAAATAAAATATAGCATTTAACCATTTTTTTTTCAACTTCTTGTTTACTACATTTAAAAAGTGTAGACCAGTCTAAATAAATAAATAGATAGGCAAATAATTAAGTTGAATAAATTAATTATATGTCAACCAAATAATTATAATTTGAAATTGACATTTAAATATTTAAAAGTATTTAAATAAATGCTACTGTAGCAATTTTTAATAATTTTTTTTTTAATGAATTAAATAATCAAATTAAACTTTCAAATAGAAATTAACTTAATGAACTTCAAATATTTAGATGTCAATTTTAAATCTTCATTAATTATAATTAATTTATATTCATAATTTGATGAATTAATTCTACTTTTAATTCTTTCTTTTTTTCTTTATTTAATTGTGTCACATTCTACCTTAAGCATTAAGTATTTTTTTATTATTTCTATAACGTTGCATTAAAATGAATTTGTAAATAAGCATCTTTTTAATCATAAAGACA
The DNA here is from genome assembly GCF_024256425.1 of Clarias gariepinus. Lineage (NCBI taxonomy): Eukaryota > Metazoa > Chordata > Actinopteri > Siluriformes > Clariidae > Clarias > Clarias gariepinus. The sequence goes on from NC_071124.1 coordinate 2,265,102, forward strand.
ATATACTACGAATTCCGCCATAAAAGATTTGACAATTATTGTGAGAAGATATTTTAAGACTAATAATAACGATAAAAAACCCTTATCCCGACTTGACCTTCGTTAAAAGCGGCGAAAGGTTTCCCGTCTGCGTCTGTCTCTCGGGGGAATTTTTGTGAATAAGTGACGGTGTTTAGTCATCGAGCCCTTTCACTCGGATACCGCGTCGTCACTCCGGCTGTCTCTCTCTCAGACTGCGGCGTGTTAACCTGCGAGAAAGGAAACTACCCACACACACTGAAAGCTATTCAACTTAACAATGTCAAAATCCTTTCAGACAAAATATTACGAAAGAGGAGGATGTCAAACCGCAGACACGCTGAAACACTAAAGAGGAGCGTTAGACCTCTTTACTTTAGACTTATCAACTATTCATGACTCCTGAAAGAGCAGGTTCGGAGTTTTACTCGGAGTCGTGGGTAAAAATAGATCTCTTTTAATAATGTGTTTGTTCTGATATGTGATTGTTTCCATGGTTACGGCTCATTCACAGCAGACGCTTGACATTAAGCCATAGTTCGTTTCTGTAAAGGGAACTTTATTTAATGTTAATGGAAGGAGTCTCCAGTGTCAGTAACAGTCAGAGGTGAATCAGGAACTTTATGGACATATACAAAATTATAAAAACTATAAATATGGTCACTATCTAGCACAGCTTTGGAGTACTACCAGTAATTCTGCTTCGTCACTTCGACACGTTATTGATTGTTTCCCTACAGCAGCACGCCACAGACTGGTTCATTCCTCCAAATTAGATTCTGGTCACACCAGAGACACTTAAGTAACATCATACCTGCATAAAGTTAGTATTCACTGGAGCACCAGCTAATCAGAAACACAATGCAATGTCCAAGAGAAACATAACCTCTGTAAATCTGACACAAAACGGCAGCTAGCGTTCCTCTCCTTCCTCTGGAGTTACACATTTATTTAAATTATAATTACAACCTCATATTACACTCTCGGTTGTGTTTGTCTTGCCGCCTCCGAACACTAAAGCCTAAATATTCCACTCTGGATCCTATAGAAAGTTAATTGCGGTACAGTATGGACGTCAGCCAGGGATGGAGGGATTAATAAACCCCTCCCTCCGCGATATAAAGGGAATTCATGCAATCGCATAACACACTCTCCACGGTTTTTCATTTCGGGCTGCTGTACAGATGTACAGAAAAGGAAAAATAAACAAGGTGGGAGGGAAGCGAAAAAACAAAAGGCAGCTTATTAAATTTCTCCATCATGGCAAAAAAAAAAAAAAAAAAAAAAACACAAACGTGTTCCAGAACATGAAAATACCGGGGGCTTGTTTGAGCGAGGTATTCACGCAAAGCAAGGAGGTTTTACAGCCTTCGTTAGAGCACAGAGTGGAGGGAAAAAACAAAAAGAGTGAAGGAGCTGAAGGAGAAATCGAGGGTTCGAGAATTTGCTATTTTTTGGAAGACCGTCATTATGGACGCAGCTCTCTGATGCTATGCTACATACATACAGTACACCTGAACCTTAACCTCAGGAATCAAGAAAATGAAGCGTTTAAACTTTTTTAAACCTTTCCTTTTTTGTGAAACTTGACACGGGACCTTCTCGCTGGAGCATGATGAAGGGATGAGCGCTATAATTCAGAACACAAGTCTCAGTTCATCACCGTCTTTTGTGATTGGAGGAAACCCCCTGCCAAGCCTTGGCGATGTCCTCCAGCCCTGATCTCCAATCAATATTCTGATTCAGGCCCTCATTTGCATATGAAGCTCGGCATCAGCCTCGCGTGCACGGATGCGGTGGAAGATTGCACCTTCTTCTTCTCCTTTTTCTTCTTCCTCTCCTGAGCTGGAGGAACCCAATGAATGCGTGTTTGATTGCGCGGCTCGTCCGTTAGTCTCGGTGCGAGCGAGCTGCGTCTCCGGGACTCGTTATTCACGCAGACACGCACCACTGGCCCTCATCATTACGTAAACCTCCGAAAAACACGGTGCGTCAATCGGAGGTGCTATAACAAGCTGATTTCCCACGTGAGAGGAAACAGATGGATGCTCGGTTATTCGACTGGTGGAATCACATGCACACATAAAAACTCCTGCACAATGCCGTTGTTTTTTTTTTTTTTTTGCATAATTATCCCACTTAAATGGGAAAAGGTTTTGGAGTGACATAAGCAAAGTCCAGACTTAAATCTGATTGAGATGCTGTGGCATGACCTCAACCAGGCCGTTCATGCTCGGAAACCCTCCAATGTGGCTGAATTAAAACAATTCTGCAAAGAAGAGCGGACCAAAATTCCTCCTCAGCGATGTGAAGGACTCAAGACAGTAATTGCGAACGCTTGATTGCGAAAATTTGTGGATTCTTAGTAAAACCCTGCACTGCAGCAGCAGAAAACTAATCAACATCTGAACAAAATCCAAACTCCGCCCTCCCAAACTGCTGAACCAAGCATGCTCATATAGCGTTCATGTCCATCCCGTCCCGTCCCGTAGTCAGGATAGAGGGAGCGCGTCGTATCATGATGTGTCTGCGGGTTTGCGATGTGCATCTGTGCTCACACTGCTGCAGTGCTGTACTGCACACACCGAGACCAGCGCTGGACCACATGTACAGATATGAATCATCTTCAGCAATCTCACTCACACACACACACACACACACACACACACACTCTTGCTACGTTTTTGGATTCTGATTGGCCAGAAGGTGACGAGGCTCCTCAACGTTAATTATTTTCCTATAACAGTACATTCCTAAATCCTTTACAGAACCATTACTTTTTATACGCATATGATTAAACAAGTCATTTCCTGTTCTCTCTCACTGTATTTTATAGCAGGAAATAAAAAGTTATTCAATCTCCAGCCTTGATTCACTCTCTCACGCAGTTAAGAGGGGAAAAAAAACACAACTTGTCATATAAAGGAGAAATCGTGAACTTGGTAAAAAGTGTGTAAACTTCCCTGTTTCCCCGAGACCCCAATTTTCCACTAATAATCAGAATAATCATCCAATTAGAATAAATCTGCATCATGTGACCTGCATCATGTGACCACCCCCCACCAATCACAGCTTTAAACCTTATACTTATCCTTTAAACCTGCATTTATTCCACATCCTTATGTCTCCGCAGCTACACTTTGCGAGGATGAAGTCTTCATGGTGATGATTTGCTCCTCTCCGCGGAACACATTTTAATTAACGCCGTGCGAGGCGCCTCTGTTTATCCATGACACGTTTTATGTTTATGGATCAGCCGCTCCAGCGTTAACCCCATGTTCAGATTTTATTTAAGACTTATTTAATGTCTAGAGGTGTGCGCTAATAAATGATGTGTTATAATAAAAATATTAAACCCATCACTGTAACGTGATTATCTGAAGCCACGGTCCGGCAGCCATGTTCGTCCTCGTATGCCTTTTTTATTTCTGAGTAATGGAAGACGTGTGTGTGTGTGTGTGTGTGTGTGTGTGTGTGTGTGTGTGTGTGTGTGTGTGTGTGAGGGACGGTCTTTACGTTCTAGCATGCTTCCATCCGAATGCTGAATTCGTCCTGAACGCCACACGAGGCCCCGCTGATGATGTGAAGCGTTTGAGGTTCCTGCTATTTGTTTGTTTTGGATATTTCAGTTTCAGACGAGATTGCGAGCCTCGGGGGAATGAAAATGTTTTCGCTGTTTGCTCTGTCATTGTTCTAATCAGGTGGAAATTGCACTCTGTGTGTGTGTGTGTGTGTGTGTGTGTGTGGTAGCTGTCAGGGTGCAGTGTGTCAGAACACACAGCTCACTTTGCACGCAGAAACACACTGGCGTTCCTGCGATGTCTATCGCCTCTGTGTTCTACGGATTTCTGTGTCGTATCACGAGCTGAAATGTTGCTCGAGGCTCGTTTGACTATTTTTATTGTCTGTGATGAGAAACAGTCTGAAACTGAATTATTGTGCACACACACACTGCCAGCCATGTGACGTCAAGTGGGCGGGGCAAGTGACACAACAAGGTGAAGAAAAAAGATTCTGCTTATCGCCAATAAGAATTTAATTTGACCTGGTGATACCCAGTAGGAGGAAGGGGCAGGGGTGTGTTTATTTTTGTTTCTCCACCCGAAAAAAGTAAACACTGCAAGAATTTTGGTTTCATGTTTTTTTTCTAAATAGTTTTTTCCACAGATTTTTTTGTTCATGACACGCCTCCTTCACCGAGTCTGACCTACAGAGAGACCACGCCTCCTTCACAAAGTCTGACCCACAGGGAGACCACGCCTCCTTCACCGAGTCTGACCCACAGGGAGACCACGCCTCCTTCACCGAGTCTGACCCACAGGGAGACCACGCCTCCTTCACCGAGTCTGACCTACAGAGAGACCACGCCTCCTCAACCGAGTCTGACCTACAGGGAGACCTCGCCTCCTCAACCGAGTCTGACCTACAGGGAGACCACGCCTCCTCAACCGAGTCTGACCTACAGGGAGACCACGCCTCCTCAACCGAGTCTGACCTACAGAGAGACCACGCCTCCTTCAAATATTTAAAACACACATAATAGAGCAGCCCTGGTGTCTCTCCCACACACACACACACACACACACACAGACACACACACAGACACACACACAGACACACAGACAGACACACAGACAGACACACAGACAGACACACAGACAGACAGACACACAGATAGACACACAGACAGACAGACAGACAGACAGACACTCAGACAGACACTCAGACGCACTCAGACACTCGGCTGCACACACACACACACACACACACACACACACACACACACACCTATAGAAAGGTTAATAACACACAGAGGCTTTAAACATGAAACAAAGTCCTGTCTCATAATGTTCGTATTGATCCGGTATTGAAGGCTCGCTCCTCAGGGATCTGCTAAGGGTCTCTCTCTGTGAGAGAATGTGTGCGTGTGTGTGTGTGTGTGTGTGTGTGTGCTGCATGAGGCTAACTCAGGAGGGTTTTTGTATAAACCTAAAGGGAACCATAAAACTATACAACATTTTTTTCTCTTTTTCTACAGACTCGGATCGCGCGGGTTAAAATTTGCATAAATATTTCACACTAGAGTTTTGTAACATTCTCGGCCAATTATACTGCAATGAAACTGAAGCGGTGGTGCCGTTAAAATGGCTGATTCAAAACATTACGGTGAAGGAGCTGCTGAAACCTGGGCGTAAAACACAGACAGGAGGAAAACATTTAGGAAATTTGAACTTTAAAGGTCTCATGTTAGACCTTTCTTCACAAACGACTACGACCATCACCTCCTCGGAGAGGCAGCGAGATAGCAAGAGATAGAGTGAGTATACAGGGTGTGTGAGAAAGCGATATAAACCCTGATGGCCCATCATCTCTCCCGGGGGAAATGTGATTTCAGCGTCAGCGAGCCCCGCAGCCAGATGCCTGAGTCATGACGAGGTGAAAATCGGACTCACCCTGGGGAGATACACGGAGCTGCCGCGAGTACGGGAGAGAAAATACAGCACTGACTCACGAGAGGAGACAAGCGAGATGTGCTGCAGCTCACAAATCGTCCGTGCTGTCCATTTAGAAGAGTTTATAAAGCGCCACCTGAGGGGGTCAATACTTTAGTGTGTAGTGAAAATCCTGAGGACGGTGCGTTATATCATTTGTAAAGATATTGAAGTCAACATGAAGCCTGTTTGAGATTTTATTCAAAACAAATCAGTACCTTTAGGTTCCTGTATAAAACCTGACGTCATTTCCCCCAAACACGGGGAGAACATGCAAACTCCATGCACACAGACCCAAGGTGGGAATCAAAGCATATTAACGACAAATTTCCATAAAATAGTATCATAACCTTACCTGTTTAACTGATTTCTAGATTAAAAGATGAATAAAAATAAACGATTCTCCACCAACCTTTTGCAGTCACATGACTTCCATGACATCAGTCACATCAGTGTACGGCAGAAGCACCGTTACCCGACATCGGACTAGTGTGTACTGTATATTCATCACTAATTATGTTGAAGGTGTATTTCAGAGCATGACATTCAGAGAAATATGTCCTGATGATGACCTGATGACCAGGTGGATTAACTGATGCCTTGTCACACAGATTCAAGAATAACCTACTGAAGAGGGACTTCCTAACGTGTTCCAAAGAGTGACGAGTGCATGAAAATGGATGAAGAAGGTAATAAGGATGTTAATTTGCAAAACCTTGATGTGCTCTTATACCGTGATGACATCAGACACTATACAAGTGTGTGATTCCTTCTGGATTTGGTGGCGTTAGCTAGCGTTAGCATTAGCTCATTCTTTTGCAAATGAGATGATGCTGTGGAACACGCTGTGCTTTATGCTTCACAAAACCATGTTCAGGTGACGTTAACCAACACTGACATTTCAAGGGTTCTAATTAATAGCTAACTAACTGTTCTGGGTTTTAATCCCAAACAGTGTTCAATAAGTAACACTCCTTGGGTGCTAGTGGACGGTGCCACGGTGGACAGATGTTGTGACGTCAATAAGAGCTCTATAAATTCTCTCCTCTTGAAAGTGTCTTCTAATTTAATTTAAATTCAATGTTTGCATAAATAAATAAATAAATAAATTATTGTCATTTTTCTTAATATCGTTCCAATACGAAAAACTATCAGAGATGTCGATCAGAATGATTTTGTGATGACCAATCAGTGCGTGTGTGTGTGTTTTAGGCTCCGCCCACATTCCAGAGCACAGCTAGTACGCTACCTGGTTTAAGATGAGAAACCAAACACAGAACCTGGGTGACAATTACTGACGGATTTTTGGGTATAAAATTATGACGGATTCTGGGAAATTGATTAGTCTCAGACCTTCTAGCTTGGATATCCAACTCGGATCATCCCAGGGGTTGCTAGCTCTTGGTTATCTGCTCACTGGCAGACACATGAACAGATCCTTTATTATTTTTCTGTCGCATTGAAAAATGTAAGAAAGTCATAAAGCGCTGCGTGCTCCAAGAACCACAGGGGTCAAACCCACGGAACCAACGACGGGTCTGTGTGTACCTAAATCCCAAAAATATCCCAAACTGTGTGTGTGTGTGTGTGTGTGTGTGTGTGTGTGTGTGTGAAAGAGAGAAGCGACTGATAGAGTAAATGTTCATCTTGTGCAACTTTGAGAGACTAAAAAAAGACAGCTTTTATCTGCATAGTTTGGGATGACTAAGAGAAGATTACAAAATATACACACACACACAAACACACATATATACATACTGTATATACACACACACACACACACACGCTGCCCTACCGCTGAGAGATGGCACAGAGTGGGTGGGTAGACTGGCACCTCGTTGACGCCAGTCTCTTAGAACACTTTTTCTCTCTCTCTCTCTCTCTCTCACACACACACACACACACACACACACACACACGCACAGTCGGATCACCCTCAGTGCGGCCTCTCGTGTTGTATAAAGGCTTGATATTTTCTCGGCTCAGTTCTGACGTCACGTTTCCATGACGACCACCCAAGGATCGAGTGTAATGTAAAGCAGCGACCAACACAATTCTTTCCTCTGTATCTCCCCCACACACACACACACTCAAACACACTTTTCTTAAAAGAACTATTACACAAAAGGGTTTAATATTTTCAGAATGTTCCGAAATATACTCCATCACGAGGAGCAAAGCAGCATGATTTGTTTATTAGTGTATTTACGGTAGGCGTGCTACTCCAGAATTTACGGTAGTGGACTATAGTGGAAGAATGCAGTAAAATTACAGGAGATTAATTAAAATTATTACATCCTTACTATAAATCATGTGATTTACATATATGTTACATACAGAAACAAATTCTGACCAATGGAAATTCATAATTCAAATTCAAAATGTATTTAGCTTGCATGTGTTTGTTGCTAACTAAACTGTGCGCCAATTCACCATTCAGATGCTAAAATGTGAATAAACTGGAAACTCTCATTGTGGGGAAAATTCCCTTGTTGTTTTACGATCTGTTTAAAACGGTTCCTCCCTCACTAGTTCTCCATCTTTCCCAAAATAAGCAATGACAGTCTGTCGAGGATTAGCGCAGCGATTACGTATTCGAGATGGCAGATAACCGATTACATCATCCACACTGCCTAAAATATAATCTTTTAAAAAATAAATAAAAATAGCAGATTGTGCACATGTGCTTGGACAGAAACGCTGCCTAGCCACATCTAAACATGCAACATGGCCGTGAGCTTCAGTGATCGCAGTGGGGACGCATTAACCCGTAAGCTGTGAGCGTAGCCCAGCAGGAGGCTTCACCCCTCATCTGATGTAGCGTAAATGCAAGTGTGTGTACAGTATGTGTGAGAGCGTGTGTGTGATCTGCTTACCCTGCTGTAATCACACTTCAGATCACGTCACACCTCAAAAAATTTAAAACATACTGTATGTGTGATATTTTTCTCAAACATATTACATAGTTGGATAAGTGTGTGTGTGTGTGTGTGTGAGAGACTATCCACAAAGGCCGCGATTTCATTCTGCATGACCTTTAAGCTCACAGAACACAAGCACAAAGGCCACGCTGCCTTTCATATCACACGCTGCAGCCGAGAGTCTCAGAGCCGCGCTCGCGATCCGCATCTGATCTACAATCTGACACTTCAGCGACACAACCAGATGGAGCTGTGATCCCGACTCAAACCGCCAGCTCATCCTGACTAATCCCAGCATTTCACCGAACTGTACTCGGATCTGCATGGATCACTTTTATCCCGGAAAAAAATTCCAACACAAGCACAAAAAGATGAGAGTTTCAACATCGAAGGCATTTCTCAAGGACCACAGAGCGGCTCGGGGATTTCAACTCACAGCCACGACACCGATCCTGACAGACTCTGCTGGCTCAGTATCACTGTAAACGCCTTCAAATGAAAGCAGCTCGCAAAAAACATTTAAGTGTTAAAATTACATGGGTTTACATGGATATGGCAAGCAGTTTTCAACCATGTAACATCTTGAAATCATGTGAGACAAGACACAGAGGGTCCTAAACTGAATTATACTGTAATTATAGCACATACATTAGTGCAGCACTATTATTATAGAGCAGAATCAGTGGTATCATTAAACACTGAATCAAATTGAACTGCATCAATAATGATTCGCTGTCTTATGAATCAGAATTGAATCATATCAAGGAAGACTCAATAGTACCTTTAAATACTGAATCATCATATTATAAATCGAAACATATACACAGGTCCTTTTAAATACTGAATTTAAGGAATCATATCTTAGGAACCATATTGCATAATGTCAGATTCAGTGGTATCAATAAACAGTGAATTAAACTTAATTGTATGATAGCAGATTCACTGGTCTCTACATACATATAATTTGAAAATCAAATTGTGTTGTAGCAGATTTAAGAGTATTGTCAAATACTGACATATTCCCTTGTGACATATCAGGTCCCAGGGTACTGTCAAACATTTTATAATGGCCTTAAGAATAGAAAAAACCCATCATTAAATATTGAATCATTGTGTTATAAATTGAAATTGAAGTGTATAAGGTCATATCAAATTCAGTGTCATGATTAAATATTAAGTAGTGAGTAAATATTGAGTAGTTGCTTTATCAAAATCGAATCTTATCATGTGGACTCCGGGGGTTTAGGCCCCTCGCAGGAACTTAAACAACAGAATTAGCAATTTGGGTATTCAGTTAATCTCAGTAAATTTAGAGACTCTATAAATGACCAACAGTAAAAATTTGACATTATATTAACAATAGACACCACTGTGCTGTAAAATGTCTTCAATTCCAAAGCGATGACACAACGCGGGGGTTTAAAAAAAAAAAAAAAATTTAAAGGCAATGAATAGCATTGTTGTCTACATTAGCACTGTCAAGTGAAAAATATATGTTTTTTTTCTCTGCCATTCCTCTTGTCCACTGCAACTCCTGGGAGGAAGGCACGAACCAACAACCTCGGCCCGGTTTAAACACACACCAAGTTTGTGTTGCCTGCTAAATATTATCTGTAGTGTAAGTTTATCCTATGCTTTGACTCTTTGGACTTGTTGGTGCATTTCATATTAGGCTTTTTATTCAGTACAGTTTCAGCTGTCAGCTGTCCAATAACAGGCTGATATCAAACCTCCCCTTTATCTCTAAGATTCTGGAAAAGATAGTAGCACAGCAACTATGTTCATATCTACATAGAAATGGCATAAACGAACTGTATCAGTCAGAATTTAGTCCTAATTACAGCACAGAGGCAGCACTTGTTAAAAAAGTAAATGACCTCCTATTGGCCTCTGACCAGGGTTGCGTCACTATGCTTGTGTTACTTGACCTCAGTGCAGCTTTAAACACTATTGATCATAGTATTCTTCTTTACAGATTAGAAAACGTAGTAGGAGTTACGTGTTAGATTTAAATGGTGACCATTCTGCATGTTCTAAAGTGGAGTTTGGTGTTCCACAGGGTTCAGTTTTAGGCCCACTACTTTTTTTCTCTTTACATGCTTCCTCTGGGCAATATAATTCGTAAGCATGGTATTAGTTTTAATTGTTGTGCTGACAACACACAGTTATACGTGTCAGCAAAACCAGATGAGAAAAAACACCTTACTAAAGTTGAGCAATGTGTGCAGGATCTAAGAGATTGAATGTTAATTAACTTCCTTCTGCTTAATTCTGATAAGACAGAAGTTCTAGTCATAGGACCACAAGCAGCTAGAAGCAAGCTTTCTGATCAAACTGCAACATTAAAATGGCCTTTCTGTTTTATCAAGTGCAACAGTGAAAGATTGTAGATGTGGATAATATTACCAGGATAGCTTTCACCTCAGAAATATTGCCAAAATATTACATTTATTGGTTATGGAATAGTTTTCCAATGAATGGTTGGGACTCAGACACAGTCTCAGTGTTTAAGTCCAGGCTAAAAAACCTATTTATTTGCCCAAGCATTTTTGTAAATAGATTTGCCTTAGGTAAAGGAGCAGATCTGGGGGACTCATGGACGTAGAGTATTACAGTGAACTGGTATGTTTATATGCTGTCTTCCCCACTTTCACTGATCACTCAGGTTTGTTGACGGTGAAGTGTTTTACATCTCAGGGAGCCCTCATGTCTGTGTTTCCTTCTGGCTCTCCCTTTTAGTTATGCTGTAAAAGTTAGTCCTGCCGTAGTCCCTGCTTGCACTCTACACTAAATATACATTCACCTTATACACTTTTTGACTGTGACCATACCTAACTGTTATCTCTCCTTCTCTTCTGCTCTCTCCTTTCTCTCTCTTTCCCTCTACCTGTCTCTCTGTCGATCTATACATGTCACTCCTGAGCTGCCCGTGATCCAAACCCCTCTGCCCCCTGGAGCTTCCTGACTCGTCCTGCTTCTTGTTGGAGATCTCGTCACATGGATGTCCCGTCTGGTCTGCCTAGGATGCGTGTGGTGACTGGGGACGGTTCCATTTTCCACAAAGGTCCTGTTCTCTGCTGATGCAGACAGCTGTTCTCTGAGGACTTCAGTCGCTCTATAGTTCAGGACTGGAGTTTCCTACAGTCTACCTGAGCCTCCAATAACGAACTGGACTCTGAACTTCCAGTCTTACACAGTATGAGTGCAGATCAATCCCTGCTATCCGTTCGACCAGATGAGGATGGGTTCCCTGTTGAGTCTGGTTCATCTCAAGGTTTCTTCCTATTACCATCTCAGGGAGTTTTCCCTTGCCACTGTCACCGTCGTCCTCGGCTTGCTCATCATGGACAGTCTTATTATTTTGATTCATACAAATTCACATCTTACACAAACTTAAATAATTGTTTCGATTGTGTAAAGCTGCTTTGCGACAATGTCAATTGTTAAAAATGTTATACAAATAAAACTGAATTGAATTGAATTGAACAGTGCATTTCTGAGCATGTTTCTGGAGTCAAGTTAATGAAGCAAAGTGCACAGAGACAAGAATAAATATCATCAGAAAAGTGTCAATGATTACAGTTTAAAGGCTGTGCTGGATCTTAGATCTTAAATAATTCTTAATATAGTTTTAGTTTATTCCTTAAAAAATAGTAGTAGAGTCTCAAATGTCTGTGGTTGTGTTTTGGGAAATGAGAGCAATATTCGCATGTGAATAGCTAAAAGAAATATCACTAGCATTTGCAAATGTTCAAACATTATTAACTCTTTATTGTGAGAGATTTATTGTGAAAAAAAGCAGCTAAGCAACACGACCACATGACTTTCCTATTAGCAGCAAAGGTAACCATGTGGATGACTTTACATAATGAAACCGTTTCTATGGCAACCGTATCTATGGCAACCATTTGAAAAGGAGCTCAAACTCAAAACTTTATGTTTTTTTTTTACTCTGCAAAATGTCAGATACCTCCAAAGAAAATCTTTTTTTTCTTTCTTTTTTTACATTTTTATCATGTTTAAATAGTGTTTTGGATAATAATGAAATAAAACACAAAAGCCTTGTTGACCTTCACCAGAGAGTGCCTGTTCCTGTTTCCTGTAACTAACCAAACGTTTAAACTCAACAAGGCTCTCATGTCCACTTCATAGCTAATTAGCATCAATAATATTCCAATCATGCTAGTCTTTAGCTCCAACCACAACGTAAAAAAGCAAACGCCCTCGATCTCACTCGACCATCAATTCACTCGTGCTTTAAGCAAACTCCTTAAATCTAGCAAACATGGTGGCTTTGATGTAACCAGGGCTACTGCTAGTTTTACATTTCTGCGTTATATTGCTAGCTGTGTATGACTACGCTTGCTAATTACAAGCTTCAGCCTCCATTTATAACACACTCAAAGAAAGAAAGAAATCTAAGACACCAAAATACATCACGGTTTAATCAGTCTAAAGAGGATGTCCGTTTAATAAAAATCAGTTCCATTATTATTTTCTTAAGAACTGCAGATAGCACATGCTAGTAACTATACGCTCAAAATTGGATCAACAACTAGGGGAAAACAAACATTCTCCATAAGAACAGCTATTTATTTTGCTGTTGCTAATTATTGAGTAATTATCAGAGAATGATCAGGTCTTTATGCCCAAAATTGCTAAAGACAGGCTAATAATGTAGCACAGAGTAAGCTAAAGTCTGTCCCTGAATCAACACTTCCCTGAACCATCACGCGAGCTTCTTCTGAGCCACAACCACATCTTTTTTGAACAGCTTGGTCACGCACCACTGGGATCGGCATAACACACTCTGGATCCAAACTGGCGATCTCTGGTGGCACAACTTTACTGTTGTGCCACTCGCGGGCCCTTTGCTAATTTTGCTGTATAATATTGTAAATTTTTAAATATTTTGTTTACTAATAATAATAAGTAGGAAAACTAACTGTGTCCCGCAGTGGTAAAGTGCTCGCCCTATCATCCGAAGATCGCTGGTTCGAACCCTGGACGATGCTGTTTTCCGTGAGCGATGGTGCGTGAGCGAGCAGTTTGAAAAGATAAAAGATGCGGTCGGCTGACATCACGTGGTTCAGAGAAAACACGGGATAGTCTCCGCCCTCCTGACTGAGTGGTAGTAGTAGCAGCCTTAATGTGGGAGTCCACTAGTGACGGGGAGGAATTGGCTACGAGAAAATTGGAACCCCCCAAAAAAAAATGTATTACTAAAATGTACATGCTGTCAAAAAATATCCAATAATATTTTTTAACTCTTTTGACGATATTTTTTGTAGTCATGTAAATATGACTAATGACTAATAATAGCTAATAAACGTCAAGCAATTGTTTACTAAGCGCACATAATGCAGGTGATTTTCGTTTATCCACACCCACAAAAGCTCCTAAGTGAATAAGCCAAATTGTGACTAAACAGTGAAACACAGGCTTATAAACACAGCGTGTGTTAAATCTTCCAGGTCGATCACAGCAGGTCGACTTCCACAGACACACACTAACTCTTTCTCAGTGTCTCAGGGCGCCATTATTTTTTTTATCCCTATCAAATCTGTCATCTTGTTTGTTCACAAATTTGTTTTTATCCACAGCAATAATTGAGGCTTGGTTCATTTTTTTTTTTATTAATTAACGAACCAAGACACAAAACAGGTAAAAAAGCTTGTTTATTTTGTTAGTTAAAGGTCCTTATCTTAGGGTTAGCACAGGGTTCAGAGCGCCGAGTTAAAATACCCTTCAGATATTCTCATTTTTCTCTCAGTTTCTCTCCTCTCCCGTATGTGCCATTTCAGTGTTTGTGTTAATGAGCTACTGCTGAGCCACGCCCCCTCAGTGGACAGCAGAGCTGAGGAACAACCCAGGGGGAGGGGCTTTTTTATATGAGGTCATATTAGGTGGGAAAATCTAATTGGCTTGTTTAAACCCTAAGCATTACAAAAATAGAAAAATGGCTCACACACACACAGGAGTCTTCTCAAAACATGACTAAAAAGGGAGTCCCGCATGATAAGTGCCCTTTAAAGGGAACTACATGATGCTGTTGTATTTTTACACACGTTTTTTATTCCCACACTGACCTGAAAGCTTCGAAGCAAAACCCGAAGTTAGCGAACGTCTAAAGAAGTCTTTATCCGCTGCCCTTAGGAGCAGACTCTCTCCCACAAGGCAGTTAAACAACCTGGTGTCAAATGACCTGCTTTCTTGTCTGAACCTTGAACAGACGGAGAGAATAAAGTGAGAGAAAGAGAGAGAGAGAGAGAAATTGATAGTTTATTCGCTCCTGCTGCTGGTTTCCCGCCTTAGGCGGACACTTTGACTCGTTCCGTACTGCTGTTCAGCTGAAGCTGATTTGCAAACAAAAGGAGCCACTGATCATCCTCCACGTTTCGAGGCAGCCACAGGCACCGCAGCCAGAGAGCGAGAGAGAAAACGCCTTCACCGGTTTTGCTAGCGTCTCAGCAGCGCTTTTTGCACCGCAAGGCTTCCAGCTAGGATTGTTACAGTGTCGCAGTGAGTCATGGTATACGGTCGGACCATTACATTGTTTTTTTTCTATCTATTAATTCATTTTTCCCCACAATATTTCAGCAGCATCCATTACTATCGTTTTCAGGAGGTTTTCTCGTAAAAATTTTCACAACCCCGTTGCGGCAGATTCGCCCTTAAATCACGCCGCACCAGGGACTGCACATTCCCGGCTAAACTCTGCTAGCATGTTTTTATCTTTTTCATCCATACGCTCTTGCACTTAACTCATAACTAAACAAATAACCTTCTACTTTGAAGGTTTAAAAAGGAAAACTGCATGCATAGGATCGTTTTGTAAAACACAGTGCCTTTAATTCTCACCACTGGCTCGTGTGTTATTAAATAGTCATTTAACATTACAATACCTCAAAACCTTTTTTACAGCATGAAAATTTAAACACCTCTACAGTAAGCGATTCTGCACACAGGTGCAGCTTAACAACCCAAACAACAACCGCCACTAACTCTCGAGTTTAATTACTACAAGAAAATCCAAGACACTCTGAGTAGATTCTGTGTTTCATTACAGGACCAAAGCTTTGGGGAGGTTCTGTCTCAAGCCGACTCAGCAGAATGCCATTTAAAAAAACAATAGCATCAATGGTGGAAGGAACAAACTGTAAACACTGTCCTTTATTCTGGCATAGAGGTTAGCACGGTCATTCACACCACCTGGGAAGCGAGGGTTCGATTCCCACCTTGGGTCTGTGTGTAGAGTTTGTATGTTCTCCTCGTGCTCCGGTTTCCGTCCACGGTCCAAAAGCATGCAGATTAGGCTAATCGGTATTCCCAAATTTTCCATAGTATGTTAGTGAATGTGTCTGTGTGCGATTATGTGCTTGTGTGCCCTGTGATCATTTGGCATCCCATCCAGGATGTACCCCGCCTCGTGCCATGAGTCCATTGGCAAAGGCTCCCGGCCTCCCGCGCCCCTGTACAGGATAAGCGCTACAGAGGAGGAATGAGAGAGTGAGTGATCATGTAATCTGACATGAAGAACACACGTCCTGGAATTCAGATGAGATTTTATTGGGATCCAGTACACTGTGATAATTAATAATGCCAGGTTCATGCTAACTGGGAAAGCACTCAACAACTGGCTAATGGAATCAGGAATTTAAAGACAAAAAAGTGACAGATTTCTTAAACAAACCTCGAAAAAAGAGACACCTAATGGCGGAGTTTTTTTTTTTCCTAAGTCTCATCTGCGTATTTTGATTGCAGTTTATTTAAAAGAATGATTTGCTGATTCTGATTTTAGCCAAAGTCTGACCTGCCTATTATGAGTTCCATGTTTTTTTTTTTACTTTTCTTCTTTTTTTTAAGCATGATCTGCTGATACGGATTTGGTCCGATTTTTTCTTTTCTTTTTTTTAACCTGTTCTGCTGACTCTGATGTTTCTTTGTCAGAGCTATACCTGACAGCAAACCCACACATTTTATTAAGTTAATTTGTTAACTTTAATGTAAAAGTGAACTCAGACTGGTAAATACATTACACTTTCTCTAAAACAGCATGTTGCAAGTTGTAGGACTTTCTCTCATTATGCTCCACGTGAGTGGACAGATGATTTCTTTTCATGTACAAAACAAATCCAACAGAAAATGAGTCGTGACACCAGCGGACTACATCAAACCAGACTACATCGATTCCCAAATATGCCCCACCATGGCAGTTCTGAATCATATCAATAATATACAAAGTCTCGTCCTCCTTTAGCAATACACACTGTCAGGTAGCGTCAGTCCCTGAGGTCGACCACGTCAATGAAATCTGTTACGAGCAACAATTTGAGGTGTGAAGATCCGGTGGTCAAATACAGAGATGTATGAGCCTTGTTGTCTTTGATGCAAAGTGTAAACTCTGATGTACAAACATATGGATTATGTTTTACCTTTGCACAGTGACCTTTATTTTGGAAGCCTTGTGCCGGAGAGCCTCATACTGTATGGATTCGGTCGGTATGTTGGCCAGGCGATGCAGCAACCTACTAATAGCCGAGAAAACCAAGCTAAAGATGGAGTACACATCCTTAAAGATGGATGGATCGCTAACTCCTGAGCAACGATTCTATCTCTAAGTATAAATATAAATTCTAAGCTATATGATGAGTAGTGTCTCTATCTTGTCACAGTAAAGCACATTAAGACCCCAGGCTCCAGTTAGCATGAACATAACCTGCATGAGGCTAATACACATCATTAAGTTCTATTGACCTGACTATTAGCCATGTTAGTCCTAATGGAGTTAAATGTGTGTGAATTATGTAAGTAATGCATTACATTCTCAAAATGTCTATCTTGAGGTTCTCTAGAAAAAACACACACACACACACACACACACACACACACACACGCATGCACAAATGCCCCACGTTATGCCATTGATTTGAAAGAAGAGAACCCACAGAACGAGTCAGACAAATCAATCCAGCTTCATGGTAGCGCTTTCATTACCGATGGTGTCCACAAAAATAATGAGACCTTGGCTTTAAAAAGAAAATCATTACAGAAGCACACCTGCCGGCCAGCAAAGCCCACATACAGTGTGCCGAGTGAAAAGGTTCCGGATGTGCGCTCCATAACAGGCTTGTTTCCAAGCAACGGTCCCGATCAACAGTGATGTCCGTGCTTATGGCATGGCTCTGTTCCAATTCCAGCACGCACACACACACACACACACACACACACACACACACAACCACTTACGTACGTCACAGCATAGATATGTTACATTTATGTATCACTGTAGGTCCGTGTGTTCTGATGTAATGACTGTCTACGAAACGCACACCTCCTAAAACGTTTAACGCTCTCAGGGACGAAATGAGCCTGGTCACGGCCTGAGACGTTTATACGCGACTTCACTGATGAATGCAGTCCAGTCTTTTATCCTGTTCCCATCAATAGCAAACCACATACTGTAGCTCTAAATGAAATCACAGTGTGTGATGTTCAACATTATAGGAAAATAATCAGCGTGATAAAGCAGAAATTCTTTTACTAACCTTACATTAATACATTTTTCTTTAGGAGCACATTACAAAGCATTTTATTAGCCTTAAATCACAGCAATTTCAACTACAGCTATTCGATTATTAATGAAATGTGTGTAATTTTGTCCATTTATAGCTACTTTTAATTACTTTGGTGAAATGTCCGAAAAGTCCCCGTTTTTATGCCTCCATGTTTGAGCTTATTGGCCGTCCTTCTGTCCATCTGTCTGTCTGAGATTCTCAATAGCGCAATATCTTAAAGACCACTGGTGGAATGTTTGTAGGGTTTATATACAATTATACAACAGTTCAGACCGAGTAATCCGATTGGATGAGAGGCATTCCACCAGCCTGTGACAAAGAACATCAGAGCACTGTGAGGTGTAACTCTCTGTATGAGTGGGCGTGTCCCAGGTGTTGTCCAGTGGTTAATGACACTAACTGTGTGTCTCGGCGTGGGTGAGAGTAGGTCTGTACGGTCCGCAGTACTGAGGAGAGAGCAGCTGTCTGACTAAACCCACATTCACACCCAGTCACAGAAGCACTTTCAGTAAGAACACACATCTGATAACGTTATGGCGTCTTAAACAACACGCCGTCTCTGCACTCATCACTTCTAAGTCCTTCTAAATCGCCTCTGAACCGGCCGTGTCGTTCTGTTCACGGCTAACGCTTAGCTACTAAGCTAACTCACCTCTAACACAAGGCTGAATCTCAAATCCCTCTCTAGGGCATTGTTCACACGGGCGTTAAAATTGAGTGTTTTTCTTGCGTTCGTAGCGTCCGGTTAGCGCGGATCAAGCGGCGAGTGTTTTCTACACGTAGGAGTGAATGAGAGTGTTCACACGGGCTTTGGTGACGCGCGTTTGTCCGGCTGCACGTTTATACGGCTTCAAAAAAACACTGCATGCAGCTTTTTCTTGGCGTTCAAATCCAAACAAACGCAAGGAAACCGCTTCTAGTTCGTTTTCTTCACGTTCATTTTAGGCTTCGGAGGACCAGATATATCCCATGATCCTACATGCTATACATAGGGAAATGCGGAAAAAGGCAAAATAAAATAAATTGTTGAAAAACATACGCGGAAATTTTCGCATTACGTCCTTTAATCCGACGTTGTGCAGTCAGAGAGTGAACCTAGTAGCGGTGGGCTTTCATATCCAGTTTCCGAAACACTGCCCCCACAGGTTAACACACAAACTACAATCTGGGCTGCAGGCTGACGTTAGACAGAGACAAACGAACGCCAGTGTAGAAGTCAATTGATCGCCACTACAAAACGTAACATAAACGTCTAGGACGTTCAGAGCACGTTTGTTTATCCAAAAACTTCCGTGTGAACAAGGCCTAACCCCTGATCAAGGGCACTACTTGGAACAAGGGATTGTACACTCTACATAGTGCTAGATCCACTAGATTCCCATTTAACACTATTTGGGATTCGACCCCAGAACCTGGAAGGTAACGGTGCTGATATTCTAAAGTGTAATAAGTGTAAATATAAAGTAAATCTGGTGAGTTTCTCAGGACTGTCCATCACCTCCATGGTTTATTCTCCTGACCTTCTGACTACGGAGTATCACTAAGAGTTTAACACCACTCTCACCTCCTGTTAATTACACTAACTGTCGCTCGTTAACTGTTGGTTGCCAGCTCCACCAGTCCTCCGCTAGTTCCTTCAGGTGTGGAAGGTTGTGTGTGGGCGGAGCTAAATAACTGATTAAATAAAGAAACAAATCATAACAAAACCTGTTGATAATAAATGGTGTTTGTGGAACTGTTGTATAAAAGCGATATCACACTCGAGGTCGTGCTGTTGTACCGAATATGAGTGTGATATTTCTCACGTAAATATCACTGTAGACAGAAGCTGAATAAATTTAATTAAACAGAATCAAGGTCACAGCAAATTCACATATCTGAACTCATTTTCCTTGAAAAGCTTCCTTTTCTTGGCGCACAAATTAAGTAACAAGAAGGACTAGACAGGTTGACGTTAGAGGTTTCCCTGGCAACAACTTCACCTCTCCCGAAGTTAGTACAACAAAGAAATTAGACGTTAATAAGATAAAAATGATAATAAAATATTAAAAATGACATTAATAAGACAAGAACAAATGCAGCATGTCCTTCCACCAACATTAAATACACATTTCACAGTAAACATTTCCCTTTGCTAACTAATGCCACTTGAGTCCGAGTGGTTCCTATAGAAACCATAACGTTTCAGAGCGAGTGCATTAATATCAGCCTGCACTAGTGTCAGAGCTGCTGTTAGAGAGAATTAATCAACGGCTTCCAACCAAATGGTATAATTTTTCTATCTTGGAGGAACGAGCTACTGAACGTAAGGATGCTACACGTTCGCTCCATCTTATGTTTGTATGTAGGTGGAAAACAAACAGGAATAAAAGTTACCTCTTCTGTTTAACCCTTAGCGTAGGCGGACTTTGAAAGGGAGGTTCAGCACTGACATTATTAACAGTATCATGTACAAACTGACAAGGAACCATTTTAATCCCTGTGATGTTTTACAGACGCCGCGTTAACGGTGAGAATGAAACACTTTGGAAGCTACGCACCGTCCTCACACTCCTTCCTTCGCAGTCTTGGAGGAGGCGTGAAGAAGCAGCTCATGAGCTTCACTATTAGACAACAGCAATTACATCAACTTTCCAGCTCCAGCTGCAAGTCTTCCCGACGCGGGAGGCTCCGGAGGGAGCGTGTACGCTGTAGAGCTGCAGGTTTCGCCGAAACGCTGAAGGTTTGTGACCTACATCTGACCTGCTGGTGGATGAGAGAGGGTTCGGAGCTCAGAGAGCCACTTGGGGGGTCTAGGAGTGGATTGGATACCTCCCAGGTGGAGGTGCTTCCTGTTGATACGCAGGATGTTTATCTCGGTGTAAATTTCACCCCAGTGTCATTCTGCACTCCCCACTTGTTTGCGTATCTAGGAATGATAATCATAAAAACTGATCTATGTCTGAAACAAGATTTTGTAACGCTATTTTATGCATCACCTCATGATTCCGGCACACTTTAGGACGGATTGCCCTGAATTCACACTCTTACACTTTCATGTCTGTAGGTTGGAGGCAAAGAGATGCAAAACCCAAGACAAGATCCTCTATAATTTTAATATCACGCCATAATCCATGTAACAACCTTTTTAACTGTTCACTAAAAGATGTAAAAATTCCTGGACATATTTGGTTAAAGCAATGAACTGGTCATCACTTATTCTGTAGCACTAACATATATTTTTTTAATGGACTTGATGAGCTTCGCCTTGCACATCGAAACGGTGAGAATCCCGAGGTTAGACAGAGAACCAGGAGGATCTTCTGGTCCATAGGTGCTGGGATGTGGCACTGGGATTTAATCAAAACTTATTCCAAAATAAAGAAGGGGTGATTATGTAAACAACACCTTTCCTTAACGACTTAAGCTGTTGGACAGACGGCGCTTTTGGTGTACTATCTACTTATTTGGCTCTCATATCGTCATATATGTTTATACTTTGTCCCAAAAGAGCTAATATCTGGGGGAAGACAGAAAAAGTGAAATCTGGCCTGCAAGAACTCTGAGTCTCTGGTGGATTTCTTCCAGGACTTGTGCATGTTCGCTGAACATTAGACGACTACAGAACTACAGAATCTACCTTTAATGCATTGCTTGTTTTCCTATTGGATTCAAGATTCTGAAAAGTGTAGAAATACAGTAGCCTGTAGTTGGAGCCACTGAGTCGGACACTGGAACAGGGTAGACTTTGATTCGATTTGATTCAACAGGTTTCAAAATATAAATAAATACAAATATTTTACCAATAATCTATCGCTACCCTGCCAGTTTTCTTTTCCCCTCTCCAGGTAAACACAAAGGTTGTTTGTATCTTTTGCAAAAGCTGTGAAATATTTCAATGAATTAAAAAAAAAAAAAAAAAAACGTTTATAAGTTTACCACAAACATTTTAAGTCAATCTTGACCAAAACAAACAAAAAAAAAGATTACATTGCAAAACGAATTAAATCGCGTAGCTCTATAAACTCATTCTCTCCACAAAAGTCACCAAGTTCACCAATTCTCTAGAAAGCCGTCACTGAAATCTTGGAGATCGAGCCGTCTCCGTCCGTACATTCAGTCCTGACACACAGAGCACTCGTGTGATTCACGGCTCGTTTTGTGACGCAACAGTCCTGCTATACCGAGAGCAGCGTGTTTTTCTCTTTTTTTTCTTTTTTTTTGTGAATCATCCTCCCACCTTGCAGAGCATAAATACCACCTGTTCAGCGCGCGAGAACTCGCCAGGACACAGACAGAACGCGGTACAGAAAGCTTCATTAGCATGCAGGCCCCCCACCTCCTCCAGCTGCAGCCGCGATAAATATTAGCGCTATTATTAGCGCAGCGGGCAAAAGTAGCTTCAGAGTGGAGGAATCTCAGTAAAGTGGTCCTGGGAAATGAATTAGCGACAGGAGATGCGATTCTGATATTGGGACGGAATAGAGCATGACATGAGGCGAAGCATTATGGGAAAAATAATCAGTGACAGGGTGGTGTGAGTTTCTGTTATTACCTTAAAGCTGATTATTAACATGTCCTGGTGTGTTTTATTGTTTTTATACCACAGCAGTTACATTTAAAGAACACAAAAACAACACTGTCTATCTATTTACCGTCACTGTACATGTAATGTCATGGAACGGCGATGAAACAGATTCTCACTGAGATGCGGATACGTCCAGGAGACGTTCAAAACTTGTTTGCGTCAGTGGAAAGTGAAGCGAGTTGACTTTTTTTTGCATTTTGTGCAAGATTTAGTGAAGACGTAGCCCCACGGGTCCCAAGAATGTTATCAAGGACAGTAGCAAGAAGAAAAGGGAGTCGCTTTCAGTTTGGTTTTTAAAGCAGCCGGTGCCGAGAGGAATCATAAATTAAGGTTGAGTGAGGTTTAGTGTCTATTTATTTTATATTTGACTTCATTTACATGGCTTTACTAAATGATTTGATTGTTTTCATATGCAAAAATATGATTATAGTGTTGGAAATTAGTAATATTGGCAATATGTTTGGGCGGCTGGTACGGATTATCGGCATTTACATTATTTCCTATGAAAAAAATGCGTTTCGTAATACGAAATTTCACCTTAAGACGCCCCCCTTTAGTACAGATGGGGGGAGGAAACATCTTTCACATCTTTTAGTGATATATCGTGATTCTTTTGTTGCATGAAGATTCCTAAAGAAAAATTATAAAAAAATTTTATATACATTTGTTTGCATTTGAGCTGTTAATACGTTGCAGTTCCTCTGTAATCCTACAGGTGGTGTGCTCTACCATAAACTAGGGCTGCACGATATTGGGGAAAAATTACATTGCGATATTTTTTTTTCCTGCGATATATATTGCGATGTGTACAGATTTATTTATGTTCACCAGGTGTTTTAAACTGCTTAAAAATCAAATAATAATTCAAGAATAATTGGGGTAATTTTGTAAGCATTTTTAAAGAATAAAAAGATGTAAAAGTATAATCAAAACCCTAAATTAAAATACTTTTTTAAGCTTATTTTGGGTTGTTTCATAAACAGTTTGGCTTACCTTATTCACTGTTAATTCAGGCAAATCAAGGCTCTAATACGTTATGAAATTAATAATGAATGTTGCTTTTACCCTGATGAAAGGGAACTCATTTTGTGAATGAAAAGAGGACACTTTAAGATCACGTTAAGGAATTAACATGAGTGACAAAATAAGTAATTAAACATTTTATTCAACAACTTCTTTTTTGAAAACAGATTAGTAAATATATTTTGTCACAACAAAAAAAACGTGTTGGTCATCAGCTAACAAAAAAAAATTTAACTTTTCAACAACTCTATAAAAATATTTGGTTTCTTTATATAAATCTATATATATATATATATATATATATATATATACACACAGTTCTTTATGATCTACAAGACTGCACGCTGCTTTTGCTCTGCCTATGTGGACACACGCACTGCGTAAGGCGTCACACTGGCAAACGCATCCGAAATATTTTTTATTTAATTTTTTTTGCTTTGGACGGCAATCTGATCTGGCTTTGCATTCATCATACAGTACCTTGTGGTGCCGACTCAAATGGTCGAACAAATTCGTAGTATTTCCGCGAGTTGTGGCAACAACTGCCAGGCACTCCCGACAAAGCACATGTTTTTGGTCAGCATCATCCTTTTTGTATCCAAAATACTTCCATATGACGGACATTGCGGTTCTTTTTGCGACCAAATCTTCCATTTCGGCACTTTTCACACCGCGCGTCCCGCGCTCATTTAGCCATGCGCACGCAGAGACTGTGTGCATGAAGTAGGTGAAGCAACGTGTGCTCTGTATTTTTTTAAAGAACCCTTAAATACGAGTTAATTACTTTATATTTGACAAATACTGTATAGATCTGTGAAGAGAAAGTTTAGAAATATAGAAAGTACATTTTTAAATCAGACCAGCAGAATTTTTTTTATTTTGTCCTGCATCGTGACTGCCGCGATGTGACTGCCGCGATGTGACTACCGCGCATGCGTACATCGCGATGATGATGCTGAAACGATGTATTGTGCAGCCCTACCATAAACTATTCACATAAGCTAATTATTTGCCAAGTTTGTTTAAAATTGTAAAAAATAAACCAGATAAAATCGTGATGCTAACAGAATCGCAGTACAGATGGAGTCCGTCCCGAGGTATCGCGATGTTATTGTATCGGGCGATCCCCGGTGATTCCCGTGCCTACTGTATATGCAGTAAAATAGCATTTGGTTTTCAGATGCTCCAGCGAGCACGCTTGTCAAAAATCGATCCCGCTATTCGAGTGCAAGTCCAGTCCCGTTCATTACTCCATTAAGCAGCGTTTAATGCACTATGATGAGGTCATAACACACCATAAAGAGAAGCCTCCCTGTGCCATGTGATAATAATTTACCCTGAAAGTGTGTCAGCTCGGCTGAATCATGTGAAAGGAGCTGATCGAATTGAAAGTCATACGGCATTATGGCAATCAGGCTGACGCATTATGCCATCACACACACACACACACACACACACAAAGTTAGCTTCCTCCTCTGCCACGCATCCTACCTCTTATAATAAACCGTCCATATTTGCATGACTAAATAGTTTTAACGATTTATTTTTTTCCCCTCTTTATTTTGAGTCACTCTATAACAAGTCGCAAGGACGTCACGGTCACAGGATGAGAGTCACCCTGGGGCGTATTATTTTAATCTGATTATTGTCTTAATTGAGCTTTACGCCACTAACGAGATTATTTTATCCGCATTTCCAAATAAAGCAGATCTCCAGCCACCGCTCGCTCAGACCACTCTACAGCAGAGCGGATATCAACTCGGAAATATAACGTCACGTTAGCTTGGAGGTGCACAGTTACGGACTCAAGTCCATCTGTTGCGTTGCACAAAGTATTGGCACCCCTCTACCCTCTCTAAAAGAAAAGCCAGTGACTCTACTGGTATGTTGATTACAAAAATCACATATTATTTGACAGGTGTACACACACACACACACACACACACACACACACACACAGTATGCAGAGAAATGCTTTTACAACTGTTCATGAACTAAAATGGAAAGATAAAATAGAAAGATTTCACTAAAATGAAAATAGAGTATTTACAATAAAAATAAAATAGAAATAAAATAAAAATTTGGGTTGGAATATACAAATTTATAGAAGTTACTAAATAAAACAGAATTTAAATTAAAAATACATGTATTAATTACATGATTTACAGAATGTGCAAAATGTAATTGAAAACTGATACAAGTTATCATCATTATTATTATTATTATTATCATATAATGTGACATACAGTACAGCATCATGATCTTCTTTCTTCTTTTAATCATCGAAAATCAGGTAAACGTACATGACATGAACCGGTGACTGTTTATCCTCAGTACAGTATTAACACTGACGTGGTCGCACATGTGATGGCCGACAAACATCAACGTGGTCATAAACATCACCCTGATGAGGGTTAGACGTCAATCAACTCACTCCAAACACCTGACGTACACTGATGGAGGAGTGCGTCATTAACCGTCTTCAACACAGTGTTTAAAAATACCTGGAGAAATATAGTTACTAGTAACTCATACTGTATCCCCTATATGGACCGGACATGCAGGTAACTTTTGAAGTTTTTTAGACCACAACTTCCTCCACAGGGCTTCCTGCTCGCTCCTCGCGGCCTCTCAGAGACGCTCAGCAGGTCAAACCACACACACTTCCTGTCTTTCTAGACTTCCCTAAATGTGAGTATAAGTGATCGATATGTTTGAAGTTTACTCTTACAGGCAGGATTTATGTCCAAGGCGGATCAATGCCACGACCACTCGCTGGCTCAGCGTGATTTAAACAAACCCTCGGGACGGAGACAGCGTCCTGTTTAAGATCATCAGGGACGGGGTTAGCGTCAAAGGATCGAGTCGGGTAGACGCTGGGCGAGACGTCGCTCAAACTGCAGCTCAGATCTTTGCTTCTTATTTTATTGACTCATGTTTAAATCAGACGATTCTGAGATTCGTTCTGCTCTTTTAATTTGTATTTTGATGTCAAAAAAACTTATTGGAAGCAAAAATAAATAAATGTAACACTCAGTAAAGGTCTGTATCCCGGTGTATCTCAGTGGGTCTCATCATTGTCTCTGTCTGTCTGTCTGTCTTACTTTGTCTCACCGCTCTCTTGTCTTTCTCTGTGTCTGTCCCTGTCTCTCCGTCAGTCTGTCTCACTCTGCCTCTGTGACTCTCTGTCTCGTATTCTTTTCCCTGACGGTCTCTCTGTGTGTATGTCTCTCTTTCTCACTCTCTCTCTTTTTGTGTCTCTATTTGCCTCTGTGTACCTGTGATCTCTCGCTCTCTCTCTCTCTATTTCTCACTGTCATCTTTCATTTCTCTCTCTCAATTTTCTCCGATCTTCTCTCTGCATCTCTCTGTCTGTCTTTTTCTGTCTCTCCCTCTCTCTGTTCTGCATCTCAGTCTTTTTGTCTTTATCTCTTTTTTTCTCCCTTACTTTGTCATTTCCTCTCTCTTTCTCTTGCTTGTTTGTACGGCTCTGTCTCTCTCTCCCTGTCCGCTTCTCTCTCTCTCTCTGTGTCAGTCTCTATATCTCTGACTATGTGTCTCTCTTTCTCTTTGTATCTCTGCTTGTCTCTCTCTTTCTCTTCTTTCTGCATCTCTCTGTCTGTCTGTCTTTTCCCGTCTGTCCCTCTCTCTGTTGGCATCTCAGGTTTTTTGTCTTTATCTGTTTTTGTCTCCCCTACTTTGTCATTCCCCCCCTCTCTCTTTCTATCTCTCTCTCTCGTCTCTCTCTCCCTGTCCGCTTCTCTCTTTGTCAGTCTCTATGTCTCTCACTATATGTCTCTCTATCTCTTCGTATCTCTGCTTGTCTCTCTCTCTCTCTCAGTGTCTCACATTTACATTAAAAACGCTGCAACCTAAAAAACACAGCACGTCTGATTCACTTTCTGCGTCTGAGTCGATTCGGAGTCGATTTCCCAGTGCAGACGAGTGAATCTGATCGACACCTCCTCAACATCACGCTTAATCACTAATAAAGACACAATGTTGGAATAATATCATAGATCATAAAGTAATATGACACAAAATGTATCACAATATTAGTACAAGCAGTGTTCAGAAATAAAGAATAAAATAGGAGAGTTTTTAAAAATGATACTCTAATGAATCTAATTATACTGCACATCCCCTCCCCTCCCCCCCCTCTCTTCTGTCACCTTTCCTCACATCACCCAGCAAATTCCCTGACTAAAGCCTGAAAGATTACAACGTTTCCACCGCAGCTGCTGTTAAACGCATCGATAACCGTCACACCGTCCTGCAGCTTCCTTCCATCTGAACAAAATCCCCATGTACTGTAACTCCTCCATCTTTAATTTTTTTTATTTTTATCAAATGTCCTCGATCGGCCTGAACACACTTAGCTATGAGTTTAGCATTATCTGAGCCTACAGTACATCACTCCACAGCAGCGTCTGCTCAGTGATCAGCGTCTCTAACAGACGTATAGTGTCTGACAGACTGCCATCTAAAAACAAGACAAACAAACAACCAGAACTTGATGATTTTCCTCCTCAGCCATAATTAGCGCTCTGACCTCAGACTGAGGAACGGAGACGCAGCTGAAAAATCTGAAGGCGGGTTTGGGGACGTTGCGTTCCGGACGTCGTCCCACGTAGTTAGTGTGTGAGGACTAAAGCTGGGTTTATGGTGTAAGATCTCAGTCTCAGACATTTTTCATGACGTCACAAATTTAGCTTTCGACCGAATATGGCCGAAGTTAAATGAAAATAAACCACGTCCCTGCACACATCAGAGTCGTCCAGACAGGTCAAGATCTGCTGAATTCCAGCTTTGTCCACCCTTCTAACGTGACGCACGCAACGAAGACGTGACGCTCACACTGTCCTCTTTTAAAGCATCACTATTATTATACAGAAGGACTTGTTTGTGTTTACGCAACATTGTTTCCTGCACGAGTCGATCTGCGGATCATTCTGATCGATGACGGTGTATCCTCTGAGGATCTCCTCTGTATAATCTGACGCAAGGAACACTCGTTATCACAAGGTCTGACACAGGACTCGTCTGAGATCTAATGATTCCAAATCTGGTGCATTGTGATGAGTAATATTCATTCATTCCTCTCCAGATCCATCATGACCCTGACCAGGATAAAGCACATGCACAAGACAGCCAAGGGAAGCTTCTCTAGATGCTAGTTTCTCTTCTTAAGAGCCGGAGAGGAACTAGACGAAGCACAGTTATCTTAAGGAAGGAAAAGATTGGAGCGTCTAATCAATATGAGATGGTGGTGTTTCACCTCATAACACACTGAGGCCTCCGGAGAGGAGAGTCCTGCCGTGTTTCGATGGTTCACCCATCTCGTGAGCTAATCTCCATAACAATAATTAAGAGAATGAATGAACATGTGTGTGTGTGTTGCATATTGCTCAGATTTAAAAATCATTCCAAAGGAGGTGAGGGCGTATTCATCAAGGATTAATTATTTTAGTCCAGAAGACAGCGGAACAGAATGTAGTGATGAGATTCCGTTACCTGTTTGTTGGCTGATCAAATGCATGTTAAATTTAAAAGAAAATTATGTTTCTTTCCTTGTGGTACACTGAGTACCGTTCATATTGTACTGTAGCTCCAGCTTTGATCCTGATCTCAGATTACCGTTCTCCTCCCACCTCCCACTTCATGATGGATCGACTCCCCATAATCGCCCATAGTTGTCTATCTACTGTATATCTGTGAATATAAGTCTTTAGATCCCATCTTCGCATCCCATCCAGGCGTTCCCAGGAGAAACTCCAGATCCACCATAACATGACCCTGACCAGGAAAAAAAAAACAACACCAAAGGAGGCTTCTCTGCTTCGCCAGGAGAGCCGGAGAGGAACCGGACGGAGGCAGAAGGAAACATGATTATCTCAGGGAAGCAGAAGATTGGAGCGTCTAATCAATATGAGATGGTGGTGTTTCACCTCATCACACAGCGAGGCCTCCGGAGAGGACGGAGACATCAGCAGGTTTATGAAACAGGTCGTGATGGAATGAATAAAGGATTAACAAACCTATATACAGATCTATAATAAATGACAGTCCTGCTGTACAAAGTGTTTAAATGGTTTACACTGAGCGAATCTCTATTCTAATAATTAGGAGAGTGTGTGTGTGTGTGTGTGTGTGTGTGTGTTGTATATTTATCGGATTTTTAAACCATTCCAAAGCAGGTGAGAGTAATTCATTAAGGATTAACCGGATTGGTCCGGAAATCAGCGGAACACGTCGGATTGTTGCTCTTCACGAGCTCGAGCTCAGCGCATTTCGGCGCTCTGTTGCGCAACAGCCTCGTCTCTCTAAATGCGCACTTCGGCATCACCGACATTCCCAAACCCCCGGCGCGGCGCAGCACGTCACACACACACACACACACACCTCTCACCGTCCCTGCTCGAGCCCGCTGAGAGGAGCCTCCACTCCCGGACCGAGTCGCGAGCGCGGGGAGGACGCAGCGGCTCCCCGCAGTCCCGTTCCCGCGCAAACACGCAGCAGAGCGCGTGAAGGCGCGCGGACAGCAAGACAAACACCCACCCGAGACCCGAGTAAAACCGCATCAACGCGTCCGCACGGCAAGGTGTCGTCTTACCTGGAGTTCTGTATTAATCACCAGACATCATCATCATCATCCTGCAGTGCTGATGGAGGAGAGAGGGACAGAGAGAGAGAGAGGGAGCACTGGATGGAGGAGAGATGATTGAGACGCAGAAACAAGCAGAGCGGTTTCCTCCTCCTCCACACACACACACACACACACACACACTTGACAGCGACGCTCTAATGCAGGTGCGTCTCAAATAGTCTGTAATCAGCTCCAAGTGCACTTCTCCTAGTGCACTTCTTCATCTGCTCCAAGCTGCTCTAGCTGGACTGCTTTAGATCTTCACTTCCTGAAGTGGCCCTGAAGTATTATTAACAAAACTCAAAAAATAATAATAATAATAAACCTGGAAAACAAAATAACAAAACTGAAAACCAGAACAAAACAAAACTGAAAACAAAATAACAAAAAACGAAACAAAATAACAAATTCAAAACCAAATTAACAAAATGGAAAACAAAATAACTAATTTACTCAAAAACAAAACAAAACCCGAAACAAAATAACAAAACCCAAAACTAAGTGGTTTTTTTTATTTGTTATTTGGTTTTGAATTTGTTATTTTGTTTTCCGTTTTGTTAATTTGTATTGCACTTATCGGCCAGTCAGATACAAACTGGAAAAGGTACAGTAGGTATAGTTTATATGACGAGACATCTGTCACTCAAGATATACAGGAAGTACTGTAGTAGCGGTAGATTCGTGTGTGTATGAATGTGCAAACGTGTACCCTCCTTATTGTGGTTTCAAATATGACGTTCTTACGGTGGACCTGAAGTCATTTTATGTTTTTTATTTTTTTTTATTTTGCACTTTACGGCCACCGTAGTTTAAAGTGAAGCAGAACACACAAGAAACAAAGATAGAGAAACAAGTTCCTACTTCCTGTATATCTTGAGTGACAGATGTCTCGTCCAATCAGCGGTAAGAACTTAATTCGCAAACTATACCTACCTTTTCCAGTTTGTATCTGACTGGCCGAGAAGTGCAATACAAATTAACAAAACGCAAAACAAAAACAAAACAAAACGGAAAACAAAATAACAAATTCAAAACCAAATTAACAAAATGGAAAACAAATTAACAAATCCGAAAACAAAATACCAAAACCAAAAACAAAACAACAAAACCCAAAACAAAATAACAAACTAGTTTTGGGTTTTGTTATTTTGTTTTGGGGTTTTGATATTTTGTTTTTGAATTAGTTATTTTGTTTTCCATTTTGTTAATTTGGTTTTGAATTTGTTATTTTGTTTTCCGTTTTGTTTTGTTTTTGTTATTTCGTTTTTTAATTTATTTTGTTTTCAGTTTTGTTAATTTGTTTTGCACTTTATCTCCCTCCTCGAGTCTAGGAATAATTACTAGAGAGAGCTTACTAATGACGTCACAACACAGAACACACACCATTCCGTACACAAGAGCTCAACCATGATTACTACAATCATCATCATCATCACCTTCTTCTCGTTATTCAATTTACCCGAATAATTTTTTTGTAATGAAATAATAAAAAATATTAAGAAGCCTAAGAAATAATTTTGACGTTAAATTGCAATTTGATATGGAATATGAGCCATATACGCATATCTCAGATTACTGTTCTCCTCCTAACTCATGATGGATCGACTCCCCATAATCACCCATACTGTAGTTGTCTATTCATATTTGCAAATATACAGTAAGTGTTTATTTGTGTGTGCAACCTGGATGCAATATACAGTACTGAAATGAAAAGACGCAAAATATCACCTTGTTGTCATCTGTGAGTTTATTTCTTTTTAAAATAACCTTACATACACACTATTACCATTTTGATTTACCATGGTATGCGTAGTTTAAGTGTTTAAAGTGTGTGTGCACCACCAAAACAAAATAACTGTAGACTGTGTTCACATTGTTCATGCAGAGCATACTGTATCACGGAACAAAGGTTGCTGCAGACTCCTGCAAAAGGAGACGATTTGCTTCTCCATGTTTGAGAAGATCTTACCAAACCAGAGTGACTTGGACTGGTTGAACACAGGCATGGCTCTGCTCCAGGGACAGGATTATGTTCAGGGACAGGATTATGTTCAGGTACAGGATTATGTCCAGGGACAGGATTATGTCATAGAATGCACAAGAACAGTCTTTATCACGCATCATTAATGTCTAGGTTTGATGGACACGTACGATTACTCCGCCAGTGAGTTAACAAGTTGTTTGCATGTTACTGACTGATACAACACCAGCATAAAAATGATACATCCAACGCCAGGCTGTTGTCTCGATTTCTATTTTCAAAAGTTTGACAAATGTTTAGTTGTTTTCCTATGTGCTTTGCTAACAGACGAGATAAGCTAAATGTGAAAAAAAAAAAAGAAGCTAGAAATGTGCTTGATTAATCAGGTGCAAGTTACGAAAAACTGATCAAAACCATTTACAAACAGTGCGTAGCGGATTGTTTTATTATTATTGTTTATGAGCTAGCTAAACAATAGCTGTTGTTTTTAACTTTTAGCCTCTTTACTGACAAACTAATGAAAATGAATAATGAATTTACATAGACTCTATAATAAAATTATTAAAGAAATACCTATTTCTTTAGTATTTCTCTTTATCCATATTTATTTCTTACGTATAAGTTTTTCTTTTTAAGGTCACCGTTGCACGGTTGTATAAGCATTACACTGCATATCGTACTGTGTATGACTGTGTATGTGGCAAATAAAATTTGAATTTGAATTTGAAATTTATTTTTCTCTGTCCTGACACCTCGGGCACGGTCACTTGGAGAAATTCAAACACTGGAATTAATTTTTGTTGAAACAGAAACAGTTCTATAATCACAGAACCGTTCAATCAAACAGGCCAGAATTCGAGAAATGTTCTACAGTAGTGTATATAACAAGAAATAGTCTGTGTATTCTTGCCTATTTTGGCTGCGGTTTGTGTGACCTGATCGATAAGGGATCTCGTCTGTCCCTGACATTTTGCAGGATATTGTTAAATAATGAGAATTCCATTATATATGACTGTTTTTCTACACAGGAAGGCACTGTGGGAAATGGCGGAGTCTCCGCTTAGCGCCAAAAGGCGGCATTATCTGTCGGTTTGAGACGCACCCTTCCGCTCTGCGCGCGGGCTGGACTGAGGAAAACCCGGAGCGGAGCCGGAGCAGGAGTGGACCGAACTGAGGGGTTAATTCTCACTACAGAGCCGCTTTAGACCGTCAGGTGCTGAATCAAGTGAAAAAGGTGGAAGCTTGATAAATAAAGAACAGAAAGTGAAATGATCCTTAAACAAGTTACACGAGAGTTGTATAAATACACCAATGATAAAGCAAAAACTAAACTAAACACAGGACCTGGGCCTTAAGATCACTGGGTTCAACACCGACATGGACCGTTGCTGGATTTAAGAATAAACATATAAATTTAACATGTTCATGTTTATTATAAACATTTATGTTAAAACTTTTACTTTTTATGTAAAAACAGCTTCATCCATTTCATCAGAGGTTAGGATGGTAATTATGGTCATTTCTTTCTTCGTCTTCTTTAACTTGTAAAATTCATGACTAACATTAAGATTGTTAGTTATTAGCATTGTAAGTCCTCTCATAAACATTTTTACTTCCTTTTTAAAAAAAAAATGTAAATAAAGGCTTAAACTAAGTGAATTGCAAGTACTATTATTTTTGCTCATATTTAAACAAACAAACAATAAATAAATGTATTTACTATAAGAAAACTAATTAGAAAATAATGTATAAAAAACTAATAAAAATAATAATCAGAACATTATAATGATATTTGATGTTGGAGTGACTTGTTGCTTTACTTCCCACTTCTCTCTCTTTGTCTCTCTACACCTGTCTCTCCTGAGCTGCCAGTGATCCAGACCCCCGCTGTCCTCTGGACCTGCCTGACTCGTCCTGGTGTCCCTCTTCTGGTTGGAGATCATGGACACATGGACGCCCCATGTGGTCTGCCTGGGATGCGTGTGGTGACTACGGACGGTTCCACTTTACCATGAAGACGGTCCTGTCCTCGGCTGATGTCCGACAGCTGTTCTCTGAGGACTTGTGACTTCAGTCGCTTGATAGTTCAGGACTGGAGTTTCCCACAGTCTACCTGAGCCTCCAATAATAAACTGGACTCCATATGAACTTCTCCGCATCTCCTGTTATACTGAACTTCCAGCCTCTTAACACACAGTATGAGTGCAGATCAATCCCTGCTATCCGTTATCACCCAGATGAGGATGGGTTCCCTGTTGAGTCTGGTTCCTCTCAAGGTTTCTTCCTACAGTATTACCATCTCAGGGAGTTTTTCCCTCAGCACCGTCGCCCTCGGCTTGTTCATCAGGGACGATGTATTTTCATAATCATTTCCATATTTAGATTTTTTTATTCTGTTTTGCAACAGTGACCACTGTTAAAAACTCTATACAAATAAAATTGAATACTTGTACATCGGCACTGTTCTATAAAAAAAAGTAAAAAATAAATGAATAAAAATTTACATTTTATTTACCATACATGACCATACACGGTATAATATGCGATGAAACGCTTATACGACTGTTTGTGATCTTAAAAAGGAAAGATAAAATAGAATAAGAACTAAGAAGAGGCAAATCGAAAAAGAATGTAAAATATAAAATCTACAAATAAACAGTTACAATAAAATAACATTTTAAATAGAACTGTATAAAATGTGCAACCCAAATCCCTGAAACGTTGGGACGTTTTTAAAATTTGAATAAAATTAGCCAATATTTCATTCACAATAGAAGATAAAGAACATAACAAATGTTTAAAGTGAGACATTTAAAAAAAAATTGCATGAAATGAGCTCATTTCAAATTTGATGCCTGCTACAGGTCTCCAAAAAGTTGGGATGGAAGCATGTTTACCATGGTGTAGCATCTCCCCATCTTTTCAAAACAGTTAAAGACGTCTGGGCATTAAGGTTATAAGTTTCAGGAGTTTTGGTGTTGGAATCGGGTCCCATTCTTGCCTGAATTCGGACTCTTTTGACCATAGAACACTTTATCACTTCAAAAATTGTCCATTTTGGGCCTCCGAGTGGCGCGGAGGTAAAGTGCTCGCCTTATCATCCGGAGTTTGCAAGTTTGATTTCCGGGTGATGCTGTAACCTCTCGCGGACGGAGGTCTAGAGAGAGCTGATTGGCCGTGCTCTCTCAGAGGGGAGGGATGAGAGGTACTTAGTGCTTTAATCATGCCACATTAATCATGGCTCTAGGCCAATCAGGGGCATCTGTAAGCTTACGCTAAAGGAAGGAGCGGATAGCGCTGTCCTCCGAGTGTGTTACTCCACCTCAATGGTGCATGTCCGAGCAGTTCGAAAAGATGCAGTCGGCTGGCATCACGTGGTCTGAGGCAATACGTGATAGTCTTTGTGACAGGAAGGAATTGGATACGATTAAATTTGGGAGAAAATTTGGAAAAATCCAAAGAAAAAAAACCTTCTATTTTAAACGGCCGATTGTGTTTATTAACTGTGGTTTCTGGAAGTATTCCTGGGCCCATTTAGTAATGTCAATCACACAATCATACTGATGAGTGATACCGTGAGGGCCCGAAGGTCATGGGCATCCAACAAAGATGGACAAGGACAATTCATCCTTGTCCCTTACATACAGAGATTTCTCCAGTTTCTCTGAATCCTTTGATGAAGTTATGCACTATAAAAGAGGAGATTTGTAAAGCCTTTACAATTTGACATCAAGGAACATTGTTTTTAAGGTATTCCACAATCTGGCTCTGGCATTTTTACTTCTGAGAGACTCTGCCTATCTAAGACATCCCTTTTTATAGATAATCATGTTACAGACCTGATGACGTCATGTTACAGACCTGATGTCAGTTAACTTGACTAAACCTTTTTTAAATTTCCTTTGTTGTTGCCCTTTGTCGTCCCAACTTTCTTGAGATCTGTAACAAGAATGAAATTTAAAATGAGCCCATTTAGTGTATAGAATGTAAAATTTATCTATTTAAACATTTCTTATGTTCTCTATGTTTTATATTAAATAAAATGTTACGTAATGGGATTTGAAAGTTTTTTTTACTTTTTATTAAATTAAATAAAAAAATGTAATCTTGTAGTATAATGCAAGAAGTATAAAATGTATAAAATATATGGAATGTATAAAATAAAAATGGTATTAGAGGGTAAAGTTATGGCATGTTCTGTAGGTATGACACCAGCAGTATGAGGGAACCGTGGAGTTTGATATGAGATGATGTGTGACACCAGCGGCGTTATTCTCCATGTTTTAAGGTGCAAAGTTGTCCTCATTTATGTGTAAATAATAACCAGCCACATCAAATATATGAGTCACATGCAAATGTGCAGTGTGGTTGGCAATGTGGTGCTTCAGGTGTAAGACAGGTGTAATGGATGCAAGGAAAGCCCAATCAGTTGAGTCCTGTGTGGAGTTCTGATCTTGCATCCATTGTTGGGTTGGCTGAGGTCCTTCATGATCTTCCTGGTCTTGGTCCAGGACCGCTTGCTTTAAGTCCGCTGCAGTTCAGAAAGCTTGGTTCAGATAATACGTTCAGCTGATCGCACCCTCCTCTGTAGAGCTCGTCTGTCCTGCATGGTGCTGTTCCCGAACCAGGTCGTGATGTTTCCTGTCAGGACACTCTCTATGGTGAAGGAGTACAAGGGTAGAGAGGTGGTAGAGACTCCGTCGGCCTTCTTCACCATGGTGTTGATGCAAGAATCAACACCATGGCTGCACAACCTGATTGGTCAGAAGGAGTGGATTAGGTTCCTTGAGATCTTTAGGACAGATGATTTATGTTTGGAGTTTCGCACAAGCTGCTTTTGCGTAGAGAGTGTCAGGAATGACCCCTAGATGGCGCCTTGCGTCCAAAGACTTTGTGTTGGACCTCATTTCCAAGAATTCCCCTCGGTCTGGTGATGGGGACACTCGCGTGAACCGAGGTGACTAATCAGTCTGGCTATACTGTAAGAAGCCAGGTTTTGAGTTTAGTTGGCTTTTGCATCTGTTCTGCTTTTTGTAATCCAGTCTGTGTATACTGTTTACTTTGTCCATGTTTTAGTTGCTTGTGTTGGTTCATGTTTGTTTTCTTTAATTTAACATCATAAGTCCTGATAAGCCTTAGCCCTACACTGCACAAATTGTAAGAAAATCTTAGTCAAATTTATCTGCTATTTCTCAATATAACATTACACTAAACCATGTAGAAGATTATTAGGCCCCCACAGTACAGTATATGACAATTTCGAATTTTCTTTAATTTTCTTTCATGTTGGAAATGTAGGAAGGGTCCGTCCCCAAACTGTTAACAACAAAGTTAGGAGCATGAAATTGTCCAAAATGTCTTGGTATGCTGAAGCATTAAGGGTTCCTTTCACTGGAACTCAGGGGCCGAGCCCAACTCATGAAAAACAACCCCACAACATAATCCCTCCCCCTTCACCAAACTTTACACTGGGCACAATGGAGCAGCCGAAAGATCAACAACAACAACAACAACAACAACAATGAAGTCAGACAAGTACCATTCTCCTGGCAACCACCAAACTCTAGAGTCCAGTTGTGACGTGCTTTACACCACTGCCTCCGGTGCTTTGCGTTGCTCTTGGTGATGTAAGGCCTGGATGCAGCTGCTTGGTCATGGAAACCCATTCTATGAAGCTCTCTATGCAATGTGCTTGAGCTCATCTGAAGGCCACGTGAACATTTGGAGGTCTGTAGCTATTGACTCTGCAGAAAGTTGACTTTTGTCTGTGATTTTACATGGCCTACCACTTCATGGCTGAATTGATGTCATCCCCAATCGCTTCCACTTTGTTATAATACCATACTTTGGAATATTTAGTAAAAAGGAAGTGTCATGACTGGACTTATAGCACAGGTGGCGTCCCATCACGGGACCACGCTGGAACTCACTGAGCCCCTGAGAACTCAAACCATATTAGTGTTTAATTATTCTATTGTCTTACACTCATTAGACTGTATAATGTTAGCTTTAGCCTCCTGTAACATGTTAGCTACATTTGAGTTCAGACACTAACATTGAAGATTCCCACACTGGCTACACGTGTTAAACACCGGCATTGTGCATTTTATTCTCCTGCCATGGTGGTACCGCAGGTTGTGCTGCCTCACAGCTCCACAGTCCTAGGTTTGACCCGGAACTCGGGTTATACTGTTTGCATGTTTGCTGAGTTCTTAATGACATTGGTTTCCTATTCGGTTCAACTGCTTTCCCAAAACACAGAAAAACATGCTAATACACAGTGTGTGTGTGTGTGTGTGTGCGTGCGGTTTTTCATTGTGTGTTCTTAACAAAACCAGGATAGAGTACTTAGATAAAATAAATGAACGACTAATGAATTAATGAATTAAGCAACAAATTTGTTAACATTTTTGTAAAAAATAAAATAAAAAAGGCGATGTTCTAAATGTTCGCCACAAGGTGGCAGCAAAACGACACTATAGAACCTGGTACGTGTGAAACAGACACAGGTGTAGGACACGCCCCCACAACCTGCCACGTGCTTACATGCCAACAATGTGTTAACAATTATTTAACTAAATATGTAAAACAACGACAAAAATAATATAATAATAATAATGCTAATAATAATAATAATTATTATTATTAGTAGTAGTATTTATTACTTATTCATTAATTAAATGACTACTTGCTTTGTATCCTGTATTCAACGATTACAATCTAACATCATATACGTTAAAACACATGCTGTATATTTATATTAATAATTATGCTGTATGTAATATTGTACATTGTGTATTTGTGTGTATTATGTGTTTATCATCTTTCCCCCAGGGTCCCTTTAAATGCACGCGCCAGGGGAGTTCAAGCACGCGCAGTCGAGTCTCTTCACTGATTCGATTCTTTTGAAAAAAAAAAAAAAAAAAAAAAACGGATTCATTTAAATCATTTAATTCATCTTTTGGTATTTTGTGCCAAAGCAGAGCAAAAGTTTCGACTCCTTCATATTCGAATAATCATATTTAACTTTTTTAGTTTGTATAGTGCGTTTCAGTGCTTTCATTTTTTTAATACTCCAACTTTTTGCATAGAAATAAAACACACTTCTTAAACCATTAGACATCCTGAGTGGAGGTGGTAAATCAGATAAAAAGGAATATTTTGCTATAATTGCAGACGTAAAGCAGCTGCATAACATGGATATACAGATTTAGATGAAGACTAATAACAATATATATTAAAAAATAAAATAATAATAATAATAATAAAATAGTGGCTTAGTGGTTAGCACTGTTGTCTTGCACCTTATCCAGGGTGTCCCCCACTTCGAGCCCTTAGTGTTCTGGGGTTTCCTGGAGTTTCTTGGGGTTTCTTGGGGTAGGCTCCAGGCCTCCTGCAACCGGGTATAGATGATGAGTGAATAAATATTAATTAATATTATACAGACTAGATATCTGGGGATTAATATAATGATCAGGTAAAAAATATAAAACTAAAGAGCAAACTCATAATAAATCTTTTAATCCTTTAAACCTTTTATCTTTAAAGGTGGAACAAAACTTATATAAATTATAAAACCAAATATATGATTTAATTATTATATTTTAATATTAATATTTTCTATGTTTTAGTCTTTAAACTGTGTTATTCTGTAACTGTGTGCTGCTGCAGAACTGCACAGATTTTCCCTCGGGATTAATAAAGATTGATCTAATCTCTTAATAATTCATTAAAATGAACGTTAATTAACTAATTAACACTGATGGCAAGTCATCAGCTCCTGATATGCAATCAATCAGCTATTTAATTCTCTCTCCCCCTCTATATATACAGTATATGTGTGTGTGTACAGTATGTGTATAAATCTTATATATAATAAATGTAATATTCTTCTCATAAGAAGAGTTGATTCGTCTCGGCTCTCCCCGCAGGAGGGGTTCCTCTGATGGATCTCTCCTAAACATTGGGATTAAGAGCAGATTAAAACCACATGCTAGGTGTAATGACGCGTCTCTCTCTCTCTCTCTCTCTGTGCGTGTTAAAGCGGAGTGGATTTCTTTTTGAATGATCTGAAAGCGGTGAAGAGGATGGACGGCTCGGAACTCTCGGGACACCAGACATTCTGGAGATAACGCAATTAAACAAGAAGAACAACAGGAGCAATCAGAGATGTGTTGTGCGGACGTGTGTGTGTGTGTGTGTGTGTGTGGTTTGTGCAGAAGCTGATCGCTCGGACTGTCTGTGACTCGGTAAAGGAGTCGGTTCAGTATTTAGTGAATCGACTCCCGAGTACAAGGTGAGACTTGTGATTCTGTTACATATTCAGTGTATGTCTGTGTGAAGTGTGAGCTGTGGTTGTCCTCTGCATGCATGTCTCTGTCCTGACATTGGGTTTAAACCTGAGCATAACCCTACATCCTACACTGATCCTGCTCTGAATCTTTTGCTCAAATGAACCGACTCTGTGAAATGAATCAGTCAGCATCACTCCAGTGTATTAACTGGTCTTACCGGTTTGACCCAACCCCCCTTCTCCTTCCCTCCTCCCCCTGTGCGTGCGTGTGTGTGTGTGTGTGTGTGTGTGTCAACCCCTCTGATGTGGAGACTTTTGTGTCAGACAGATTTCTGTGTGTGTGTGTGTGTGTGTGTGTATAAAAGCTGAAGGCTGATCAGCTGCTCACAGACTCTCAGCACCCAGACTGTGAGAAACCTCCAGAAAGAAAAACTTGGACAAGAAAGAACCCCCAAAGACAGCATGTCTCACCACTGGGGCTACGGACCTGCTGATGGTAAGACCGGATAATATAGTCAATGCATAATGCATAATATATATATATATATATATATATATATATATATATATATATATATTTAATGCAGCTGGATGAGGAATATATATTTTTCTAACTGTAACCTGTTTGTGAGCAATGCCACCGCATACAGTTCTCACTGAAGTATTTACAGTATTTCTTTTTGCACAGGAAAAAACATCCTGTGTTTGATATTTAACAGTTCACCATTAAAAAAAAAAAAATCTATAGTATATCTGAATGTTTTTTAAATTTTATTATATATATTTTTTTCATATTAAATATTCTAATTTATTTAATAAACCAAACCAAGTGTGTGTCCCAGTAACCTAAATAACCGTCTCACGTAGTTTTAAAAACTTTATCAAAAGCTACATTACACTATTTTTAGATTGCTCATGCATTGCAAACTATTTTATTGCATGCACAATTATTCTAAATAAATAAACAATTAAATATCCAAGTATTTAATTATAAATATTTAATGTTTTTTCCTTGTCCAGGTCCTGCAAAATGGGTTGAGCACTTCCCCATCGCTGACGGACCTCGGCAGTCTCCCATTAACATCGTCCCGGGCCAGGCCCAGTTCGACCAGACTCTCAAGCCACTTAAGTTTCAGTACCAAGCGTCTACGTCCAAAGACATCCTGAACAATGGCCATTCATTCCAAGTGACCTTCCTGGATGAGGACGACTGCTCAAGTTAGTGCATCTGTCACCTGGTTACGTTGTAGTGCAACTAATCCACATCAGATTCATATTCAGTCGAGTAACCATAGCTACTACTGTACGTCCAGTAGGGAAACATGTTCAAGAGTTCTCATACAAAAGGTTTCTGCTCTGCACCAAAAATGACGAATGTAGTTCATGGAGTCATTTATAGAAATTCAAGCTTCCAGTTAATTATTGTGCTTTTCATTTTCTCCTTTTCTGCTTTTGGCTTTTTAAAGGCTGAGTCAGTGATCCTGGATGAAGGTGGTTGACATTAAGAGTCAACAGCTGAAATATGTACACTCCTCCCTTTAGTGTCCTTCAGAGGCTCTGATTTGACACTTGCATCTAAGCTGAATAAAATATAAAACTGTATTCAACTTCAACTATATTCAAAAAGTACGGTAGATGAGATGAATATCTCTGACTCCTCCTTTAACGTAACACCGTTAGCTGCTATAAGGGAAGTGAAGACAAACTTTACTACGTCTTGTGTTTTATTCCTTACTATAGTCTCAGGAGTGACTATGGACATTAAATAAGAACTAGCTGTGCTACTTTTTAAAACCCTGTCAGCATATGTGACATACTTCACAGGTCCTTTTATATGTGGTTAACAGGCTGAGTGCGCTTCCTGTTGCTTTGCGAATGGCATTAGTGATTAACAATTCATCGTCAGAGTCTCTCTTCCCTTCAGTCTTAATGCATGATATTATGGGATGGAGAATAGACGCAGGATGTCCTGCTGTTCATGCAAGACTGCCTGTAAGTGTAGCGTATTAAGAATTTCATTTTAAAACCAGAAGATGTAGAGCTTTTACACACTGAAGAGATGATACGATATGAAATGGTGCCTTATAAATGACGTCAGTCAGTAACATATTGTACTGCAAGCTTTTTTTTTCAGTTCAGGGTCACAGAGTAGAGCTTAATTACGGATATTGTGTCTCGAGGCGCTGCTCTGAGTGTGGCGTGTCACTGCATGGGAAAAGAGAGATAATGTGTTCTAGCTCTCGGGGAAAGCAGAGGCATCCTGCTGTAGCGTTTGCTCGAGTGGATTTTGTTTGGCTTCTATAATGTTGCATAAAACAAATAGTAAAGCAGGTAAAAAGCAGACCATTATGAAAATTCTTTAGTTTATTCAATCTGCTTTTATATACAGGAAATTAATAATTTTCTCTTCAATCAACTGTAACTGGTCAGTTGAGAAATTTATAAAGTCTGAATGCACAACCCAAGTTAAATTTTTTTTTGTGTGTAGTTCTGACTGGTGGGCCCATCACTGGTGTCTACAAACT
The DNA here is from genome assembly GCF_024256425.1 of Clarias gariepinus. Lineage (NCBI taxonomy): Eukaryota > Metazoa > Chordata > Actinopteri > Siluriformes > Clariidae > Clarias > Clarias gariepinus. The sequence goes on from NC_071124.1 coordinate 2,308,146, forward strand.
GAAGCAGTTCCATTTCCACTGGGGCTCAAGTGACAACAAAGGGTCTGAGCACACAGTCAACGGAGTCAAATACCCATGTGAGGTAACACCATGACCAATGCAATATACTCTGACCACGCCCACTATCTCCTGTAGTTCGTCTGACCACTCCCATTTCCTCTGAGGATGTTCTGACCCCTCTTACTTTCTCCTGGTGCTACTCTGATCAGTCCCTACTTCTGCTCTAGATCCTCTGATCACCTTCTCCGGTAGATCCTCTGACCACTCCCTCCTTTTGTACATCCTCTGACTACTCTAACTTTTGTCCCTCACCCTCTCCTGTAGATCCTCTATCAGCTGCTACCTTCTCCCTGGACCACTGCCACTCTTTCCTGTAAATCCTCTGACCACTCCCACCCTATTCTCTAGGTCTTTGCTGCACGTTGTACCTGTTACTGTGGAACCTATTTGTCAAACTCTTCTTCCACTCTGAGTCATGCCACCACAGATTGTTTCACTATGAACCTCAGAAATGTTTCAACAAATTTTCACATCTCGCCTTTTTTTCTTTTTTTTCCCCCCTCAGCTTCATCTGGTCCACTGGAACACCAAGTATGCGAACTTTGGTGAGGCCGTAGACAAACCTGATGGCTTGGCGGTTGTTGGAGTTTTTCTGAAGGTCAGATTTTACCCAAAGTGCCCAGATTAAACCTAGCTTTTAAATGTCATAGCTGCAGATCAGTCTAATAACTTCTTCCTCTTTCTCCATCTCTCAGCTTGGTTCTTCTAATCCCAAACTGCAGAAACTTCTGGATACCTTTCACGCCATCAAAACGAGTGTAATCTCCCGTTTAATTCTTAATTTCATTAGTACAACATTTATTTATTTTTTTTCCCTCTTAAAATGTCTCCTGTCTCACTCTCCTGTATCCCACAGGGTCAGCAAACCACATTTATGAACTTTGACCCAAAGCACCTGTTGCCTACCTCTCTGGGTTTCTGGACTTACGAAGGTTCTCTCACCACACCCCCTCTGCACGAGAGTGTCACCTGGATTGTACTGAAAGAGCCGATTAGCGTCAGCTCTTCTCAGGTATGCATTTAATTTCATGCATGAAATAATTTAACTAAAACTGCTAACACCAAGCATAAGCAAAAACGGTGGCATATTGTAGCTAGCACAACTTCTAGCTAGGTGTTTTATTTAAAAAATATATATTTTTTTGTTGCTGTTTTGAAGAAAGTTTGTATGCCTCACTCTATTATATTAAAAAAAAAATTCATTCCTGGTTAGAAAAAGAGACGTAGCCTGAGTGTCTTTTTTTTTTTTTTTTTTTTGTTTTGCATTTTTATGCTTTTAGCTATAACTCCAAATGTTTACCAAGCTTGCCCAAAAGTATTAAAGCTTTGTTTTAATTTGTTGCATATTGCCAGGCACCTATAATAATAATAATAATAATAATAATAATAATAATTATTATTATTATTATTAAATTGAATAAGTTCTGTTTTCTGTGTGCGCAGGTCATTTAATAACCATGTTTGTCAACTTTTCCTTGAGTTTCTCCGTTAAGACCTGTACTTTCACCATGGCCTTTAAAGGCAGTACAAAGCCCTGTTAAACAGTTTTAAACCCCGATAATAGCCTGAAAACTATTTATTATTGGTTATTTGGAAATTAATATTAAGTTTTCATGTAAACAGCTTAAATTTATATTTGAACACTTGGCATGAGTCTTAAAAAAACAGGGAGAGTCTGTGACTGGTGTTTAGCAAGATTATATTATCTAAACACTCCTGTGCTACGTACAGTATTGTACAGCTTTATCTTCAGAGCTGAGCACGATAGCATGTCGATACTATCTTTTACATGTCATCTTTTCTCACACTCAAGTTGTTACCAGCCAACTTGCATTGCAGGTCCCTCCACACGCAGGCACGCAGCCACATTTGTGGTTAAGGCGTATTTTCCAGAGCACTACCTGTGCAACATAAATAACCTTTAATTACTAGGTTGTTTCATTTGGCCTTTCTAAATATACAGCCGTAAATGGATAACAGGAGGTCAAGGTGTCTTTGTGACATACACACACATGCGCCCGCGCACACACACAGGAAGTACGTAGGGGTGCACTGAATACAGACAGGAAGTGGGCACAGCGCTGCAAGTTTCCTATACAATTACTGGTGTCCCACAAACATGGTGAAGTCGAGTTTCACATGCTGAATGTAAACCTTTGTGAACCTAACATGGGTGAGAAATTAATGTGCTGCTTGATGTTTACATTACAACCTGTTTGTGTGTCGTACTGTATGGCTGTGCATGTGTAGACCTGCATGTCATTCCTATTAATAATCTTTCCTACATCTGTCCTTTTTTTTTTTTTTTTTTAGATGACCAAATTCCGCACACTGTTGTTCAGCTCAGCGGGAGAGCAACCTCGCTGCATGTGCGATAACTTCAGACCCCCTCAGCCTCTGAAAGGACGCACAGTGCGTTCCAACTTTAAGTAAACCGCAGACCCCACCCACTGAACGCACCTCAGCCAATCATAATGCCTCTTTTGCTCAGGGTGTCCCTGTCGAGCTCGGTAATTTACTTCTAAGGTTTTTTTTATTCTAAGGTGTCCTTCTTGACTCGTATAGGGAAACTTAATATTATAATAACTTATTATTATTAAATAAATGATACGAGTTGGTTCATTTGTTCCAATTCATGAATTTGTAAGAGCACAATCTGATTTGGTTCAAATGAACCAGTTTCCGTAAAAGAATTAAAAAATTTAATGAATTTGTGAATCAGTGTTTAAATCTTAAAAAAAAATAAAAACACCACCAACACCTTTTAGGAGACAGAGAAAAAAAAACACATAATAGAAAATGCTACGAGGGAGTTGTTAATCTACTCAAATGTATTAAAGTTATAAAGTTGGATTATCCACTGAATATGTTTATTTTCATGTGTTTTTTAGGTTGAGATGTGTGAATTGTTCGTGGTGTAGAGCAAAATATATATATATATATATATAAAAAACTTTTCCAATTATGCATTTTTCGACATATAGGACATTTTCACTGGAAAAAGCAGCTCTAGAGAATTAACAAAAATATAAAGATTATTGTTTATTGCTAAGAGAAAGAAGTGTATTGTTTTATGAGAGGGTTAAAAAAATAAAAATTACTTTTTATAAGTTAAAAATAAATACATATATTTTAACATTATAGGAGTGGTTTGCTTTTTTTAAGTACATTTGTGTGATTCAAGGCATATACAGATTATATACTGTATGCTGTCTCGACTCCTGCAAGAAAACAGCCGAAAGACAAAGAAGAACGGGACACTGACTCATTTAAACAAAACCTTCTGAATTTGTTCTGATGTCCCAGTTGTTTGTTTGATTTATTTTTTGTAAATTAACTTGTTTAATTTAAACTAAATCAAATGAACCATTTGCTGTCTTTAACTTCTAAGCTACTAAAAATATTTGACAAATGTGCAATATACTTTAAATGCTGAAGTAGTTATTTTTACAAATTCAACTAGATAGTCCAAAATGAATCAGTAATTTGATTTCTCAAATAATTAAACAAACAATATAAATTAAAATAAATTGAATCTTTGATCAAACTGCTCTGATTTGTCCCAAATGAATCAGTTGCTAGAATAAAATTCTAAACTAAAAGTGATGTGAATAAAAAGTTGCTTTGTTGGAACAAACTCATAAAGTTGTCCAAATAAATCAGTTTCTGTATTTTATTTAAAAAAATAATATGGTGCACTTTAAATGATTAATTCATTTGAACAAATTTGTGTCATCTGCCCGAAATGAATCCATTGCAGTGTTTGAATTTCTAAAATGATTCAGTTGTTCAGTACTAAACCAATATAAAATGATGCTTTGAAGAAAAATCTGTAACAAATTCGTCTAACTTTGCCCAATTGAATCCATTTTTGCATTTATTTATTTTGTGTTGACTTTTTAAAAATATTTCAGAATAATCTAGATCAAATGCTTTGAGAGACCTATCAGAAAAACCTGGATGTGTTTGATTAAACATGTTTAAATTCTTTAAAGGATAGCAGAATGCTATAAATCACTATTTCTATCGCCTCAAATGAACTCTGAAGTCTCCGCAGCATGTGCATCGGGAATCTCATTATATGATTGACGGCTTTTTTAAAGCAATACTTATTGTGTCACTTTAGGTGATTATCCAACATGTACGTGGAATGTAAAATGAATTCACCCCAGGGCGTTCCACTTTTGTTTGCGCTGTTTGTTCATGCACTCATTATTGAACGAGAGATTATGAAAGACGCTTTCATTAGTTGTTGGCACACGTTTCTAGATGCCATGTGCCCACTTGTCATCACTGCATTCACCCATGGCTTGCGTAGGCTTCGTGTGATCGTGGTGTTTGTCCTTTTTGAGCGCTCTGGCAGCTTAGCTTACTCCGAGCCTGAATAGATTCAGTCAGCCACAGTTATGACGGCATGAGAACATTCCCGTTGTATCAAAAGACTTTTCAGGTTTCGAATGACTTCACAGACTTATGACAAAATGCTGAAAATACGACCCTGACTGCACTTTTTCGTGCATTCCTTAAATACAGACAAAAATATTTTCAGTCACATTCGATTAAAATAACAACTGGGTCTGTGCGTTCCTCGGAGCATGATGATAGAAATCACTGCTTATTAGACCTAATGAAGATGAAAGTCTGGCTTTGCTCTTTTTATCTGTTATTCGGTGAGTAGTGCCTGACCAAGACAGCGATGTCGATCTTTATTCTCTGTGTCATGTGGCTTCAGATTCTGCAAATCTCTCCTATTCAGAGTTCCATAAAAGAAAGGATGTGTACAGTAATTAAGTTCTGCCTACGCGGTGGGCCGGTGCAATCAGTCTAAATGTGCTTCTCACTCTTACTGTCTGGTTACAGAGGAGAGAAATTAGACCACAGACAGACAGAGAAGGGGAGATAAAAAGAGCTGGAGACTGACAAGGGAGAGATATGAGCTGGGAAACAGAGACACAGGAAATGAGGCAGTGAGACACATCAGGGGTTTAAGCCTCCTCTATTGGTGCACCATCTGCCAGCATCAATCATTATGCAAATATAAGGCCATCAATAACATTAATAAATAAATAATAATTATAAAATAAATATACAGTATGTATGTGTGTGTATATATATCTGTATATATATATATATATATATATATGTATGTATATATATATATATATATATATATATAAAATCATGGGTGCTCAAACTCACTTGTATGTGTGAGGAAGAGATGACACCAGAATGCATTATGGGAAGCAGGCGAGCCAGTACAAGGCAGTGTGAGTGTGATGCTCTGGGCGATGTTCTACTGGGGAAACCTTGGGAACATCTAAACACTCTGTTACAGAGTTACACCCCTTCATGGACACGGTGTTCCCTGCTTAGCGGCGGCATCTTTCAGCAAGATAATGAGCCCTGACATACTGCACACACTGTTCAGAAATGGTTTGAGGAACATAACAAATAATTCAAGGTGTTGACTCGGCCTCCAAATTCCCCAGATCTCAATCCGACCGAGCGTCTGCGAGACATGCTGGAGAAACGAGTCCGATCCATGAAGGCCTATAATAACACATTAGTCAGATTTTTTTTTGTTTTTGCTTGATTTTCAACTAAATGTGTATTTTTCTCTTTAAAACCTTAAAACAGAAGTGGCACAGATGCCTCGCGACAACGCAGCATAGATCAATGATAATTAAAAAACAAACAAAAACAAGAAAAAAACTTGTGTTGAAAAAAGGATATATCACTCTCTATACTGCACAATCCTGACTACAACATCAGGTTTTGTAGATACTGTATACCTGTAACGAGCGAATGTCCTTTCAAATCCAGTATTGCATTATTCTATATGAGGTCCCTGGTCACACTATTGAACAGGTGAAATAAATGACATTAGTACCTCCTCATCACTATTGTAAAACCTTTATTATTGAGCTTTGCTGCACAGGGGTTCATCACAGCAGCCAAAGTGTTTTTGCATATTGTGAATGCACAACAGGAAACATGTTCAGGAAATAAAAGCTGGTCCTGGCACAAGGCATAGCATCTAAAGAAATTTCCCCTTTGCAAGAAATTCAGATGTAATGTTACTCTAATGAGCAGAGAAAAGCAAAACACTAAAATGTGCAGAGAAAAAAAGTCGGAGGGAAACATTTCAGATAAATGTATACGGAAAAGATAATTGCATTTATGTCAGTATGTGTGTGTGTGTGTGTGTGTGAGAGAGAGAGAGAGAGGGAGAGAGAGAGAGACACACAGCGAGAGAAACCAGGAACTTGAGTTTAATTATCCTAATGGTTGCAGCCAGAGGTTTTAGAAGTGTTAGCACACAATGCTGATGTGGTTAGTGATGGGAAAGTAATCAGCAATTCCTTGGAAAAAAAACCCTTCACTTGTACACACACTGACACACACACACACACACACATACACATTGCTCAGACCTAAAGCAGCGTAGTATCATATAGCGACTGTGGAATGGTACTCAGCTGTTCATTTGAAAAAACAATACATCCGCGCCACTGTCCTTGACCTGAAACTCAACTAGCATAAAGATTATTAGCAACTAGCACTGAAGCTCAGGTATTTCCCCCTTTATCGAAATCTCACCCATGACATTTAACAAAAAAAAAAGTGCTTGTTTGGGAATGGCCTGTTTTTGTGCTTTAATGTTTAGAAACTTATAAAGAAGCTAGCATTCTACTACCGAGGCTTGCAACCGCCTCATACAGTATACTAGCATTGAAAGAAATCTCCATTTATTTTGTAATTAAGGGCTTAAAAAGGAAATGTCTCGAACCTCAATTGTGCTGGTGATGTTTACATTTTTAAGAAAAAAAAATGTTATCAGCAGAGCGGGTGAGTCTCGAGGCTGTGAGCGCGCTGATAAGCTAGCTGATAGGAACTGGGTGTGTGTAACCTCGAGTGGACAATTACGCAACACCCAGTGCACACAAACACATATAGGGTTCTGTTTAAATAATGCCATGCTTTAAAAAAAGAAGAATGACCAAATCGAGCACTGTGATGTCACCAGCATGGGATTAAATGCATATCAGGTCAAGAAAGGGTCATTTATAATCCTCCAAATAATCACTGTGGTTTAATTTAATTCTCTTAAATAAAGGTGATTTATTATAATAAATTGAACTTTGTAAATAGACTGATTTAATATAAATTCACTAGGAATTAAAAAAGTTTTTTTGATTCACCAGAATTTTTTTAAAAATTTGAAGTCCAGTTAAAGTAACTAAATTAAAATATTTTTAATAATCCTTTTTGTTTTTCAACCAATACAGTAGCTCACTTTAGGCATTTGATTATTTTTAAATCACCCATTTAACTGAACTTTAAACATTTTTAATAATTTCATTTACCATTTTGAGAAGTGTTTAAAAACTCCAAACTCTATTTACACTAATTGATTTAAAAGCTTTAATATTGCTGCCTGCAACTTAAATCTACTGTATACACATTTAGGCTCATTTTAGGGATTTAATTCTTTTAATTCAAGTGCTTAAATTCATCTTTGGAAATTTTCGTTCCCTTGAATCTCTAATATCAGCTGGGGTTCAAGTCAAAGACTGTACAGAATAACAGAACACAGTCCTGAGAGTAAAAACTCCCTTTATTTCTCTATATAATCTCCTGCTACACTGATGCACTTATCCCAGTGTTTCACTAGTGCTTGGACTCCATCAAGGTAGAAAGTTTTCTCAGTACGTCGGAGCCATGATCTGACCGCGCACTTCTCATCTGAAACGCTGGCCTCCCAGGAACTCCTCTAATATCCCAAACTTGTGGAAATGTCTTGGAGCGATCTCCTGACTGTACGTAACTCCCAGCCGAGTTCCTGTAACGTGCGAGTGTGATAAACAGACATTTAAATGCATTTACAGACTGCAGCAAAGTTACACACCAGCTGGAGCAGTAAAGCCTGAGTGAGGGCAGTGCTAGTATTATCCAAAGGGGAAATACAGTCAGTATTTACAGTGACATTAAATTATTTGAATTGAGTTTAATTACTTATGTAGCACTTTTTATATTTATAAGAACACTCAAATACTAAGAAACGTATTAGAAGAGAATGGTGGGCATGTGTGAGACAGAAACAGACAGAGATTCACAATCATATGTGCAGCACAATCTCACCTTATAGTCTGTATAGTTTTTCTTTACCTTTACTTTTCTTCTTTATTTTTTTTGTATCCGTATAATTCTTCTTCATTAACTTTACTTCCTCCATTCATCATCATTATTATTATTATCATTATTATTATTGCTAGATGCTTTTAGTTTTGCTTCTTTCTCACTAGTGTCACGTGTTGTATCTATTTATTTCTGTTTATAATTTGTGACTAGATTCTGAGCTTTGACAATATAAGTGTCCATTTTTGCCCTGCTAATAATGTATCATTTGAATCTTTGATTCTCTCTCTCAGGATCCACTTTTATTTTGCAATTTATATTTCTTTGCTTTTCCTCTTTTTCATCTGTTTTTACTTGGCCCGAGTTTCCTCACTGCCCTCATACACACTCTTTGTTCCTGCATGACTTCTGCATTTCACATTAATATTCTGTTTGTTTCGTTGTATTCTCTCTTAACCAGGCGTGTGAGCCCCTGACTGTTCTCCTGAATATAAATAGTGATACAGGGTTTTGTGGATGATTACATTCAGTGCAAATATTTCAATTTTCTCTGTCTTGTTTGTAAATAATTTTACTGCCCTCAGGGGTGGTGGGTCTGACTATCCAGGGCCCTAATGACAGGAAGTCATTGTAAGTGAGAGATATGGATCAAGAATGGAAGAGGGGGTCCAATGAGGCTACTTATTTATAGGGACCGGAGTTCTGTGCTACGCCCCCTGCTGCCCTACATGGAGCTGCAGGAGAGCATGTAGGTGATTTGGCTGGTGTTCGAGCTAAAGCAGTTGGAATAAAAATTACAGTTTTAGAATTGATTTTTCCTCAAACAAAGCCAGTTGTATCGAAAAAGGTGAAACAAGATCCCAAAATTCCAGTTTGGAGTTTAAGATACTTTGTAGACAGAAGGCACTAATTACAGTTACTCCTACAGGATGTGAACGCAGAGTTAACCTGCCATGCATTCTGGGTAAGGATTGATATCAAATAACAACTCAACAATTCGCAATTTGTCATAACAAATCATTTTGTGCTACATTTCCTAAAAAAGCTACAGACAACCCGTACAGACATGTCATACATCTCGTGTGCTTTCTTTCTACGACACCATCCCCTTACTTCTGACTCATGAGTACACATGCTCTGTAATTGAACATGTCATGGTACTGCCCTGGCTCATGGGAAGAGACGCCCGGACTCGAAGGACGAGTTCAGTAAGTGTGTATCTACAGTGTGTTCTTTGTGAACCTCTCATCCGCGCTGATGACTGAGATGACTGCACGTGAGAACTTTAACATTCCAGGTCTACATTTCAGGTTATGTAAGGTGTTGAAACCCTGTATTTCTAGTTAAGTGTATTTTCCCTGAAAAACATTTACACAGTGTTGAGCTGCACGACTTCTCAACTCACACATCGCTTCTCACAAGTTACCACATGTTCAAAGGAAACAGTTGGAGCATTCGACAGAAACACAAAACCCAAACTTCAACACTCGTTTGCACCATTTGCACCTTAGATTTATATTTTTATCATAATTATCTTTTTTCTCTTTGTATAGCTACAATGACACTAAAATCTCTAAACCTTGTACTCTTACTTACTCCTAAAGCATTCTGGTCTGCTAACCAGCTATAATCACAATATTATAATTATAAAAAGTTTTGCATTCTAACAAAGGGTAAATATACAACCCTAGAGTATACCTCTTTACTTTTAAAATGGAGCAATGCAGTGGAGAGCTTCCTTTAGTGTGTTAGGAATGTTCACTAACCAGCCAAAGACGTTATTTATTATTATTTTTTGAGTAGACAAAACACGGGTTCCCAAATGATTAATCATGTCATGTACCTTGTATACATGGTTTGCTAACTAGCGACCATCAACACTAACGTGACACAATTATTAGGCAATTACTGTATTCTACCTAAGCTTGTAAAGCTCTGCCCACAAAGAACTGGGCATGTTAATGAAATTTATTATAAGTAAAAATACTATTTAAATTGATACAATGTTTACAGTCACATTGTGTTTTTGCAATATTACATTATGAACATTTCATAATTCATTATTACTGTATATGATGTGTGTTATTAATTCATTTAAATGAGATTTTATGTTTTAAATATCTTATTTTACACAATGTTCTACATTGTTTTCTTTTAATTTCTTGGTGTTATGAAATAAAATTAAAAAATCATGTTATCATGTTAGCTTAACAAAATGATTAAAAAAATAATTTAAATAAAGAATAATTTTAATACAATAATTGCTAATATAATTGCATGCATTAGCTCACCACAAGCTAGATTCTGTTTGGCTGTTTCTGATGAGAAACTTTTTATCATGAAAAAATTGATTTATTTAAAAGGAATATTTGGTTGACAAAAATGAAGGGCATTTCATCTTCAGAGATTTTTAGAGAATTGTGTTTGAAAGAAACATTTTATCTGTTATGGTTCTGTTCAAAGGTTAATTCACAATTCTTGTAAAAAAAAAAAAAAATCTATAGTATGGTACTATAGTAACGGGTATCATTATAGATGCCTGCTGCACTTTGGCATCCGAAAAATACCATGGTATCCATCGATGCATTGTGGCACACACCATCCCACCTTGGTCCTTAATAAATCCATGCGGTGCCTACCACAGTAAAGTTAAAATTATATTATACATCATATAGTACATTAAAGTAACATTTCTGTTTACTAATTAATGGGAAAAATCTCTTGCTAGCTACCGAAGGAAAGTATCAAATACATTTAGTTTCATTTCTTTTGACCATCTCATGTTGTTTATGTTACTATTATTTAATACACCCTATGCTTTATCGCTAAATACATAAAATGATTAAATCATCTGTCAAATCATTTTCTGTCCTGCTTTATTTCTGTCACTCAGCTCTCTGAGTCATGATCCCCCCCCCCCCCCCATCACCCCTACGGCATGTGGGTGGAGGTGGGTGGGGTTTCATTCTGCTCTAATCATGACTTGCCACCTGGCCTTGGCACCCTTTGGCCCACCCTTGACCCAGATGGCATGCTCTTGTGCCAGCTGCTTACAGACTTTACCAGATCAGCATATTGATGACTACAATCCCCCCGCAGGTTGGTACGACCGCCATGTTGGATTATTATTATTATTATTTTTATTTATTTTTTTTTAACCCAGGGATTTGTGGTGATGCTGAATACCTAATTCATGGTAAAGAAAAAACTAAAAGAGGAGACTAATGCTTGGGCTCTGTACTGCCACCTGTTGGTCAGGATAATATTTCTCAATGAAGTTAAATATTTCAACTATTTAAAATTGTTTTGTTTTTTTTAAATATAAATTAAACGTAACTATATACAGATCAAAGTACAGTATATATTGTATTTTGCTTTAGGAAAGAAACAAATAAAATAAAACTGTAACTCTGAATAAACCACTGTGTAATATGAAGAATGTTCGTCTCTCATTACACATTTCTTTCAAATCTTTAATAAAGGTTAAAAAAAAAAAAACCCAACAAATAATGATTAGGTTTTTTTCTCTTATGTTTTACATTCATGTGAAAGTACAGGGTTGAACAGTTCTGTCCGTACATGCAGTGATCGAATATCAGATCCTGGCATACTAATCTTTTTTCTTTACGGTTATAAATCATGCCTTCACATGTCTCTTCCAGTGTATGATGTAACCACAAGGATCTAACTGGAATAATAACCTTTAACTCAAGAGTTTTGGTAGAAACCATGAGCCCATGGATCAGCCTTTAAGACATAAACATTTCTCATTGGTTTTTAAATAGAGTGTGTGGTTCACATGTATCACATCATGTCATGCAGAACTGGGGGGAAAAACAGTGCCAGGACTTCCGCCGCCTTCAAAAGTGGTTTATTCGTCTGTGACACGCACGGCCTGATTTAAAATCCTAATGACTTCAAGTGTAAAATGTCCCCTGATGAGAACGCCTCGGCAGATAGAGGTCCGATCTCGTTCTTTCAAATTTATATGAAAGGTACACAGTGTCTCATTACTTCCTTGTTTAGTGTTGCTCTGGTGCTACAAGGCTAATGTCACTGCTGATTAATGTTAGCATGTAGGTACCAGTTCAGCATTGTGCAAATTGTTACGCCTGAATCATCACATTAGCAGTAACGTCTTTAGTGTGTAATACGTTTTATAAACTTAACTACTATAAACTATGTTTTTTTTTATAAACTATTATGAAAATATAAGAATTGTATGTAAAAATTAACTCAAGAAAAAATAAATTGAACATGATTATAAATAAATCATATGTGCAGATGAATAACACTTGAAATGTAAAATGAATGGACCACATGTGAATTTAAAAGAATCACACATGAAAACAAACTACGTTTTTACAAGTGAATAATTCACATGTTAAAATGAGTGAATTGCATGTGCAAACACATTAAATCATGTGTGAAAATGAATCATATGTAAAAGTCATTGCATCACATGTAAAATGAAAAGAATCACATGTGAAAATGAATGAATCATCTGTGTAATTAAAAGAATCATATGTAAAAATACACAAGATCACAAAAAATAAATGAATCACGAGTGAAAATGAATGACAGTAAAACACATGTATTATACATTTATGTATTATAAATATTAATTGAGTAAAACACAACATGTGAAGAGTCTATAAACCTCACTCACTCACTCACTCACTCCCTCCCTCGTTAATCCTGTACAGGGTTACCGGAGCACTGGAGCTTATACCCGGGCACGAGGTGGGGTGCCAGTCTGTATGGGGTGCCAGTCTGTATGGGGTGCCAGTCTGTATGGGGTGCCAGTCTGTATGGGGTGCCAGTCTGTATGGGGTGCCAGTCTGTATGGGGTGCCAGTCTGTCACAGGGCAAAATCACACACTGGAGGGCAGGAAGTGAAAAAACTGAATGAATGAGGATTGGGAAGTCTGTATTGCACTGGTTTAGACGATATTGGCACACGCTCGTACACACACACACACAAACACACACACACACACACACATACAGTGCTTTCTATGTTTCTATGCCAGCAGCAGTTTGTGTGTGTGTGTGTGTGTGTGTGTGTGTGTGTAGTGTGGGGGCAGATCCTTCTGAGGCAACAGCATGTACAGGTACAAATGACACAGCATTAGTGAGCGCGCGCGCACACACACACACACATACACACACACTCTCTCTCTCTCTCTCTAAGAGATGAAAATCAAGCTGACCGAATACACAGATGCAAAAAGGATGATTAGAAAGAGGTGATGAAGGACAGACAGGAATCTATCTATCTATCTATCTATCTATCTATCTATCTATCTATCTATCTATCTATCTATCTATCTATCTGTCTGTCTGTCTATTTATTCATCAATCCATCCATCCATCTTCATGTTCTTACCCCCCCAGCAGTATTGCGTAGCATTTTCCCACGTCCTTTCTCATCCTTCCCTTTTTTTTGTACACATTTCTCTCTCTCTCTCTCTCTCTCTCTCTCTCTCTCTCACATACACACAGCCCATCACCATCCTCCTCGCCCCCTTTTCATCTTTGTCTCCTCATTCGTGACGCCTCAGTGCTCATGGTTTCCATGGCAACTGCATGTTCACGGTTGCCGTGCAGTGGAAATGTTTGCTGATTCAGAGGAAACCTAACGCCCTTTATTCTGCTCCCTGAGGCTTAAACATGGGCCGATACACATGTGGGTTTCATCTGGCTTTCTCCACAAGCGCTTCCCAAACTTCTCCAGTCCCCAAAAGTACAGAATGTTTATTTGTAGTTTTGGGAACCGGACAAGTTTGGGAAGTCCTTGTGAAGAAATCCAGACAAAACCAAAACAAACAAAAAAAAAAACACTAATACAGTAAAAGTGTTGAAATAATAGTATGAAAGATTTACAATGTATACCATTGTAATTTTGTAAGGAGTCTCCAGTGTCGGTGCCGTGTAACATGAGAAGCTTTGATGTCTTTACTTTTAAAAGAGAAGGAAACAGAGGGAAGTGAAATTTGATAGCAAAAGGCTGTTGTATAAGAGGAACACAACACTCTATGATGCACTGTTATCAGAAAATAATCATCTTTAGAGTGTTTTTTTTTTAACTCTGCTTTATCACACCGTGCCAGCACTCATTATTTTCCTTTAGCAGGAGCATAAAGATTAGGACCATGGCTAGGAACTGTAGGCACTAGCATCAACTGTAGAAGCGACAAGCGGATAATATTAGCAGAGATGTTGTGGATCAGGCTGATGTCTTGAGTTGTCATACTGTATATCCCAGCTCACTAAATTTGAGTCAGTTGTTGACCCAAGCTGAACACCTTGCTGAGATTGGTGCTGAAAGGATGGCGGATAAGTGGGAAATGAGAAATCTAAGGAAGCTTTGTAAGGTGTTTGCAGCGGGTAATCGAGAGCTGCCTCCTCATCCTCGAGCTGGAGTGACCCCCGCAGAGAGAAAGATATTTTATGATCAAGGAGCTCAGACAGAAAGTCAATGACGTAGATAACACTCTGTATAGTCTGTGAAATGTCTGGTTCGTGGTTACCCACAGCTCTAAAGAATCTATGAGTTGTCTGGGTCAGTTATATCAATAATATCTGTCGGACTATACTGTAGCTGCTTGCTATTTTTGTGGTTCTCCTTTTTTTATGGTTATAATCTTTAGCAAAAACAGGAACCTAAACCCTGGTAAGTGTGTGTTCACTTCTGGCACAATCAACCATGGCTTTGGAGAAGCTGTTAAGGAAATGATCGTACGTAAGAACATAAACCACAGAGCCAGGGTATAGCGCGAGGTCTGATGTACTGAAGTTCTGAAGCTTTGGCATGCATGGGTTTTTGCACCCATTTGTTTTTTTAGGACCATTTTGCTTAGACATCCACATCTATCCACATCTATCCACGTTCCACAACTGCTGTGTCTCATTATTGATGCTGATGCATTATTATTATTATTTATTTTTTAATGTGGGACAGACAATCCAGCGGGCTACATTCTTAAGCACTTATTCTAGGATCAGGCTGAAGCATCCTCATGCTTATCTTTACAGAGAACGGTTTGTGCTAGCTGCTATATATTGTTTATTGGGGGAACATTTATCACCACCTGCAGCTCAGAGACCATGACACGGAAACCAAAGAGAGACGAGAAACACAGACAGGAAACTAAACAGATGCTAGACAAGACCTAAGCAAAACACTTATCAAACTTAAAAGGGTTCAGGTGAATACAACAGGTGCGTTCCAAGTGGCCTGAAGTACCCTACGAAGTACACTACACAGGGTGTTCAGCCATGTTTAGTGTGATTCCAAACCGCAGGGAGTGAAAATGTTCAGTTCAGAGGGAACGAGTGAACAACAGGTCTTCACTTCACCGGAAAAAGGAATGAGAAAAATTCCCTTCACCGACATTCCCTGCAAAAGGAGAAGGGGCTAGGAAGCACCTTGTAAAATACACTTCGGAATGAAATGCAGCCAATGAAGGTATGATTGGAATTAAAGGACAGACAGGTTTTAACATAAAAGTCTTCCTGAAACACTCCCTCACTCAATCATTGTGTGTACTGCTTTATCTTGTATTCAGGGTCACGGGGGGCCTGGAGCCTATCCCAGGAAACTTAGGGCACGAGGCAGGGTACACCCTGGACAGGATGAAAATCCATCGCAGGGCACACACACACGTACACAGACACACTCTCATCCTCACACTACGGGCAATTGTGGAACTCCAATTAGGCTAACGTGCACGTCGTTGGATTGTGGGAGGAAACCGGAGTATCTGAAGGAAACCCACCTAACACGGGGAGAACATACAAACTCCATGCACACAGAGACGGGAAGTGTGTTTCTGAAACAAACAAAAGGAAAAAAAAAAAAAGGAAAAACATGAAGGATGCTGAAAAACAGCACAACACACAACTTACAGTAGTGGGGGTCACATGGTTTAAGCATAAATAGGTGAGCTTAAAGAGAAAAAGAAAGCCATAGCTCAGATTCTCATCCGTAAGTTAAGAATTTGTGTGTGAGGTACGTCCTGTTTGTTTCCTGTCAATAACAGTGATGCTAACTAATTGCGAGCAAGTATCTTTGAGCTCACGTATGCAGATGAGGGCAGAGACCAGTAGTTTAAAAAAGTGAAGTGGAGAAAACACACGTGTTAGCAGCTGGAACAGGAGCGCTGGGTTTGAACAAATTCCCAAGAAAAACAGGGGGACAAAAATAAAAAATGAAAATAAAGAGAAAATCAATATTTCACTTTGCTAAGATGTTTATTTCAATGTCACCATTTATGCAGTGAATAAACACAGGAAAGGCACAATGTTTTGCATAGTTGTTTATGGAAATCAGATTTGGTGGGAATTTGGTTTTTGCTCCAAAATACCTCATGGGTAAACAGTTAGCATAGGAGCTGAAACAGGTCTATAAATCATCCACACCTGAGCTGAATAACTCCTGTTAGTGCCGTTAAATCTAAAACACTGCAGCTCTGTTTAAAGAGCCAAGTGTGGTACATTCATCATACTATATACAGTATATACAGTGCCTTGCAAAAGTATTCACACCCCTTGAACGTTTCCACGTTTTGTTACTTTACAACCACAAACGTAAATTTATTTCATTGGGATTTTATGTGATACACCAACACAAAGTGGCACATACTGTAATTGTGAAGTGGAAAGAAAATAATAATTGTTTTTTTAAATAAATAAAAATCTAAATAGTGTGGCGTGCATTTGTATTTACCCCCTTTTACTCTGATACTCCAAACTTAAATCCAGTAAACTAATTACCTTCAGAAGTCACCTAATTAGTAAATAGAGTTCAAAGTAGAAATCCATTGTTAAAGTAAAGCCATAAGAAGTCCTATTTTGACACAGCCAACATGTAAGAAAAGGTGCTCTGATCAGATCAGATTAAAATTTAGCTTTTTTGCCTAAATACAAAATCACCTACACTGCACCCTGAACATACCATTCCCACTATAAAACATGGTGGTGGCAGCACCATGTTGTGGGGACGCTTTACTTCAGCAGGGATGGGGAGGCTGGTCTGTGGCTTTGTAAAATAAATATTGAGTATTTAATTGAGATTTATTTAATTTTAGTTCCTTAGCTTTTTCAAATGTAATAATTTTTTTTTAATGTTTAATTTTTTGTGACTTAAAATATGCATAACAACTGCTGATGTGCGACACCAGCCGGCATGCAATTTATTGAACTTTAGGGTGCTCCCTACTCATCACTCCGTTTGAAGTAAATGTGATAATAATAACAATAACAATAACAACAACAACAATAATAATAATAATGATAATAATAATAATAATAATAATAATAATTGATTAGAGATGTACCAAGATTTATTTATTTTTGATTACTAGCCCATATAATATTTATAATTTTTTGACTTAATTAAAGTTTAAATTATTGGTTCATATTAACACGATGTTGTCGTCGATAATAATGATAATAAATATATTAAGCTTTTTTTCAAGCTCCATATTTTTGGTGGTTGACAACTGACTGCACAGTCTAGTACACACAATTAAAAGATGATGTCACACAGAAGCAGAACCATTTTTGGTTTGCTGCAGGTGAATAATTTAAGTTTGGCTTTTTATTTCATACGGAGCCCCCCAGGGGTCATGTAGTACAAAAAAAAAAAAAAAAAACTAACTGAGTGCACAGATTAATAAACCAAGGAGGACAAATAGACATTGAGTATTTTATTTAAAAGTGAGATTTTGTTTTCTCTGTTGCAGTTCATTGATGATATAAATGCAACAGACTATAGTTTTTTATACATATTATAAAGGTAAAAATGATATATAAAGTGTCATCTTTATTTTAGATGTCAGATGTTTAGATGAAGTGTTTTGTGGCTCCCTGTGTTTTTTTCTGGGGGAAACGACTCCAAATGGCTCTTTGAGTGTTTAAGGCTGCCGACACCTGGTTTAGATCGAAGCATAGTCATGTGTTAGAATGGACCAGTTAAATCCAGACCAAAATAAAGCAGAGAATCTGTGGCAAGACTTAAAAATAAACTGCATCCAATCGGACTTTAGCTTAAACTATTTTACAAAGAAGAATTGAAAAAATTCACTCTCTAGATGGTAGAGACATACCCCAAAGACCTGACTTAATTAAATAGATCTACAAAGTATTGACTCAAGGCAGCGAATACAAATACCTGCCACACTTTTCAGATATTTCTTTGTAAAAAAATTTGAAAACCAATTATCATTTTCCTTTCACTTGACAATGATGTGCCACTTTGTGTTAGTCTATTACATAAAATCTAAATTAAATACTTTTGTTAGTAGTTATAACATGACAAAATTTGGAAAAGTTTAAGGGATTTAAATATTTTTGCAAGGCCCTGAATATACACCCCCCCCCCCCCCATCCACAAAAAACACACTGTAATATTTTACATGTTCATCTTTATCTTTGATTACACACACTGGGGTGTCCAGTTCATGTGTGTAAATGATTCCTCGTGCTCCCCGATCCACTCCTTCACACTCTGAGTCCTGGAATACAGACTTCATTTTGTTGCTGAGTCTAGACCTGAGCAACTGATCAACCTCAGATCATAATACTTGTACAGTGGACACTATGCATGATGGGAGCATCGCTTCATGTCCTTCCCTTCTCACCCTGACACGCCCATCACTCTGGAATAGGGTCAGTCTGGACTCATCAGGTCACATGAGGTCATCAGGTCTCCATCACTCCAAAGTCCAGTCTTTATGATCTATGAACAAATTAAAGCCTTTTTCTGATGAGTCTCAATTACAAGTGGTTTTATTATAGACACAAAGCTGTTTAGTCCCAATTAGTCTCATTACATTGTGTGCGTGTGTGTGTGTGTGTGTGTATGGAAATGATCTTACTGTCATTATTAAACATTGTTCTGATTTCTACTGGATTAAAAAAAAAAAAAAATTATTATTATTATTTTTTTACCATTTTGGATATTCACCAAGAGCTTTTTCGGATCAGAAGTTTCTTTTAAATCATATTTTTCCAGGGTAGTTCAGGTTCAGTTCTATCGTTTTAGGGTTTAATAATGTGTTGGACAGTTTTTAACCCAAAAGTCATTATTTAATCTCCTTAATTGTTTTCTTGGCTTTATTCATGACAATAATTTAAACTTTCTAAAAGCAACTTTACTTTGCCCAGGCAGTGTAATATAGTCAACTGATAACTTTCCCAGCCTTGGAGTTTTTAAGCAAAAGAAGAAAAAAAAGGACTATTGAACTGTACACAAAATCACTAAACATAGTTACTATAAAGTTTCCGTATGGGATTTCATGTCTTCTTTTATCTTCACTTTTTTAATCTCCTTAAAAATCACTGCAGGTGTGCGATTGTTCTGTCTCATGAGACATGCTGTTTTATTGCACTCTCATTGTAATAAAATGAGTAATGACATTTTTGCCTACTCACTCCATCCCATTTCATTATTTCCCCAAAAGTTTAATCTTGTAGCCTCATGAAAGCTGCACCTGTTCAACAGCGTATCACCTGAAACGCACCTGAGATCGAACAGGGACTGCAGATCAGCTTTCACTCTCTGATTCATGGAGTCTTTGTTTTTGCCCCCAGTTCCTCTAAGCGTTCAGTGATCTCTGTACCGGATTGTTACTGAAAACACAGACGTTCTTTATTACTGAGACGGATGAAGTGAACGGATTAAATCTATAAGGACATAAATAGGATACAAATCAGTGTGTGAAGCTATAGGTTCATGGCACAGATTTATTGTAAATTTTTTATTTACGCCAAAATTTTCCAGTTTTACTTTTAAAGCACAATCCGATCAAATTTAAGTGATAAAGAAAGGCAGGACTTTACAGGTTAGTAAGGTCTAACCTCAGATGTCATTACTACCCGAGCGTGAGTCGAGATGACGAGATAAGTGAAGAAAAAAATAATATCAAAATCAGTCACCGAAGCGCAGCTGGAGTTTGTTTGCACAAGATGACAAGAACATGAAGGCTTACGGGTGGATCGCTTATCGCAGCTCTAGCGGAACTGATGTACCTCCATTGGGTTCTACTTCAGTACACAGGCTTGACACGCACAGGTCCTTACATGGATGCAGGGGTTAGTAACTTCTAAAAGTGCTCAAAGGAAGGATGACCGGTGAACCAGGAACAGGGTCATGCGCAGCCAAGACTCAAAGCCCATGTGATGTGAAGGTTAGTCCATCTGGTCTGATTCCGCATAAGATCTACAGTAGCAAAAACTGTTGAGAAAGTGAGTGATGGAAAGGAATCAGAACAGACGGTGCATTGCAGTTTATTATTTATGTATATTTAACCCAAGTATTGAAGAAACAGATAAGACTTGAGTCATCATTTGAAGATTGCCAGAGATTCAACGGTATGGACATCCAGAGGACGTTCATTCACCCACCTTAGTGCCAGAAAAGAAAACTTTCTAGATCTCATCTGTTCCTTGAGATGGTGGGACCAGGGAACGTGGTATGGTGCCGGGTGCCGTGCTGGCCCGTGTCCTCCACCAAAAGCTCCTACAATGTGCATGTGAGCAATGAGAGAAGATGGCCTGGTATGATGGATGGCCAGGTGTGTGTGTGTGTGTGTGTCACTTACCTGGGGAGAAGATCATGTTGCATTATGGGAAGAAGGTGAGCTGACAGAGGCAGTGTGATGCTCTGGGCGATGTTCTGCTGGGAAACCCTGGGCCATTCATGTGCATGTTCCTTCAACAAATAAACACTATTTCTGGCCGAGTTACACCCATTCATGGCGACGGAGTTCCCTGATGACAGTGTCCTCCTTCAGCAGGATAATGTGCCTGGACACACTGCACACACTGCAGTGTGAGGAACATGACAAAGAGTTTAAGGGGTTGACCAAATCCCCCAGATCTCAGTCCGATTGAGCGTCTGTGGGATGAGCTGCAAAAAAAGGCTCACCCGTGGAGGCGCGACCTCCACAAACTCTAGTATATTAATATGTATAATAAGGTATTAATCTGATTTTTAAACTTCTCATTTTCAACTGAATCCACTATAGCAGACCCAGGTAAATTTTTCATTTTTATTTTTGGAGAACAGTTTTATGTCTGTAACCTTTTGAAAGCGGTTTTGCACAAGATGTGTAGTTTTACCACTAATTATGCTCCTGAGGTTTGGCCCTGCTCAGATAACATGAGGCTTACGCTGATGCAGTAGGGCCGTGTACTGTACACACAGGTCTTCTTCCCTTTCTCTCTGAAAGGACTTAGAGTCGAGCTCATGATCTAAAGCTAAATTAGATAAATATCGAGCAGCAGATAAATTCACATGCTCATCTAATCATGGATAAAAGTATCCTTTTTCTAAGCACCAAAAAAGGCACTAAAGTAAAAAAGAAAAAATAGAAAACAAAAACCTTTTAAACTCTTCTCTTATCTTATTATTTTAGGTTAACTTTTATTTTCTCAAGTTTTTAAGACACTTGAACTGGAAGTGATGAACAAAAATGTTACATAAATCAAGTATTAAGGAATAAAATAAAATAAATTACACCGAACTGAGTGCTGTGTTCGATTCTGACTATCCTAGCATATATGACAAAGATAAATGTACATTCGATTACAGTTTAAACCTAATTGAACAACATGAAAGTCTCTACATTGTCTCAGCGCATTACATCGTCTCATAACTGATTTTTTTCTTAATTAAACAAATGATTCTGCTTCTTTCTGAACTAAATCTTTGTTTCCCGCTCACTACACCTTGCAGACTTTTATTCAATGCACCCTGTGTCTCAGGTCTCTCAGAGCTCTTTGGAACTCAGGAGTTATTCGTAAACTTCAGAGTTGATAAGAGACGAGAGCATATCATGGAAATATGGAAATGTTGACCCGAGTCACACCAGCAACAAAGATAAAAATGATACAAGATGCAAATTCTACAATGAGCCTAGAAGCAGAATATCTGATACAGCCCTACACTTGATCATTTTCCAAGAACAGCATACACTGAACTGTTTTATTTACTTTTATACCACGGCAATTTACTAACATTAATAATTATCAGTATAAGACACTTTCCAAGAAACTGTTTATTTAGGTCCCCTACATTTCTAAACTTGCCAAAAGAGCTTCTATGTAGAACCTTATATATAAGAGAGACAATCACATTTGTATGCCGAACCTTTAAAGGGTTAAAAAATATTTTTGTTTCTTGGAAATTCTCTTTACTGAACTTTATTTGTGCAGTGAAGAAGATTGAATGGATGAATGGATGGATAGATGAGTGGATGTACAGTATCATGTTCAGCCGGAGCTCTCTGGAACTCTTAGGTTATTTATAAACATAAAAAAAGATAAGAGATAAAAGCCTGGCATGGGTATGGAAATGATGAGCCAGGTCACATGACCAACATTGATTAAACAAAGATAAAATAAGAACGTAAAATGCCAGTTGCCCCGGATAAAAAAAACAAAAAAAACAACAACAACAACAACAACAACCCCTAGGTGAACAGATAATAATCAGCCTTATCAGTGCTGTGGAGATGTTTGCTTTTGGAGTAATAATTTAACACATGTGTATATACTGCCATCTACAGGACATATGTTGCATAACTCCTCAGAAACAAGTACAGATTTAGAGGCGTTATAAATAACCAGTGTTGGGGGATGTTAATTTTTAAAGTAACTGATTACATTACAAAATTACTGTCATTAAAAACTAATCAGTTACTTTACTGATAAAAGTAACTAGTCTGAGTACTTTTCCATTTCAGAAAATAAAAACACCTTTGTGATTCCTCATGCATGTTGTTTTAGTCACGACCTTTATAATTATTCTACCATCATCACTCAGTGAAGTTTGGCCCATAATCTGATAACTACTAATACCCCCATCTCACCTACTAATACCCCCATCTCACCTACTAATACCCTATCTCACCTACTAATACCCTATCTCACCTACTAATACCCCCATCTCACCTACTAATACCCTATCTCACCTACTAATACCCCTATCTCACCTACTAATACCCCCATCTCACCCACTAATACCCTATCTCACCTACTAATACCCTATCTCACCTACTAATACCCCTATCTCACCTTCTAATACCCCTATCTCACCTACTAATACCCCTATCTCACCTACTAATACCCCTATCTCACCTACTAATACCCCTATCTCACCCACTAATACCCCATCTCACCTACTAATACCCTATCTCACCTACTAATACCCCTATCTCACCTACTAATACCCTATCTCACCTACTAATACCCCTATCTCACCTACTAATACCCCTATCTCACCTACTAATACCCTATCTCACCTACTAATACCCCTATCTCACCTACTAATACCCTATCTCACCTACTAATACCCCTATCTCACCTACTAATACCCATATCTCACCTACTAATACCCCCATCTCACCCACTAATACCCTATCTCACCTACTAATACCCTATCTCACCTACTAATACCCCCATCTCACCTACTAATACCCCCATCTCACCTACTAATACCCATATCTCACCTACTAATACCCTATCTCACCTACTAATACCCCTATCTCACCTACTAATACCCTATCTCACCTACTAATACCCCTATCTCACCTACTAATACCCTATCTCACCTACTAATACCCCTATCTCACCTACTAATACCCCTATCTCACCTACTAATACCCTATCTCACCTACTAATACCCTATCTCACCTACTAGTACCCCTATCTCACCTACTAATACCCATATCTCACCTACTAATACCCCCATCTCACCCACTAATACCCTATCTCACCTACTAATACCCTATCTCACCTACTAATACCCCATCTCACCTACTAATACCCCTATCTCACCTACTAATACCCCTATCTCACCTACTAATACCCCTATCTCACCTACTAATACCCCCATCTCACCTACTAATACCCCCATCTCACCTACTAATACCCTATCTCACCTACTAATACCCTATCTCACCTACTAATACCCCCATCTCACCTACTAATACCCTATCTCACCTACTAATACCCCTATCTCACCTACTAATACCCCCATCTCACCCACTAATACCCTATCTCACCTACTAATACCCTATCTCACCTACTAATACCCCTATCTCACCTACTAATACCCCTATCTCACCTACTAATACCCCTATCTCACCTACTAATACCCCTATCTCACCCACTAATACCCTATCTCACCTACTAATACCCTATCTCACCTACTAATACCCCTATCTCACCTACTAATACCCTATCTCACCTACTAATACCCCTATCTCACCTACTAATACCCTATCTCACCTACTAATACCCCTATCTCACCTACTAATACCCTATCTCACCTACTAATACCCCTATCTCACCTACTAATACCCATATCTCACCTACTAATACCCCCATCTCACCCACTAATACCCTATCTCACCTACTAATACCCTATCTCACCTACTAATACCCCCATC
This sequence comes from Clarias gariepinus, assembly GCF_024256425.1. Lineage (NCBI taxonomy): Eukaryota > Metazoa > Chordata > Actinopteri > Siluriformes > Clariidae > Clarias > Clarias gariepinus. Next base: position 2,332,805 of record NC_071124.1, read on the forward strand.
TCACCTACTAATACCCCCATCTCACCTACTAATACCCATATCTCACCTACTAATACCCTATCTCACCTACTAATACCCCTATCTCACCTACTAATACCCTATCTCACCTACTAATACCCCTATCTCACCTACTAATACCCTATCTCACCTACTAATACCCCTATCTCACCTACTAATACCCCTATCTCACCTACTAATACCCTATCTCACCTACTAATACCCTATCTCACCTACTAGTACCCCTATCTCACCTACTAATACCCATATCTCACCTACTAATACCCCCATCTCACCCACTAATACCCTATCTCACCTACTAATACCCTATCTCACCTACTAATACCCCATCTCACCTACTAATACCCCTATCTCACCTACTAATACCCCTATCTCACCTACTAATACCCCTATCTCACCTACTAATACCCCCATCTCACCTACTAATACCCCATCTCACCTACTAATACCCCATCTCACCTACTAATACCCTATCTCACCTACTAATACCCCTATCTCACCTACTAATACCCTATCTCACCTACTAATACCCCTATCTCACCTACTAATACCCTATCTCACCTACTAATACCCCTATCTCACCTACTAATACCCTATCTCACCTACTAATACCCCTATCTCACCTACTAATACCCCCATCTCACCCACTAATACCCTATCTCACCTATTAATACCCTATCTCACCTACTAATACCCCTATCTCACCTACTAATACCCCCATCTCACCTACTAATACCCCTATCTCACCTACTAATACCCCATCTCACCTACTAATACCCATATCTCACCTACTAATACCCCATCTCACCTACTAATACCCTATCTCACCTACTAATACCCTATCTCACCTACTAATACCCCTATCTCACCTACTAATACCCATATCTCACCTACTAATACCCTATCTCACCTACTAATACCCCCATCTCACCTACTAATACCCCCATCTCACCTACTAATACCCCATCTCACCTACTAATACCCTATCTCACCTACTAATACCCCATTTTACGTACTAATACCCTATCTCACCTACTAATACCCCTATCTCACCTACTAATACCCCTATCTCACCCACTAATACCCCTATCTCACCCACTAATACCCCTATCTCACCTACTAATACCCCTATCCCACCTACACGATTTTGCGCGGTGTGCGTAAGTACGGTTTATCATGATTCACCGCGAGTTTTGGCGCTCTGATTAGGTTTCTATCTTTTCACGCGTCGGTCCTCGCATAGGTGAGATAGGTGTATAACAGCAGGAATAATGAGTGGGGGAGGGGTTAGGGTTATTGGGGGTGTGGCTTGTGGGACGACTTTCACACACACACACACACACACACACAAACAGATTATTAATGGAATAACGGATTACATTTTTAAAAAATATAACTTAATAACTGAGTACTTGAATGGCGGACCTAACGCATTAGATCAAAAAAGATACTCGTTACATCAAAAAGTAATCCAAGTACTCGCAAGTAACGCATTAAACCTAACACTGTAAATGAACATATAATTTAATTTGTTTATAAGATTCACTTAAACAGTCTGTGACTTTCAGAACCTCCCTTCACATTATTTACAATGCAAATATAAATATCCAAATCATGATACACTTTTATTCAAAGTAGAAAAAAGATTATTGGTACTTTTCCTGTGCTGGATAAGAGGGTAATAATGGGCTCCTGATAATTTACTCCTCTAGGACAAATCTATAATATAATATAATATAACATGATTATTAATTAAACAGCTATATTTATTTTATTAAATTTAATATTTCTATTATTTTAAAATACGTTTTAAAATTGTAACTTACACTTATATTTAAAATTATAATTTATAACTGCATTATCATATATTGCCAGATGTTAAGACAGATGTCGCCCCAGTCTGTAATTTCTGCCTCTCTCCTGCTGAACGTGTCCAAATGTCACAGATAAAAATGCTTTAAGAAATCCTGGCACATTGTGTTTTTTCCCTTTAACTCAGATTCTTTAATGTCTTTGATTATTTTGTTTTTTTATAAATAAGAAAAGGTTGTGATGAGGAGAAAGATGGTGAGGAAGAGGAGGAAATTAGTGTGATAAAGGTTTGTGTAGGATGTATGTTTTTTGTACAGCTTGAATTTAATGGTATAATCTAAAATAATATAAAATAAGATAAGATAATATAAGATAAGTTAAGATAAAGCTTTATTAATCTCACGAGAAATTGCAGAAAGGAAATAAAGGAAAATAAGTAAGAAATAAAACGGTGTCATGCCATTCTAGTAAAACCATCAACCAACAGAGTGGTGTGATGAAGAGTTACTGATACCACTCCAGAGTTGATGATTTTTTAATAACAGCACAACCTGAAGTGTTTATTTCACTTACAGCACAGCGATTCCGAAACATCAATAATGATACAGTACGTACTGTATAAGAAGTGAGGACTGACTGTTTTAAAAGTCTGTATATACTTAAGTTCTGGTTAATGTTGCATCCATTCAGATGTTCAGCTTAGAACCTTTTCTAAAACAGAATTCATCGCTTGTAGAGTTTTAGGCAGGTGCTTGAAAGGTTTGACTGTTGTGCTTAAGAAACTTGTGCTGAAACATCTACACTGAACATCATGTGCTTCCTGAAGATAAAGGTATGAATAAGTGGATGAATTAATAAATGTTTGGATGTATGGATAAAGGAATTTTAGTGAATCAATGGATAAATGGATTGTTTAGTGAATGATGGAAAGTATTTTCTTTATTTTAACTATATATTATTTAAGCACCACATACGCCATTTGTATCTTAAATGTGTATGAGTAAACGAATGCACAAATGAATGAATGAATAAATTAATGAATGATGGATGGATACATAGATGGATGAATAAATGGATGTATGGATGAATGAATAAATAAATAAAGTACTATTATGTGTATAGATGGCTGACTGATAAATTAATGGATAATTGGATAAATGATTAAATTCATGGATTAATGTATGGATGAATAAACAGATGGATGGATGGTTGAGTTAACGGTAATGGATGAATAGATAACTGTATGATAGATATACAATTGATATAATTTAGTGATGAATGAATATGTGATGGAAAGATTGATGTACAGTACAAATGAACAGATGGCTACATAAATTGAAGACAGAATGAGAAAAATGAATGATGCATGGATGTAAAAGTAAATGGATGGATAAATGATTGTATGTACTGTATAGATGATAAATGAATAGATGGATAAGTGAAGTTTTGTTATTTTACAGCTATAGAAAAACTTCTAGGTAAATGTCTAACTTCAGATTGATGAATGAACAAAAATAAATGCATTTGTCACTTTTCACAGACACAGAATCACTGGAACACTTCTTATCTTAATAAACAAGCTGCATCTGTAACCGCGCCCTTTATTCCGCCAGCTGTTAAAGTCAGTCCTTCCACATGGTGGTGTTTCTGTTCTCTGCCCCCATCGGATAATCCCGGTTCCTGCCGGGGGAGCGGGGACTGTAACAGTAACTCTCTGCATCATCGACCCTGCGTGTCCTTGTTTCCACAACACTTTCCTCACTTCATCAGTCTTGTAAAGGTTACACCTTCATCCGAGCTCAGACTTCGCCCACAGACGCTGGCTTTTTAATAAGCACTCTTTAGTAAACCGGGTCGCTCAGGTTGTGAAGCCTCCCAGAAATCATTAAATAAAAACAAAAAACTCTGAGGTAGAACAAGCAGGTAATTGAAGTGGAAATCCAAGAGTTCTCAATGGACTTGGGCAGAAATGTGGGCGTGGCTTACATAAGGCCATAGATAGAAGTCTTCAGTTAGAATCAATTAATCTATAACCTTTGGTGTATATTGTCAAGTGATATGTGTATGAGCCCATTTATGGGAATGTAGGTGTGTCCATAAGCGTGTGTATGGAAATATAAAGGGCTCTGTACCTTACGGAGACGAAATTGTGAAATGGAATGTGAAAATGTCTTGTATAAAATCCTTATTTGTAGAAAAATTATAGATTAAAGCCCTTGATATTATATAAACTGCATATTTTTAGGTCTATATTTAAAAATGTGGTCGTGTCATTGAGTGCATACATGGAAATACAAGCATGGGCCTACAATAAAAAAAGTGGGCGTGTCTTATATAACCTCATATATGGAAGTGTTCAGGTGAAATAAAAAAATTCTAACATTTATATATATATATATATATATATATATATATATATATATATATACACACGCAGGAAAAGTGAGTCCATATATGGAAATGTGGGTGTGTCATTTAATGTGTGTATAGATACAGTATACAGTATAAGCAGCTCTGTGCCTTTAGAATTATAGATAGGAATGTGGTTGTGTCTCATAGAAGAGCAAGTATAAAAATCTTCAGGAAAAAACACAACAATAACGGATATTGAACTCTATTAGGTAAAGACAATAAAAATACTTTTATTTGAGTATGTACTTTTATTTAGTGACTACAAGAGGCAAGTCTTAATGACCATATATGGTAATGTGGGCGTGCCACTAATTGGGCAAATGGGAATACGAGCAACTCTGAGTAGACATGAGTTTTATAAAAGCGAATGTGCTGTAAGTGTGTCTTTGATTCCATATATGGAAGTCTTAAGGTAGACGATGGATTAAATCACAGAGCCTTCACTCGCAGCACTGGATTCTTAGGGACACTCGGTAGTGTGTAGCAGTTAGGGATTAAGCGAGTTGCTCTGTTTTCATCCACACACTGAGTTATTTAAAGGTCCACAGAGGTATTGCTGAGATGCACATTTTCTATTCCTGCTCCATCATCCATCCATCCATCTTCTTGTCCTGTGTCTGTAACTTGAGTATCCACTCTCTCGTTCTCTCTCATTTTTTTTTCCTGCCACTAAATAATTCAAATCATTCAGCCTTGAAGCTGACAAGCGCTTTACTTCTGGATCGCAAACTGAAATCTCGTCATCTGTTAAATCTCAATCTCTCAGCCTGTCCACCCTGATGTGCACAAAGGAAAGGAGAAGATATTGTTACAAGTTTGTACACCCCACCCCGTCACTTCCATCACTTCCATCCCTTGCATCACTCACATGGGTTTGGGATGGGAAAATGTCAAATGTATGTTAAAAAAGAACAGAAAATGTAAAAAAAAAAAGTTGTTATTAAATGAAGAAATTGATAAATTATTTTATTCTGGCTGTTTATTTATATTTAATATTTATTTATTGAATAAGTTTTATATAGAAAATATAAATAATTCTATCAATCTGTTTATTTATTTATTTGTTCTTTTATTCCTAAATGTAATTATGTATGAATTAAATCTATCTATCTATCTATCTTATAACAATATTACTAAAAGTACACTTTTAAAGGAAATGAAAACAACATATAATAAGTATAATCATTTTATTGATTTATAATAATAATAATAATAATAATTTTATGAAAAACCGAGCATAGAAACAGTAATAAAAAAAACCCCAGAAAAATTGCAAAAGCAAACAATAAAACAAACAAAATGCTAATCTAAGGTGCAGGAGAAATCCTGTTGCGATGCTCCATGTTGAACAGCAGGGGGCAGTGCAGCAAAGCAACCTTCACCCTGAGCTGTGTTCATAATCAATTCTTTGGCTCTTACATATTCAGAACTAATCTCTCTAATTAAGGAGGGGATCGAGACAGGCAGGAAGAGGTCAGAGTTTAATCGATATTCAATCAGTCGATATTCAGGATAAAGCTGCGCTGATGGAAGAAACGCTCCTGATCGATGTCACAGCAGCTGCTCGCGTACACCCGTCTGAGTCGGGCTTAGAACTGATTCAGGTTTAAAACATGGTTATATTTATATGGTATTAATGATCACAAATATGCAAGTTACAACACTGAGTATCAAATGTATTGAGTAATAAAATAATAAAAATAAATAAATAATAAAATAAATTGTTTATTATTGTTATTATTATTATTATTATTATAAGATTGTTTAAATTTTAGGGTGATATGGGACTAAGATGATGTTGATTATTTTGCTCTAACAGTAATCACTGATTACAAACGGAAGGTGTGTTTATGTAACGATAATGGAAGGAGTCTCTAGTGTCAGTGCGTCATAGTTTAAAATCCGACTAATTACTGACTAATTTACATGTTTTCTTTGTTTGTTTCTCTGTAACTACAACAATAACAAAATAATATTTTTATTAGTTTTTTTTTTCTGTCTTAAATTCACGAGACAGAAAAACACAACGCTGGTCTTATCATTTTAATTCATACACATTTATTTACATTTCATACAAACTTCCATAATTTTTTGGATTCTGTAAAGTTGCTTTGCGAATTGTTAAAAGCAGTTGAATTTAATTGAATTAGTGAGGGACTGACTTTATAGTTTAAACTTTGTTGTATAGACTGTCTGAAGCTAAGAAGCTAACTAGCGTGTATACTAACCTGAGTGTGTATACTAACGTCTATGTGCCTGCAAACAAAAGTAAACAAAAAATCAAATGCATAACATTTTGAAGTTAAATGTGTACACTAGCACACACTGACTCACTTAAAGTTCACCCCAGGAAGAAAAGAAAGACAAAAACAGCAAACCATTACGTCGACGTCCTTGTCGTTAGCGCTCTCACGACCGGGCACGAGCACTTTCATTTCCTGTGTAAAGCGCACTCTGACCAATCTGAGCTGATTGACTGGTTGTAATCACCCGAGTCGCTCCGGTGATGCTCGTGACAAATCGATTTCTCCGTCCTGACATTATTTTTATCCTGCGTCTCTGCGTGTGGCTCGGAAGTGCTTACGAATCCTCCATCCCGAACACCAGACGCAAGATGTGCCAGAGTGCTTTTGTTCTTGTTAAAAGATATATTTTTTCTTTTTTTTTCAACAGGGAAAGCTGAAACATCCTTTCATGTGATATCTCTCGTTTTTTTGAATTTTTTTTTATCTCATCTGCCCTGAACCTGTCTGCTATCGGGATGATAATGGAGCTGCGAAACAACATAACGGCTTCCTGCTGCGTTCACGTTCGATTTACTCCGACATTCCTGCAGCTCCGCTCTGTTCACAGGACGCTCTCCAGCGTAAAGGAAATAAAGGAATGATTTAACAGACTATACGTGACGAAAAATGTCTTTTTGCGTTACTTGGAGTCAAATGAAACGGAGACGTGCTCAACAGGAGCGTGACCTCGCTGTGCACACACCCGGACACGTGACTGGAATATTTTGCGTCTAAGCTGAGATAAGAGGAATAAAACACATCCCTTATTTGTATTGTTGTTGCATGTGACAGGTTGCAGAAATTGTTATTATAACAGGCTGTCGTGTTATTGATCTAGAATTCAATCAAAACTCCCGAACCTACCACTGACAGTTAGTGTCATTTACGATGGTTATAACACCTGCGATGTGGAGTGATACATTTAATAAAACGTCTCAGTGCTGTTACTGTCTATTATCAACACTCGTCTAATGCATCTCGTCCAATCAGATACTGCTGTATTATAATGGTTAGTTAGAAGCGAAGCTCTTTATCACGTCATATCACACAGAAGCAGCTCAAAATCCTGCACCGGCTCATCAAAGAGACATTTAAAAAAGAAAAAACATCCCTGTTACTACAGAGTTCCCACAAGCTTGCCTTCCTTTGATCTATTTTTGAAGTCAAGGTAGCAAAAGTGTCTCACAGGAGTGAGGAAGTGAAGATGCAGCGTTCTCGGAAAGCGTCTTTTTTTCTTTGGGAGGTCTCACGCGGAGCCTCGCGCGGAGCGATCCGTCATAACCACCACCGCTGGGCTCCATACACACCTTCAGTCATGAACCATGTAGAGTAGAGATACCGAGGAGGATCTGGCACAGACTTACACACACACACACACACACACACACACACACACACACACACACACTTAGTGCTAGTTCTTACTACAAGTTGAGCCATTAGAGTCCCCCGGACCAACATGGGGTGCCATGATTTTTACAACACGTCTACAGCACACTTTATGATCAACTGGAAATGATAAAATTTGAATTTGATTTGATTTGAAGGAAAGGGTTGTGTATACCATGGCGCCCCCTTGTGGTTAGAATACAAAATTAATCAATTAATTTTAACTTTCGATTACATTGCTGTTTTTTCCCTCCATTTCACAACAGCACTGCGATTATGTTAAACACTTCCACCAACATTGAGGGTGCCAATATTTTAATTGCGCAGAGACCATGGGATGCAATCTTCATCACGCGACTTAAAAGCACAGCAGTCACTGAAGCAGTCATGTACTTTTCGTCATTGAATTTTGGCAGTACTGTTTGCACAGTAGTAGTAGGCTGCACTCTTTCTACCTCCGCCCACATGTTATGACTTCATCATATTAAAAAGATAAATGTTTAATAAATCAGGGCCGGAGCGGCTGAGCTGGAATAAGACAAGATGGAAAATCGTACATTAACAAAAATAAGATACATAAATTAATAAATAAAATCTGATTTTCACATTTTCGCTAAAATGTCACTATAATATTTACGATATTTTTCCTTCAATAATCAAACACTCTTTCACTTAAGTCCACCTTATTTATTTAAGCCCCGCCCCTTTTTGCCATACCGGTCACTAAAATATGAACCGGCCATGACGATACATTATTTTTCCTCCATTTTAAATCATATTTCATGTTCAGACGGAGCTTTTGGAAACCGAGCGCTTTGCTATTTGCCCCGTATTTACAAGTTCAATCTGCATGTACGTTTTAAAGCTACACCTCATGGGCACATAAATGTGATTCACTCCTGCCTGACCTTCGAGTTCATCTTTAATAATCGGTGGCGTCTGATAAACCACGAGCCCCACGCTGATGGATAATAAGAAAATAACTCTGCTGTAAAATTAAACCATTTCATCACTGAATTATTAAAGTATATTTCTTCTGAATTATTAAAACCTTTTTTTTTTTGTTTTGCTAGGTGGAAGAATCCGGCGTAAGGTTCTGTCCGTGATTTAAGCGGCTCCTGTTCTGCGGGACGTTCCCCTGCCTCGGCGCTGCAGTCTGGCTAATAAACGTGGCGCTGACTGCTGATGGGTTTCAGTGCTAAAGGGCTAACATCTGTTATTTCTCAGGCTACGCGTTAGCTCGTTAGCATGCGCGGCGCAGCTTCGGCAGCTACAAGCTGAATATAAAAGTTGATCCATTAAGGAAAACAAACATCTTAGACTTCTATAAGTGCAAAACGAATACAAATTGGATGCTTAAATGTGTGTAACAAAAAAAAACAACGAAACAACAAGCAGCGAGAGGCTGGAATTCTCACAGGGTTACAGATTCATGGCTAAAGCTGATTTCATATTTATTTGCTGTTTCCTTTCAAGCCCCAGTGTACATTTTTATTTATTTATTTATTTAATTAAATTTTTTTTTTTTAGTATTTACAGATTTTTTTAGAGAACAGCGATGTGATGGTGAGTGCTTTGCATAATACAAGATGGGAGCCAAACAAGACAAACAAACATGGAGGACAAAATCCGACGTTACCTAGAAACAGCAGGGAAAGTCATTTGCTCTGAAGATGTTGGAAATGTTCCCCACTGACATTGCAGACCCCTAGAAATGCAGGAGAAATAAACAAACATGTTACTACAGTAAACTTTCATAGTTTTTTTGTAGTTTTTAACTTGTTTCTATCACTGTGAATGAGCTGAAACTATAGAAACGATAAGGTACTAGCATGAGTGCGTTGCTATTAACCTGCGCTACTGTCGGAGAAAACGGTTCCCCAACCAATCAGCATCCAGAATTTGAACAGCACCGTGGTGTTAAATGCACTGTATGTCCTGTACCACACATCCTAACAACGTTGTGCAGTTTTTGTGCCGCAGCAATACATTAACAGCGCTAGCTAATCGGTTCATGGAGTTATAATTTACGAGCTAATTTTCAGCATGGTGTGTTGGATTTAAAAAGCACAAGCGCACTTCCTGTTTCCCCAGAATCCTAATTTGGATATATGATCTTGTCCAGAATGTACCGCATAGAAATTCCTCTCATTCCAATTCTCCAGGATCAGCAAATCTAGCCGCGGTTAAGTCACTCCCTGCTCCATATTCGCTGACGCTCTCTGTGCGCGTCACTCAGTAAAATGTTCTCCTGGAAAAATCAGACTGGGTTTATAGAGTCCTCCATCGTCGTTAAGGCTAGCGGGGCACGTAATTAACCATTCGGAATGAGACAGATAAGCGGGCGCTGTGACGGTCTCATTTCTCCGACTGAAAAGCCGACCTCTGGAATTTAATTACTAATACATGAGCTTTAATTGAACTTCTGTCTGAGTGCATGCCCGGAGTAATTAAAATGTGACCGAGATACGCTTTAAAAGTTAATCAGAGAATCTGAGCTCCGTTATGAAAAAAGGCGAAGACGGAGAGGGGAGGGATTAGACTTTGAGGAAGGAGAGCCGCAGTCATCAGCCAGGCCCTGGGTATCCAATCTCGGTGTTAACGCCATCTATCACGTCCCCCAGGCAAACATTTTATCTCCTGTGGTGCTGCGAGCCCGTTTAGTGGATGATTAAAAATGAATTTTATTAAACAATATATCAGAGGTCTTCCGTCGAAATCCCTGAGAGGCTCCAGAAACTCTGAGAAGCTCCCAAAACACAGCTCCTCAGCACCTGGAGCTGGGTACAAACCGGCACAGAGCACACATACGGCGTGTCGCAGAGCGCAACATTAGAAAAACAAACTGTGTGTAAATTCTCACGGAAACGGCTAACAGGAGACTCTAGGGTGAGGGTGGTGAGGAAATAAGAGAACACACAGTTCTACGTGTTGATCAATATTTCAGGAATTATTTACTTTTTCTAAATATCTTGTCGTAAAATCCACTCACAGTTTAGCATTTAAAAAGTGCAGTAGATGTTTGGATTATAAGAAAACTTAAAAAAAAGGATGATAAAAAGTTTTGATGCTAAAGAGGCAAATTAGCCGCGCTGTCTGGGTGGGATGTGATGTGACCAGACCAATCGTCAGCATCTGTGAGGTCACATATGCAGTCGATGAAGAATAGCGCTTCGCTCAGATTGTGTTACGCTGCCCTGTGATGCAGCAGCTCCGTGTTAGTCGTCACCTGTCTCTGAGGAAACACATATTAGTTTAAAATACTAAATAAAATAAAATACATCCAACATCAAAAAGATGAAAAAATATGTTGATTATTTTCCCAAAACTGCTATTCAGATTTTCAAATGTGGTTATGAACTTATAATCTCATGGGATTTGAACCCACAACTTTACGGTGCTGCTCAGAGCACTAAGCCGGCTTGATCCTGACTCTAACATCACGTCTTTAATGATGTTTAAAGCAGCTACCCACATTTACATAAGCGCTTATTGATTTTTATTAAGTCTCAATAAGCTGCAATAATAAATATAACAAGTTCATAATGATTACAGCTTAAACATTGCGATTTCGATATTGCTGTTACTGCATATTTACTCTGTAAAGCGTTTCTGATTTACTTAAAGCCTAAATATGTGAAATAATTCAGTTATTTCCTGATTAAAGTTGCTTATCGTAATTTATTACAAAATGGCATTTAATGGAAAAACGATGCTTAAAAATCTCATGCAATCGGATAATAAAGAGACTTTAAATAAACAACATAGTTACTGATTGACATCTACAGCTTAATTCCTGAAACTCTACACTGTTAATTGTTAACAGCACTGTAGAAGCAACCTTTTGTTTAATTTAATATAATACAGCATTTCAAAATAAATGTTATTCTATATTTATAACAACTGATGGAATTTTAATTTAGGGCTAAAAAATTAAACTTGCGTTTATTTACATTTACATTTACATTTAGGCATTTGGCAGACGCTCTTATCCAGAGCGACTTACATTTTTATCTCATTACACATCTGAGCAGTTGAGGGTTTAGGGCTTTGCTCAAGGGCCCAACAGTGGCAACTTGGTGGTTGTGGAGTTTGAATCTGGGATCTTCCAAACCGTAGTCCAATGCATATTGTATCAAGTTATAAACAGAGTTAAAGTAAAAAAAAAAAAAAAAAAAAATCACACACTGTTGTTTTCTCCCAATTTCTAAATAAGGATTTTTTTGACAATACAGTAATTATAAAAATAATACAGTACAAAAATTTTGAATTTTTTTTTCTCATAAATTGTGGTTACATTTTATGTATAATGTTTTGGTGATTAAAATGTAAGAACAAACAAGTAATATATAAAAGAATAAATAAATAAAAAACTAATATTGTGAAATCGAGCAACTACAAACAAATAAAAGTAAAAGAAATAAAAAATAATAAAGAGGCTGCAAATAAAACAAACAAACAAAAACAAATGACAGACAGAAATTTAAATATTAAAGTATTAATAAATTAAATACAGAAACACAGAAATTAGAAATACTAAACAGCACCAAACAAAATAAGTGACAAACAAAACAAACAAAGTAAAACAGAAATCAGAAATGCTTTTTTGGTAAATACTGTATGCACTTTACTATCCTCCCTAGGTAGGCTGCCTAGGTCTTTAAAATGTCTATTCTGAATAGAACATGAAGCCATGCTTTTCCTTGCAATAGTCGCATTGTTTATTCTGGTGTATTGTTTACAGTATAACCTTAGATCACGTATCATCACATACACATTTGGTGTGTATTACAAACTTCTTTTTCTGTTGACGTATTTAACCTTTCATGGTGTTGTTAAGTTGTTGCACCAAAGTTCTCAGAGCCCGTCAGAGGCCGGACATGGCTGTCTGAATCTGCAAGCAATTATATTGATCGATGGAGCAAATTAGGATTCAGTGCTGAGCAGATTACAGGAGTGATGTGATCTTCTGCTGAAGGCTTTTCAGTGTAAATGACGCCGGAGAGCCATGAGATGAGCTGCATCCAGCACCTGGCTCCCGGATGTGCAGGAATAAAGGGCTCCTCCCATCAGACAGGCCGAAAGGTCACCTTTGATTTGCTCGGGCTGTTGCCGATAAACAGAACGCTGCCTGGGAAATGTATGAAAAAAAACCAAGAAGAACAAACAGGTCTCGGTTGTTGAAATTCTCCAAATGAACAACAGATCAGCGTGGGCGAGCGCTCCTGCGGTGCCGTAACCTTTAATACGGTCAGGACGAGCAAGCCACGGATGTGATCAAAGCCCAGGTGGACACGTCTCGTTCAGACAGGCAGAGAAGATGTGTGTTTAGGTGGGAGGAATGTTAGAGGTCGGTGGAGGTGTGAACACCAACTACAGAGGTTGTGCTGACAGATTAGATATAAAAAGAGCAGGAGACTGAGTCGCAGGTTTAACCCGAGACCTCTCAGCTTCGCCAGCTGTAATTGGCCTGATGATAAATTTAGAAAGCGAACGCGGCGGTGTTCAGATTTATGTCTAGCGCCTTTGTGATATCGTTTTAATTGACTGACGCTGACATAAGATTTTATTTCACGGTTATGAAATGAACCCTATTCACAGAAAAAGACCCTGAGATAATAAAATTTTAGTGCTTTAGAGAAATGTGGACATTACAGCGGCGAGAAAAATGATCTTAGAAGAAACCTTGACCTTAAAATGAAAGCTGCTCTATTTGGTGTGATGGAACTGATTGTAAATCATTACAGTATAAACAGTACAGTATAGGTGGAGAAGAGTCATGTGATGGGCTAAATTAGTCATGTTACTGTATGTCCTGTGTTAAGTTTAGCGATGGTGGGAGAGAAAGGTCGCGATAACATGCCATGACAGGCATCCAATAAGTGTTGGTACTAAAGCACAATATTAATAAAAAAGAAACAATAAAGCATGAACCGTGCTCACACCTTAGCCAACCTGCCCACACAACAGTCACATACTGACGTGACCAGGGATCAATTCAAAATGATTCTCTTGTGTTATATTAAACTAAACCTGAGACTATTAAACTGTGGATTTGATTATTCACGTCAGAATACATCATGAGCGTCGGGACAAGAACAAGGCAGTGTTTATGATGACATCATACAGTATTACATCGTCATACAGTACCTGTAATTTGAGGATGAGTAAACATTCTTTTAAAACTTTTACCTTTTAAAATGTATCATTAAGCCATCAGAGTTGTGTCTGTTAGTTCAGAGATCAGGGGTCACACGGCAGGAGCGGACAACACTCGAGCAAAGGCTCAAGGTCAAAGAAACAGAACAAAACCAGAAGTCAAAGATACAAAATTATAAACAGAACAAAACAACAACCATAAATTCTGAGAAAGACAAACCTGAAGGTGGAACTAGCAGAGGTGGCACAAATCTTGTGTTTAAAAAAGTAAAAGTAGAGATTCTCTAGGGCAAATAGTACTCAAGTAAAAGTAGACGTCCTGGAATTATGGGTGTTCAAGTACAAAAGTACTCATGTTCAAATTTACTATCAAGAATACAGACTTAGCTTCCAGTAGCTTAGAACCGTCTCTCTCTCTCTCTCTCTCTCTCTGCTTCACGTGTTGCATTATTAGACAGGGTAAGTCACATAATTATACAGTATAACAGTATGGAAAAAATCCTGCTTTAAATACTAAACACCACTGCTGTTAGTGCAACACCATGCAGAAATACAGGGAAGTAAAAGCTATTTTCTGTCCTTTTCGTGTGGAATAAAAGTAATAAGTAACAAAATTACTCATGTAAAGTACCAATACATGAAACACTGCATCTGGAAAGGCTTTCCACAAGACGCTGGAGGATACTGGAGATTTAACTTCATTCAGTCAGCTATAAGAGCATTAGTGAGGGTAAGCAGTGATGCTGGATGTCGAGGAGGCTCCTGTTCCAGTTCATACCAAAGGTTGAGTTCGGTCAGGGCTCTGTGAGTTCCTCCACTCCAACCTTAACACACAATGTCTCCATACAGTAGAGCTGGCTTTGTGGATCTCACTGGGCATTGTGATGGGTAAGGATAAGATAAGAGGTTGGGCCTTATCTCACGAGGTTCCAGTGAAGAAGAACTGTGTGCTTCAGATAGTTTGGAACAGAACCACATACAGTATGGATGGTGGTCAAGGGTGCACATATTTTTTTGGGGGAAAGTGTATATTTGAAGCACTAAACTCCATTTTGCTGCTGGTGTAAAGAGAGAATGTAAGTAACGGAGCTGGAGAATAACGTCTGTAGGTGAAAAAGAAAAAGTAAAGTATTGTTGACTCGTATTGAAAAAGAAAAGTTGCTGGAGCTTTTTATCCCCCAGGACATGACCAGTGATTTAGCGCTGACATTCAAACCTTCACTTTTCCGATTCGGGAATTCAGCGATGACCCGACGTCTTGCTCTTATGGTGAATGGCATTTAATGATTTTATCCGCATGATGCAGCGTATCTCTCCAAATATCACAAAAAAAAAAGCAGGCAAGCACAAAAGCAAGCGGAGCTGAGGGGAATTTGTATTCAGTCCGCAGCAGGGTTTGGCCTCGGATAAACTCGGATAGTCTTAAAATAAAACAGCATTTATTTTATCAACGAATGCGACTATAAGAAATCACTGTGATTTTTAGACACATGAAGAAAACGTGTATGTGTATTTTGTTACACGTGATTTTCCTACACCTTATGTACAGCAAGGGGCCAAAAGTTTTGATAATGATACAATGTATATAGTGTATATAAACGAGTATAATTACAAGTGTCAAAGGCTTTTACTGATAATCATATTAAGTTAATGGAAAGAGTCAGTGTTTGCAGTGTTGACCTTCTTTTTCAAGACCTCTGCCATTCGCCCTGGCGCGCTCTCAATGTTTTTTAGCACTCACCTTCATACATTTTAAAAGGGCAGCATCGAAGTTCCTTTTTCTCCAGGAAAAGCATCAGGGACAAACTGATATTCTGCAAAAGAAACAGGGATTGGGATGCTGAGACTGTGGTGAAGTCATTTTCTCTGATGAATCCCCTTTCCGATTGTTTGGGGCACCCGGAAATAAAGCTTGCCTGGAGAAAGAAAAGGCATCCTGAGACCGTTCGTGTGTGGTGTCACTCCTCAGCCAGGGGACCGGGCTCGCTCACAATTTGGCAGAAAAACACAGCCATGAATAAAGAACAGAACAAAAACATCCTCAGAGAGCAACTTCTCCCAACCGTCCATGAACAGGTTGGTGATGAACAATGCCTTTTTCAGCATGATGGAGCTCCTGACCATGAGGCAAACAGGTCCAGGGCCAGGAAACTCCACAGATCTTAATCCCATGGAGAACTTGTGTTCGATCCTCAATAGGTGGGTGGATAAACAAAAAAACATGAATTCTGACAAACTCCAAGCACTGATTATGTAGGAACGGGCTCAAGATGATTGACAGCATGCCAGGGCGAATTGCAGAGGTCTTGAACAAGAAGGATCAACACTGCAAATATTGACTCTTTAAAATTAATAAAATTTATGTACAGTAATGTCAATAAAAGCCTTTAACACTTATTAAATACTTGTGATTATACTCATGTATGTAACATCTGTATAACATCTGACAAATAGATCTAAAAAACACTGAAGCAGCAGACTTTATTTTAAAGAAAATGTATATATTTCTGTATATCTTGAGAAGTTGTATTTATTGCTCATATGATATCACCTGTTCATATGTCCTCGCATAATTTCAGACCATAACACTGTGAGCTGCACCTTTACACGTATGTCCCGTCATCATCTTTTCATCCCTTTCCCCCAGATGTGATTCTGGATGTGATTGTTTTCCTTTTCAAAATGAGAGTCAATTTTGTGTCAGTATAAAATGTTTGTTTTCTTCGCAGCCTCCATTATACCAAGTTATGATCGTATCTCTGGTTCCTCTTCATTATATCAGACAGAACCATTAAGGGCCCTAATCTCTGCCTTGCTGCTAGAAAATCAGATCTGGCGCTCTTCAGAATGTCTGACTGACGGCCCGGAGAGTCAAGCGATATCCGCTGGATCTCTGCGCTGCCTGATTTTCAATGTGTCTGCTCATTATTTCTCAGGAAGCGAACGCAGATTTAAACTCGGAGCTACAGAACCTCAAAAAATGCGCAATAACAAGAGGCTGTTTGTGAAAACAAGCAGGAACGCTGTTCTAGTGTAAACTCTGTGCTCTGGGGCAAAAACATTACTGCCATCATTACAGATACTTCCTGTCACTTTCTATAAAATAGTCCAAAATGTGTGACTGGCACCGGGTGGGTCCGGTTCTGTCTGGGTTTCCGTTCACCACAGAATAGGATGAGAACGTTCTGAAAATATAGTATGAAATTCAGCCAAAAAACTGAAGATTTTAGAAATATGTAAAAAGAATTCTATAAATGAAAGCTTATAGAAATAATAATAAATAAATACAGCATAAGGTCTTTAAATATCATCAGAGCATTACGCACCCCACAGCGAGCCGGCTGTTCCACTCAGACACCCCCTGACACACCCTGCAGAGTTCTCGATCAAAGGGCAACGAGCGGTGTACAGGCGAGGCCGGCAGAACAGCGTGTGCCTCCTCTGTTTCATGACTGGTTGACTCGTCTAAATAATTCATGAGCGCGGCCGTGCTGTCCACACGCCGGCCTTTATAAACCGCGAGGAAGCGGTGGAGTTCTGCAGAACTGAGACCCAGGGCGAAGAGTCAGCCATATTAATAGATGTGTACACTGTTCACATGCCTGCATGTCTTCATTTCACCTCGCTCACGTCTGCTGTCTGAATGTCAATGAAGCTGACTGTGTGGAGGGCAGATCTTCTATTTCATTAAATTGCTCTTCAGTATATTGCTCTTTCTCAAGGATAATGCAGAGATCAAAATGACATTTCCACACACTGCGCCTTCTGACTCGCTGCTCTTCCCATGCAGGATAAAACTTCATAGAGAATAAATAATATAATTATAATTAGCTTAATCATATAAATCTGCTATTTAGAAGAAATTTTATATTATTAATTATATTATTTTTGACACCAATAATAGCATAAGTTCTTTCCTTTTTTATGATTTGAAAAAACATGCAAAACTTATCAAATTACTCGACAAATTGAATGTAATAGTTGAATTTATTTCTCTCATTCATCACTAATTTTATTTAAACAAATATAAAAATATAAATATATGTATCAGAAGTATTGGCACTCCTAATTTGTGCTAATTGACTAACAAACTAATAATAATGGTCAATAATTTTGAAACGATTTCTCTTAGAAGCAAGCATGAAATTACACTCATTATTTGAGCTGAGTATTTTATCTTTTTTTGTTTTTATTTTAAAGAGAATTATCTACAATTTCAAAATTATTGGCACCTGTATTAGCAATTACAGTGGGGTGTAGACAGTGGCATCGCTAGAAAATGTACTCTTTGGCTCATGACATCCCTTCCTGTACAAGCCAGATGTTACAAATAGTCTATGATATGATTTTTTGTAAGTGTTTTATTTATTCTTATCTCGGGTGGTAAACTTGCAATAATCTGAGCAATGCAAAATATTTATGTTTATTCACAAATAGAACAGTATTAAATAAACAATGAAGCTATAATTTTAAGGTTATCCTGACTCTAATCTAAAACACACACAAGATGCCTAAAACTTCCAAATACAGTAAAAAGCAAAGTCTTTGATTAAACGACTGGAATCCAATCCTCTAGCCAACGCACTTTCAGCAGAAAGTACACCGAATCTGTTCATTCTTTCCTGTGACGTTGCTGAACACACGAGCTTCATCTTGCTGAACGTTCCCTCTGAACCTGCAGCTGTCACATGGAGCGTGCAAAAAGAGCCGGAGTGCAATGCATCCTTCCCTAAAAGGGTTCTGCAACTGCATTTCAAAGATAGCATTTAGCGGCTGAAGCGGCGGTAGGTGTAGTGGGAAAGCAGGACTGTAGACAGGCGTGAGATGTTTTAACTCAATTTCAAACTGTGGGGTAAGCTCACTGGAGTACTTCGTCATCACAGTCTGACAAGCACATGAATTTGTTGGTCTTCAGGTTTCAAAAGCATGCATTTAGTCTGACAGAGATGCTATGCTGTCTGCTTGCCAATCTAAAAGACAGACATGTTTGCAGATCGCAGTTTCTGCCGACTGCTGAATTATATCACGTTTACTTTCATCGTGGAAAGTTTCATCGCTCCTCCTTTCTTCTATAAATTCTTGCACGAAGGATTTGATGTAAAACATCTACCTCTTTTGCATGTGGTTGCTTTGGCAACTAGATAATCCCCTCCACCACAAAGTTCCTGACTGGAGTATTGCATTTGTGCAATATTCTTTCTACCCAGACAGTCAGGAGGGCAGTTGCATCAAGTGGGGAATAATATGACTTTAATCCAGTTGATTCAGATCAAGCTTTTGGAGGTAGCTTGCATGAAGAAAGGACTTCCTTTAAGCATTAATTCAAGAATTCCCTCATGTGTCTAACGGGCAGTCAAGGGAACTGTCTGAGCTTGTTCTCGAAAACGGCCCATTGCTCTGGACCTGCACTTATAGATTGTATAATCCATTTTTACAGCCAGCGACTGTTGACCATCTTGTACAACATTCAGCAGCACAAACCCTCACAAGATTGATGTTCGTGTCATGCACAAGGGGAGAACCGGGCTGGAGGATCGTTCCGAAGCACATGTACAGTACCAAGCCCATGAGAACAAATTGCTCATCAGAAATAATGAAATAATACAATAAATGGCATTTTAAATGTTTTTTTTTTCCCCAAAGTGCTTCACAGAAAAGTGGACAAAATAAATTAATTTTATATTCTCTGACTCAAATAATGACACTTGAGCATCTTGTTCCCTTTAGTTTTAAGTTTCCCTCACCTTTTGTAAGGGCTCTTCTATTAGTGGCTCTTTCAGTCCTTGTCCCTGAATGGTAAGTTTTTTTTGTTTAGTTTTTTTTTGTGTGTGTGTGTGTGTGTGTGTGTTTTAAGGCAAATTGCAATGCTACATCTTGTTAAGAGAGTTCTTTTCAGTCTTGGGTTGCATTTGTGTAATTCTGACAGTCACTTCCACTTCTCGTCAGTACTGAATGCTGGAGATTTTTTATTTATTTCGCTTAAAATACTAATCCCTGTGTGTGTTGTTTGCCCTTCTGCTCAGGTACCTGGGTATACGTGCCCTGCCATTAGTAATGCCAGACATTTTACAGCCTTTTTTTTACCATTTCAGTGCAACACTTGAAAATTTCTTTTGCTTATGTGAAAGAAAAAGCTGACTTGGTAAACAATATATGGCGTTGGTATTTCTGACTTGAATTTTATCCAGGCCCTTTTAAATGTTTTTTTTCTTTTTTATAATAGCTTTTGCCTTTCATTAGTCGATCTATCTGTATAGAGCAGATAATCAGGAAATGGCCTGCGATTCTGGTCTTTGAGCAGCTGTTTTGTTAAATCTGCTTCTCGAGTGGCTAATTTGCACACAATTTTCTTGCTGTCACTGTCTGTTAGATTCTCAGGCCATAACCCTGGGCCACCAGACAAGCTGCGGTCTTGCTCTTCTGTTATTACCAGCGTCTCTTCTTCAATGTCCCTGCTTGTTAACTCTCTAGAAATTCCCATATCTTAATCCTCACTTTACTCTATCACACATTTCCTCTTCTTTATCCTCACTTGTAGACTCTTGTTTTGGTCACACTCTAACTTCCATGTACTCTTTAACATTAACATACTGACATTCGGGTTTACTTGGCTCTGCTGGTGTAAATGTGGAACTACTATTGGACAGAAGAACAGATTGGATCGGTTAACTCAGACCCTGAGCGATTACATACACACAACATGAACATGAATGTTATTCCAATATTTGCGCTTGTAATGATTTCTTGGAGCTGGTCTTTTTCTTTGGCACACCTTTAGAAGAAGAGTTTAGAGCACAATTTTTAATCTATTTGGGATTTTTGAAAATCAAGGCAGGGTCAAAAATGTACACACACACACACACACACACAGATGATCAATTCAGAGGTGCTGAAACGTCAAGAAATGTCTTTTAATTTTCTGAGCCCAAGGCCACCCAACCTCCTGTTAGTGATAATGATGATGGACTCCAGCTGGTAGCTCCTCTGTGTGTCTGTGTGTGTGTGTGTGTGTGTGTGTGTGGCAGCACTCATTAGATTGACCAAGACACAGTACAATGAGAAAGTCCAAGAAGCTCAGTTTTGCAGTTCTGAGAAACAGCATGGTAGATTTAGACAAATCAGGAACACCTCTCACAGCCAGTTCTGAACAATTCCAAGATCTGCTCAAACTACAAACTAAAGTTGTTGTTGTTGGTCTTTTGGCTGCTCCTGGCAAGGGGTCACCACAGCGTACCATCCAGTCCGCACATACAAGCTTGGCACAGGTTTCACGCTGGATGCCCTTCCTGATGCAACCCTTTAAGTTTTTTCATCCAGGCTTGTGACTGGCATTGTATCCAGTGGGGTTTGTGGACTGGCTGGGAATCGAACCAGGGCCTTCCACATGGCAGACGAAACACCCACCAATGAGCCACCAGTGCCCAAACTACAACCCACAAAAGTACCCACCCAAATGAGAATGGGTTACCTGTTGAGTCTGGTTCCTCTTAACGTTTCTTCCTACCTTTCTTCTCAGGGAGTTTTTCCCTCGGCACCTCAGCTTGTTCATCAGTGACAAACATACACATTCACATTTCATACAAACTTTACAATTTCTTTTGATTGAGTAAAGCTGCTTTGCGACAATGACAGTTTTTAAAAGTGCTATACAAATAAAATAAAATTGAATTGAATTAAAGTACAAGTTATGGTGGAGTACAAGAGGTGGAGACACTTTGCCAAGGTCTGGAAAAAACCCAAACTGTCACTCTCAGCTAAGAAGAAACTGGTTCTGATAGTCTGGAACAACCCATGAACCACCAAGGCGCAGGCCTGCCCTAAGCAAGGAGCTGCTGGACCACCAGTGTCACTATGTACACTCAAGACAGTTTTACATCAACATAGACAGAAAGGCTGCAGTACAAGGAAGACGCCTCTGCTCCCAAATCCACACCTTTAAGGTTTGAACAACACTGTAGCAGACGTTAAGCATGGTGGTGGCAGCATCACACTCGGTGGCTGTTCAGGAAGAGAAAAGAGGAAAAACATAGAATTCTTCAGCTCGATAGTTGAAACTTGGACAAATTAAATATTCTACCAGGCCATTAAACCTAAACACACATACAAGCTGGCGGAATGGATAAAGTAAACCTTTGGATCCTTAAACATATTGAAAATGTGGGGACCGTGCTTAAGAGTCAGGTTTGTGCCAGAAAAACCAACAAATTTAACACTTCTAATCATGCAAGGAGAGTGATCAAATATTCACGCAGAAGCTAACTGATGGTAATAAACGTATCTGCTAGAGGTGACACTTGCTAAGAAACAGTCAACCAAATAGGAGGTGTACTTTATACCAGTGTTTTGAACCAGTTTTTAACAATTTAAATTTCAATATTTGTATAAAATTGATGTTCATGATGAATGCACAGTATGTAACCTTGTGAGTGCAACTGACCAGCTGTAATGTTTATAATGTTTATAAAGTTTACGCATAAATGCAGATATATGTGTATTTCGGCAGAAATGTGCTTTCAAGGATATGCTTTCTAACATTCATCTCAATAAATAAACTAAAGTTCACTAAGTACACTTGAGTGTAATGTAGAGCAGTGTAGAGAGTGTAGTGTAGTATAGTGTAGTGTAGTGTAGAGAGTGTAGTGTAGTGTACTGTAGTATAGTGTAGAGAGTGTAGTATAGTGTAGTGTAGTATAGTGTAGTATAGTGTAGAGAGTGTAGTATAGTGTAGTGTAGTGTAGTGTAGTATAGTGTAGAGAGTGTAGTGTAGTGTACTGTAGTATAGTGTAGTGTAGTATAGTGTAGAGAGTGTAGGGTAGTATAGTGTAGAGAGTGTATTGTAGTGTACTGTAGTATAGTGTAGTGTAGTATAGTGTAGAGAGTGTAGGGTAGTATAGTGTAGAGAGTGTATTGTAGTGTACTGTAGTATAGTGTAGTGTAGTATAGCGTAGAGAGTGTAGTATAGTGTAGTGTAGTGTACTGTAGTATAGTGTAGTGTAGTATAGTGTAGTGTAGTATAGTGTAGAGAGTGTAGGGTAGTATAGTGTAGAGAGTGTATTGTAGTGTACTGTAGTATAGTGTAGTGTAGTATAGCGTAGAGAGTGTAGTATAGTGTAGTGTAGTGTACTGTAGTATAGTGTAGTATAGTGTAGAGAGTGTAGTATAGTGTAGTGTACTGTAGTATAGTGTAGTGTACTGTAGTATAGTGTAGTATCGTGTAGAGAGTGTAGTGTAGTGTAGTGTAGTGTAGTGTACTGTAGTATAGTGTAGTGTACTGTAGTATAGTGTAGTGTACTGTAGTATAGTGTAGTGTACTGTAGTATAGTGTAGTGTAGTATAGTGTAGAGAGTGTAGTATAGTGTAGTGTAGTGTAGTGTACTGTAGTATAGTGTAGTATAGTGAGTGTAGTATAGTGTAGTGTACTGTAGTATAGTGTAGTATAGTGTAGAGAGTGTAGTATAGTGTAGTGTACTGTAGTATAGTGTTGTGTACTGTAGTATAGTATAGTATAGTATAGTGTAGTGTAGTGTAGTGTAGAGAGCAGTTTTTGATGGAGAGAATTCCTATTTCATTTAGATTGCTCTTCCTTGTGGAGAGGGGGGTGGGGGTGATTTGGGCTAAGATCAAAGCATGCCTCTTTGTGATCTGTGTTATTCGGTGTGTGTGTAATATGATACATGACAGTATTGGGTTAGAGTCAAGAGCTAATAACAAAACATCTCTCTGTCTGTTACACACTTTAGTTACTATTGTACGCTCAGGCCAGAGCATGTAGTTCTTTATTTTTTTCTATTGATGCTGCAGATCCTTACAATGAATAAAGCACAGATCCAAGCTGTCATAGTTTTATAGTAATATTAGCACAAGTGTATATATTTATTGCAGTGTATTTATTTCATGCTTTGCCTATTAGACCATGAGTGTCTTATTGGGCTACGTTTATCATGAGATATAGCCTTGATCATTGGAAAACCAGGCAATGCAAATACAGTTAGTATTGAATCATTAAAATATTGATCACTGGGAATAATAAAGACCGTAAACATAAGGTACAGTACTTACAATATAGGACTGGAGATATTAGGCACTGGGAATGTTGAGTAATATAGGACCCTTCGGAAACAAAGGACACTTGGAATGTCAAATACTGGGACTATAGGATACTGGGAGTATTACTATAGGTATGTAGTAAAAATAATATATAATAGTTTATTGGACACTGGGAATATGGGGCACAACAAGAACATTTCTGGAAAAAAATGGGGACCTTTGTCTTCAGAATGAAACCTTTGGAAAAAATAAGAAAGTTAAGCAGATGGAACGCACACATTTGACAGCATTTCCTGTTTATTGTTTAGACAGAAAGTATCTTTAATTTGCGATCCTCTTTAGAGATTAGGTATTATGTTCATCCCAGATTTATTTAGGTTTTATTTGTTATTTTGGGTGAATTAACTCCTGAAGCTCACATCACACAAATGAAACACTAATCTTGACACCTATTATTATTTTTAGGGTTCAGCCTGACTAATACGGGAGAATAACACAGTCAGTGCTGCATTTTTCAGTCTTGTGACCTTACTCTTTGAAGGTTTTTTTTTTTTGTTTGTTCTTGCTTTTTTTCCACCTGGTAGTTCACTAGCTGTGCATTTCTCCGGCTGTGACCTCGGTCAGACTCGAGCCATACCTGATAATGGATTCGCCCGCATTAAACCGTCTGCCTGCTTTATCGCCCTTGGCTTTGCTAACGACTTTGTAAAAGGCTAGTAATAAAAACACTAAGACCCTGAGTTACCACGATCTCAAATAAAGAGGCTAATTTGTGCATGCAGTCGAAAAAAATTATGTGTGCAATAACTACAACAAAAGCATCTATGGTATGTGCTTTCAGACATAAATGTACAAATTAAAGCCACAACATGAATTTTTCTGAATAAAAGCCTAGATTAAAACATTCAACATTTGTATTCAACTGAAAAAATTGGTAATTCCTTTATCATTATTTTATTATTAATAATGGATTTGTCCTTTGTATCCTTTATTATTCACCTGTCAGGTTTATGAATTTACTCTCTGCTTAAACTATGTTGTCGAGCTGTTCATTTGCAAAAACCACACATACACAGAGTCAGCCAGAAAATATATACACACTTCAGGAAGAGAAAAAATTGTATACAAATATATAAATGATAAAATTATGATAATATTATAATAACATAATTAATATTCGTGATTCGCATCATTGATTTGGCAAATGACAAATGGCAAAAAGAAATTGATATAATATTAATAGAATATACATCAGACTATTTTTCTTTTTCTGTAATGTGTTTAAGTTTTTTTGGCTGATTATGTGAAGTCCTGACCTCCATTTTCACATGTTTGGGCCATTAAAGGAGTTCCTGGGAGGCCAGAGTTTCAACGTGAATCGGACAGGCAGTTTGTTGATGGTGTCCAAGCACTAGTGAAACACTGGGATGAGTGCATTAGTGTAGCCGGAGATTCGATAAAGAAATAAAGGGAGTTTTTACTCTCAGGACTGTGATCTGTTGTTCTGCATTGTTATTAAAAATCCCACTTTGACTTGAATGCCGCTCGTATATAAACAACCTTTCATAAAGTTTTAACCTCTGTAGTATTTAAGCAAAATCTCTTAAATCTAATATATGTAAAATTGGGGCGAAACAGTGGTGCAGAACGTACTTGTGAAGATTCCACCCTGGTGTAGAGCAAGCCTGAGACGTGTCCTCGTGTCTGGATGGAAAGACCACCTGATGTGCGTTTGAACCAGTCAAGAAAGAAATCATTTCCTGTTAATGATAACTTTCTGATCCAGTGGAAATGTTAATCGTGTGCAAAAGTGGTCTGTTCTCAGAAAATGTCAGCGCCACCCTCTCCATTATCCTCCCTGTAATTAAAAGACGCTTATGGACACTTTTTTGTCTTTTCTGTAGCTCAGACCTTAGGATTTTTTTTTTTTTTTTTTTAAATGATTGAACGTGTCATTGCTTGGACCTTTGTGAAAGTTGAATTCTTTTTTTCCCCTCTGTTTTAAGCCTTTTAAAATTGATCTCTTTTTATTTAGGAAAAAAAATAGTCTCCTTTGTATGAACACGTGGAAGGTTACAATGCTGCGAGACAAAAAATACACAGCTTTTTTTCACCACAAGCATAACCTCATCTCCTGCTCCATGCTAAAGCAGGTTTTTAACCCGTTTGTGTGGCGTGTTTGCTGTACCCGTCCCTGTGAATGCACGGTTACTATAGAAACGATAACATATTAAAAAAATATTGCTTTAATGTAAACCTGTGATTTTCAGGACGTTTAATTATCTGAACCTATAATCCCGGGGTTTAGTGGGCGGTCATTACTTCTGAATGGTCAGCGTGGTGAAGTTTTATTGATTTGAGCTGTACGCTGTGATGGCTCATTTATTCAGAAAGCAGAATTTGCATTAAAAAGTGAACAAACAAAGCCTTAGGTTATTCTCTCTCTCTCTCTCTCTCTCTCTCTCTGTCTCTCGCTCACTGATTTTGCTCCTTTATTTTTTTTTCCAAGATGTAACAAAACATCCATGTGTGATGACAGAACCAGCAGAAAAACAGCTGGAGAAAAATTTTAATTCCTCTTTCAGTATTACCTAATCAACAAATCCAGTTTCACCTGCAGGACACACACGTTATTTGCACCTGAGATTTGCATGTGAGCTCCTGCGTATAAAGCTCATGCTTTGATCTCTGTCTCCTCTTCCATGAGGAACAATGATCTAAAGAAATGAAAAATTACAGTTGCAATAAAATCTTCGGAATGTTTATTCTCAGGGATTTAATGAGCTGTTACTATAGAAACAATAACATATTGAGAATGGGAACTAATACCTTCCTATATACAGTATCCATCCATCCATCCATCCATCCATCTATCCATCCATCCATCTATCCATCCATCCATCCATCCATCCAGTCCAACTAGGGACTGTGGAGGCCAACGGTGACCTTTGTATTTATTCCCATTTTACGACCGTGGTAGGACCTCCAGCAACATTCACACATTACAGCTAACTTGAGAATGCCAGTTAGCCTAATCTGCATGTCTTTGCACTGTGGGAGGAAAACTAGAGAACCCCGAGGAAACCCGTGACGCCTATATACAGTATATACTGCCACAGTGTGCGCCTCAATCTGTTGTCGATCCTCACTAACTCCGTAGGCTCCCTATGCAGCATTTCAGCGTTTATTAAATATGTTAAGTAGTTTTTAATACTTTACACCCTGTAAGAAATACAGCTGCTAAAATATAGTGATATTAAACTGAATCAAAAATCGCAATGCTCACAAATCAGAGTCTTAAATCGAGTTAAATCGAGAGGCTACTTACGATTATTATTCTAATATTTTTATTATTTGTGTGTGGTTCCTGAATTTGATGAAACAAACCAAGACTAATTGCGTTGCCCACATTCAGTGAGCGTGTGCAGGGCAGAGCAGGAGATAAACCAGGAAGTAAAATAACCGCATTGTTGCCCACACTGTCTGAGTGTAATCTTATTCTATTAAATTAACCTTCAGCCAGCGCTCCGTCACGTCCCTCCTCCTCCGCTTTAATGAAATGTTTCTGTGAAAAATGGCCCCGGACCGTCATAAAGTTGTTTATATTCATGATTCACAACCGTCAACTTTTATCAGCTTAGTGGTCAAAACACTCCTCCAGGGAACGGGGAATTTATTAAAAAAAAAAAAAAAAAAAAAAAAACAGATAAAAAAAATACGTACAGAGCACGGCTTATTTGCCGCACACAATCTTCACGACAGGACAAAGGCACGTTTATGGGACGCTCATTAGCATTTTCCAAATCAGTATGCAGAGTAGGGTTCGCTCTCATGACCGCGAGAGCTGAAAGAAGTCATGGCAGAAGAAGCGACTGTTCCGAACTCAGAGAGGTGAATACTGATGAGCGTGGCGTTTCTGAAAACGAAGAGCCCGGGGTGCAGGAATAAACACTCGCCCGCATTTATAATGTGTAAATATGACTAATATTACAGCTGTGTAGTAGTAAAGCTGATTATGTGAACCATATGAGTTGCAACACACACACACACACACACACACACACACTGACTTATGATTCATTCATGCATATTCACTTCACATTCTGGCTTAAAGCTTCTTCCTCCTTTCCATCACACGCCAAGCTCGGCTCATGTGAGGACGACAGAAAACGTGTCCTAAATTCACATCCAGTTTACTTAATAGTGTCTTCATACCAAAATCTACCAAAATAACTGTGTTTTTGGAGCCTAGAATATGGACTATTTTGTAAACAGGCTTAGAAAAAAAACTTTTATGTTTTTTAATAAAAGTGCTGTTGACTTCTGGACTCTGATTACCTGTTGTCGTACGGTGTTGATTGATTTTCTATAACAGCAGCTCTGACAGTAGTACGACTGCAAATCACAGGTTTATACTAATAACCATATCGTTTCTATAGCAACAGTTCATTCACAGGGACTTCTACAGCAGGGGCTGTACGGATTAAACAAAAAAGGGAAAAAAATAATCAATATCCTGACATTTTCTAAAAGCATTATTTCTATTTATTTAAAGGTCCAGTGTTTTACTATTGTACTCTTTAAGAGGTTGACACAGGTCTCAGAGCTCCCTAAAGTGTACTGTATGCATGCGTGTGTTTTAATTCTCCAGCTGAAATACCCATCAGTAATGCACTACTTCATTCCTTACACTCCCTTTATTCACTCCTCATCCAAATGTGACATTTCAGTGTCTATGCAAATGAGCTACTGCTGAGCCATGCACGCCGAGGAACGAGCTGGGGGAGGGGCTCTTCTCTTTCTCATATGAGGTCACATTAGGGGAAAAATCGATACAGTACAAAAAGGACAAAAAGCATGAAATGTTTTATTACTTTTTCAAGTGTTATGTGTGTACATGCTCACTGGAGACCCGTCTGATTGTCTAAACATGAACAAGAAGTAAATTTTTAATCTTTTAACATTTACAGAAAGAGTCTCTGGTGTCAGCACTCCGGAAAAGTCAGAGGTAATGCTATATAAAGGCAGGTAGGAAAACTCGCTTCACAGATGTTCGACAACACTAAAAGTAACCATAAAGGGATAAAAATGTATGATGTGTAGTTTTAGATTAATAAAAAAACATGACAAGAATTATAAACCGTTGAATTAAATACTTTGGGTTATAATTATAGACTGTAATAAAAAGGGGCTGGACAAACTCTCTGTGACGTCACCCATAGGTTTTCTGAAGAGCGGTTTTGAAGCTCTGATCATCCTCATCTTGTCAGGAGTTGACTCCGCCTAAACCTCAGTGAATCCATAAATGGGCAAATGGGCGGAGTAAACAGCGCCTGGCTGTTGTTTTGAACATATGTACATACCTTAGTTACGACAAGCTAGCTAGCTTAGCTTAACGTTACAGTACTTTGCAGTTGATTGAACATCTGGGACCCAAGACACTTTTGTTAAACATTCCAAATAAAGCTCTTTTCTGCTTCTACATGTTTCATTGGACGCTTGTTGTAAATAAAAGGTTTAAATCAGGAATTTATTTGTGCATGTGCTTTACTTTGAAAATACCTTTTCCACCTTAAATAGCATTAAAGCACTCGTACGTAGCGCAGTAGCCTCGTATCTCTGCTCTGTGTGTGGAGTTTGCAGATTCCCGCTGTGCGTAATGGGTTTCCCCCAGGTGTTCCAGTTCCCAAATCACCTGTACTGAGTGACAGATTGTGTGAGTGTGTGTGTGTGAGTGTGTATAGTGTACCGTGTCTTGTTCCTCAGGTTCACTTAGACTCCAACCGGCTCCAAGTTAAAGTGTTATAGATAATGGATGAACGGATCTGTAAGGCAGTGAATGCTATCCGAGGCTGATTTAAATAAAACCCTAAAAGTGCAAATCCAATTTCAGGGGTGAAAAATACACCTGCAACAAACTTTTAACTTTGACGTGGACACATACAGTTTGATGGCGATGAGAAAAGCCATCATCTCAGCATCTAATTTAGAGATTATATCAGTCGCAGGTTGAAATTTCAGACCTTGAAACCTTCGGTGTGTCACGCTTCTGAACATTCGGCTTTAAAAATGTCTCCTGAATCTCATCAGTGGAAATGCACAGCTCCTGCATTAGATTTGTGTAACAGGTGAAAGTGTGTTGCTTTGCCATAGTACAACACAACACATCTTAATACACTCATCAATCAGAGTCTACTTTAAAAAAAAAAAAAAAAAAACACCTAAAATAAACGTCCGACTGCGCACACGGTGCACGTTGGAGAGAGCCGAGGAGCTGCGCGTCAGTACGGTCGAGCATTAAAGATTTATTTGCTCGCTGTGTCGGAAATCAATGCTTTGACCGCAGCCTGCTGCCCACACACACACACACACACACACACACACAGTCTGAGCTCAGACTCGGGGTTAGCATGATGCACCAACGCAAGTATTAAATATTTGAAACATTATTTGTGGAAAAGTAAATAAAACGTTCTCAACCTCAGAGGGAAATTCAGCTATATTTACCACAGTAGCTAAATAGCTGATGCTAACATGTTGTATATTTAGCTAGCTAGCTGGATCGCACTGAATTCTGCATCGCAGTTCTTTTTTAAATTATGCTCTAGACATGTGTCACTTAAAGCTCTGAGCATTTTAGAGCTCAAATTATTCAAAATCCTTATTAATAAGGATTTTATCAGCACTTAATAAGCAATGTGATAAATAGAATTTTATTTCATTTAAACCAACTATACAAACATGACTGAGCATAAAAAAAGGTCACATGGGCAAAGAAATAGCACAGATAGTGTACACACGATCACATGTTTTTATGATTGTTTTTTTGGTTGTTTCTTTGACATAAATAAAAAAAGAGTTTCTTATTTTTAGAGTTCTACATTTTTGCATAAACGTAATGATAACTTTAGTGTTACCTGACATACAGTATCTATGTTAACACACCAGCAAGGCTTCCACGTAAGCACTCATATACTTTTTTATATGTCACCACATACACTCACCTAAAGGATTATTAGGAACACCACACTAATACAGTGTTTGACCCCCTTTCGCCTTCAGAACTGCCTTAATTCTACGTGCCATTGATTCAACAAGGTGCTGAAAGCATTCTTTAGAAATGTTGGCCCATATTGATAGGATAGCATCTTGCAGTTGATGGAGATTTGTGGGATGCACATCCAGAGCACGAAGCTCCCGTTCCACCACATCCCAAAGATGCTCTATTGGGTTGAGATCTGGTGACTGTGGGGGCCATTTTAGTACAGTGAACTCATTGTCATGTTCAAGAAACCACTTTAAAATGATTCGAGCTTTGTGACATGGTGCATTATCCTGCTGGAAGTAGCCATCAGAGGATGGTACATGGTGGTCATAAGGGGATGGACATGGTCAGAAACAATGCTCAGGTAGCCCGTGGCATTTAAACGATGCCCAATTGGCACTAAGGGGCCTAAAGTGTGCCAAGAAAACATCCCCCACACCATTACACCACCACCACCAGCCTGCACAGTGGTAACAAGGCATGATGGATCCATGTTCTCATTCTGTTTACACCAAATTCTGACTCTACCATTTGAACGTCTCAACAGAAATCGAGACTCATCAGACCAGGCAACATTTTTCCAGTCTTCAACTGTCCAATTTTGGTGAGCTTGTGAAAATTGTAGCCTCTTTTTCTTATTTGTAGTGGAGATGAGTGGTACCTGGTGGGGTCTTTTGCTGTTGTAGCCCATCTGCCTCAAGGTTGTGCGTGTTGTGGCTTCACAAATGCTTTGCTGCATACCTCGGTTGTAACGAGTGGTTATTTCAGTCAAAGTTGCTCTTCCATCAGCTTGAATCAGTCGGCCCATTCTCCTCTGACCTCTAGCATCAACAAGGCATTTTCGCCCACAGGACTGCGGCATACTGGATGTTTTTCTTTTTTCACACCATTCTTTGTAAACACTAGAAATAGTTGTGCGTGAAAATCCCAGTAACTGAGCAGATTGTGAAATACTCAGACCGGCCCGTCTGGCACCAACAACCATGCCACGCTCAAAATTGCTTAAATCACCTTTCTTTCCCATTCCGATATTCAGTTTGGAGTTCAGGAGATTGTCTTGACCAGGACCACACCCCTAAATGCATTGAAACAACTGCCATGTGATTGGTTGATTAGATAATTGCATTAATGAAAAATTGAACAGATTGTTCCTAATAATTCTTTAGGTGAGTGTATATAAATAACCTGTGCTGTGTCGCCGCCACATATCTGTGCCATGTGAGTGTAAAGGGTTAGGTATTAAACTGTACTAGGATTTTTCAGTTTTTCCTTAAAGAAAAAAACTTTAGTGACAACAGACAACCACGAACGCCCCTTTCCACGTAGGCTGTTCGCTAACACACACCTTCAGGATATTTGCTCAGCGCTGTGACTGCGAGCCGTGTGTTCAGAGTGACGGTCACAACTATTTGTCTGTAGCTATTTACACAGAAAAGGTCACGTGTATTTAGAGTCTGAGCTTCGATTACAATTTGTTGCAGCCGCCATGATTCTGTAGAACGTGCACATGATTGTTTGGGGCTAACGCGAGGTACAGTATTGTGTAAATTTTTTGGTAAATCATCATAGCCAATGAACAGCAAGCACCAAGACTTCAAAAACTCAACTCATGCATTTTTGTTATATTTTTTAAACTGAAAGCAACGAAGGTTTGTAACTGTTACGCGAAATAAATGTTCAGCTTTTATAATTAAAATGTTCACCTGGTATTAATGGCTACTTTTTTTTTCATTTGTAAAAGTTGTTCCCTTTAAAGTTGAGGAAATGGACTGTGTGTGTGTGTGTCTACAGTATGTGTGTCTGTGTGTGTCTATGTGTGTCTGTGTTGACCCGAATGTGCCATATTAAATTATCGTCCACACTCAGAGACAGTCACTAGAGAACGCCCGTGTGTGTGTGTGTGTGTGTGTGTGTGAGAGAGAGAAACAGAAAGCATGTGTCTTAGAGTATGTTTACTCTTCTGCACATAAATAGTGGCAGAGATGCTCTCTGCAAAAAAACTTTGCCAATTTAAATATTATTTTTTATTTTATTTTAAAAAATAAATCGCCTCAATTAAATTCTAAGAGAAAAAGTTATAAATATACATCTGGTAAATATGAATACTGCACTATAGTTAGAGCTGCTGCAATAAAAAAAAATCATCCGCATGACATTAAACCCACTGCCGGGTGATGTGAATAACACAGATTATCTGGTTACAGCGCCACCTATCAGAGGATGGGATACAGTGTATTAGGCAGCCGGGAAAAGTCACTTCCTAAGGTTAAGCTAAACTTTTACTGACCGAGTTACACCCCTTCCTTCCAGCTATCGCGCCCTGACACACTGCACACATTGTGATTGAGGAACATGACAAAGGGGTTCGAGGTGTTGACCCCAGGGTGGTTTTAACGGTGTGGTTATATACAGTAGACACTCATGTAAATAGATTTGATGTGGCTCACATTTTTGTGGAGCGTAACCGTGGAAACCTAATGTCTCATCAGCAATTGTAATTGAAGCGCACAGGTGTGATGCGCTCACAGATTGCCTCCTACATCACCCTCACCAAATAGGACATGAACATCATTTCTTTAGCTTTCACGAGCAAAAGTATTGACACCTCAGCCTCCTTAAATATTATCATGCTTTTAAATAAGTTATCCATACTTTTCCCTTTTCTTTTAAACACATTTAATTTTTTTAACAAAACAAAGACTTCGGACACAATGTTTCATACAAAGTGTGCGTCCTGTAATGAGACAGCAATTAAAAAAAGAGTCAGCGTAGTATATGTACTCCTTTTTCATCACGTTACATTGCATCTTTGGTACTGTTATAAGGGAACGATGGGCCGATGTATCAATCGTATTAAATCTGTGTTACATTAAGAAGATTTTGGAAACTGAAAATCCACCTCGCTAATATGCTTACATCATGTATAAAAGGCTACCGCTAAGTGTTGCTAGCTGGCTAGCTACGTCCAAGACGTTTGCATGGATTTAGGCAAGTACATTAATATACAGTACAGTGCCTTGCACAAGTATTCATATAAAAAGTATTGTTCCACATTTTGTCCATAGATGTATTTAAGTAGGATTTGGTGCGATAGACCAACACAAAGTGGCACAGAATTGTGAAGTGGAATAAAAATGATGAATTGTTTTAAAAATGTAAAAAATAAATAAATATCTGTGTCATTCAAACTTCTCCACAACTTTATCCCTAGGTGACTTTGTTCCACTGGATGTTAGTTTGGGGTATTAGGGGTATAAAGGGGGCTGAATACAAACGCACGCCACACTTTTTAGATTTTATTTGTAAAAAATGTGGAAAAAAAATGGAGATTTCTGAGACAATGTTCCATACAGTATGTGCGTCCCGTAACGAGACGACAATCAGAAATACTACCAGGTAAAGACTCAGCGTCAGTCGAATTATAGAGGTTAAAACGCAATTTTTACAAATGTTCTTTAGTATTTTGTTTGTATTTTTAATATTTTCGTGTCACGTCACATTGCATCATTAGTATGGATTGGTGGAACTGATCTGAACTGAAATCCAAATCACAGGAAACTGGGAAGGACCTTCTTAAGGACTGTTTGCGTTGTTTGAACTGAAATAATTACAGAATTTAAAGGTCAGTCTAAATGATAGGCTTTACAAAAAAATAGCAAAACCAAAAAACTAAACAGAACACCCGCACACACTATACAACAATTGTCCTAATTGGCCTCTTTGCCCTCCATTAGCCTCTGTTTCTATGAATGTTTTTTTTTTTAACAATTTCGTGTAATAAAGGTTAAGGGCTTCAACAGAAATGTTCTCAGGAACTCTTTGTGCTTTTTGTGTTTTTTTTTTTTCCCACAACCACTTATAATAATTTTTTTGTAAAATCTTATTAAATACAGAATAGTGTGTAAAAATCCAAAAAACCTTCTGCTATTAGTAGTTATTAGGATCACTATTCTATTTAGTAATCTGCATTATCAGGAATAATCGTCTTCCAAACCGTCCATCTTCCGTCTTTCTCTCGCACAGCTGAATAAACAGCACGACAGAAACGAAGCCCAATTTCCTACAAAGATCGGTTTACAAAGCATCTAATTTTCCAAAGCAAGCGCTCGAGCGGGGGAGCGCAGACGCTGAGACGCCACCTGAGTCACGGCGGGATGGAGAGGAGGAGGAGAAGAAGAAGAAGAAGAAGAAGAAGAAGAAATACCTGTGTGTTAATCGCAGCTCTCGAACCCAGTGCAAACTGCAGCGTGTTCGTAATAAGGACTTCAATTACGATGCATCATTAAGTCTCGTGCTCGTGTCGGAGACTGTTTTCTTCTTCACCGTTTCTGCTGCTTGACTTCCAGAGACAATGTTTCCTGCTTCATTTCACCGACATCTGTCTGGGATACTGGATAAAAGTAAATCAATGAATAAAAGGATAATGGACATAAATATGTTTGGATTAAAACACACACACGCGCACACACACAAAGCAATTTAGATTCTCATATTTTATGGTTTATGCACCAGGAAAAATGTGACATCTATTCTGAGAATTAATTAAATTATAAAAGCGCCTTTTAGAAATAAAAACAATTTAATCATGTTCAACAAGGCAATGACGTTCTTTTGTCACATTTTATGGGTTTTTTTTTTTTTTTGTTCAGCTGCTAACGAACTCTTTTCTATAAAGATTTTTAATCTAGAGTGATTAGAGCTGTTGGAGGCAGGGCTTTAGGATTATGGGGTGGATATAAACCCATAATAACAGCACGACATGGACAGTGGCACAGCGAGGTGGTGATGCACTGTTGCCTCACACCCCCCAAAGTTGAGGGTTCGATTCCCACTACAGGGTTTGTGTGCATAGGGTTTGCATGTTCTCCTCGTGCTTTGTGGGTTTCCTCCCACAGTTCAAAGACAGAGATGTTAATTGGTGTTCACAAATTGCCTGTAGTGAAAATCGGAGTGTGTGCATGGTTATGCACCACTTTATGCCCCAAGGCCTCCTGTGACCCTGTATAGGATAAGTGCTATAGAGGAGAAGCGAGAGTGCGTGGGAGCAGGACATGGATTTGTATTTCTTTCTTTTTTTATCATTTCAATAGATAAATGATAGAAAAATGAAATATTTCCATTTAGAAATGTAAGAATATAGGAACACTCGTTCCCTCACCAGCCTCTCTTTATTTTTTCTTTAGTTACAAAGCACTTGAAGTGGAGACTCCTTAGCGGCATAGCGGTTAGCATTGCTGCCCAGCACCTCCAGGGTCCGGGTTTGATTCCCCACCTCGGGGTCTGTGTGGATGTTCTCCAAGTGCTTGGTGGATTCTCATCCAGGTACTCTGGTTTCCTCCCACAGTCCAAAGACATGCAAATTCGGCTAATGTTCCCATATTGTAGTGTGTGTGTGTGTGTGTGAGTGAGTGCCCTGCTGTAGTGTGTGTGTAATTGGCACCCTGTCGAGGGTGTACCCTGCCTCATGCCCCAAGTTTCCTGGGATAATATTATCATACCCGCCCCCGGACACTGTATACAGGATAAGGTGGTATAGATATTGAGTGAGTGAGTAGTGATTGGCATATTTCTGCAGTATAAGAGGAAAAAAAACACATTTTGCTGTTACAGGATACTAAAAATAATCTGTTTCAGAGCGGTTACTTTTCCTGTTTCCGTGCAAAAGCATGACGCGAGGGGTTTCATTCCATACGTCAAGCCTGCTCTCAGTGTACCGCCTCGGCTCCGCTCCAATGAAGGACGCTGCTCTCCCTGTGATCGCAGAACCCTATTTAACACTCAGTATCCTTTCGCCCCTCCCTCCTTCTCCAACCTTTCCTTTTCTGTGCAATATTCAGGAATCCCCAGGTATACTCACTTCAGGATGTGAAATATGCTTTCATTGTCTTTACCGCACTTCTGTATACAGCACCTGGGTGCGATAAACTTCCTCGAGACACTGCCTACACCTACACACTCCAGCAATGCATCACTTCTCCACGTCGCTCCGGTGCCATCCATCATCCGGCTGCGGCAATCACGGCCTGTGCCTGTGGGAAAATCTCTCGTTCTCTCTCTCTCTCTCTCTCTCTCTCTCTCTCTCTCTCTCTCAGGGAGAGGACGAGAGCAGAGCCAAGGTCTGAAAATAAACCATACGAACCTGACAGAGGAAAAGAGTGAATTATACAAACAGGCAAACTCAGCTGTAGTGTATATTCATGTGCCTATATATTCAACGTTTCCACTGAGATGGAGCGCTCGCTCGAGTTCCTCCGTCTCACAGTTACGTAAAATCTGACGTGGGAGTTTAGCACATGCCAGGTAGAAAAGGAAACGTTTTATTTCTGGAATTAAATGCATCAATAAATCAGTTCAGCATTACTGCAGGTCGGTGTAAACATGAAACTAATCGGAAATAAATGAACTGTGGAAATGAACGAACCGTGTAAACAGCATGCGCAAATAATTAATACTTATATAGAAATCAAACATAATAATAAATAATTGTGTACAAATCATGTGGAAAAAAACCTCGTCTAAATCAGGCGTCAAAATAAATGAATTGTGCACGCATCATGTGAAAATTTATCTTGTATATAAATCACCTAAAATTCTAAATGAATCGTGCATAGAAATGTGAGAATATATATATTTTCTCTTAAACACTTATACTTGATGTTTTAAAAGTGTGTGTGTGTGTGTGTGTATACAGTAAGACTCCCACATACAAACATTTAAGTTATAAACTTTCAAAGATACAAACATGCATTCATGTGCGTTTAATCGCCAGAGTTTAGATCACAAGTTTGGCGTACATTGTCACATGTGTGCAGCATGAATCCTTTGCAAGTGTGGTACAAGCCCAGGATGTTCAGGAGCAAACGCAAAAGCAGTGGAGATGAAGCTGGTACTGTTAAGAAACGTCAAGCAATAACGATGAAAGGAAAAGTGAGAATAATTGTGAGAATGGAGCGATGTGAAAAGATGGAAGATGTTGCTTATTCTTTTAACATGAAACCTTCAACATTTGGCATGATTCTAAAGAACACTGTACTGTTACAGTATATACTCATTACAGCCGTTAGTATCTAGTACTTGGACATTGTCTGTTGGACTTGCAAACAAACTGGACTTATGAACGTGCTCTCAGAACGGAACTTGTTCTTATGTAGGGGACTTACTGTTCTTTTAAATGGAAAAAACAATTAGGAGTCAACAAGGAATCAGCAGGGAGTCAGGAAAGAGTCAACAAGGAGTAAAAATAATATCAGCAGAGTCAGATTGGGTGTTTAACCACCGGAGGCCGGACTCTCCTCAGTGAACCTTTAACCTTTTAGGACTAACGATTTGGGCGCGGTGTGAGGGTGAACCCAGCATGCAGTGAGGCTCTCCCTCTGATCAGCAGCTGTAATTAATTAAAGCGTAATTATCCGAGTCTCCGGTGCAGGATGTGTGGAAAGTTCTCCTGCTCTCCAGTTATTTTTGGAGATGTGAGGGAAGCAGCTGGGGCTTTTCCTGAACCTCTCAGATCACGACTGTTTGTCCAGAAAAGTGTGTGTGTGGATGCAGCTGCCTAGTCATTACAGCTTTGAAGTGTGCAATGCACCTTGTCCTTCATCGAAGCCATTTCTCCATGACTTAGTCTCACTCGTTCTCTCTCACCATCTGCCTGTATGTCATTATTATAGTCTCTCTCTCTCTCTCTCTGTCCTATTTGTTTCTCTCTATCACACTATCACTCAGTATATACCGTCTTCTCTTTTTATTTTTCACTTTTTTTTTCAGTTCCTCCCAATTTTTCTGTCTTTCTATAGTCCTCAATTGTGATTTGTACTGTCTCTCTCTGTACGTCTTTCTTTCTGTCTCTCGCTCTATGTTCAATTTCACCCCTTGTCTCCCTTTCATTCCATTCATGTCTGTCATTCTTTGTCTCATTCACTTGTCTATCTTTTTCCATCTCTTTCTCTTCACAAAAACACTGCAACCCAAACCATGACATGTTTCATTCACTTTCTGCACTTGAGCCATTTACATTGACAGCATTTGGCAGACACCCATATCCAGAGCAACTTACATTTTTATCTCATTACATTGTACATCTGAGAAATCGAGGGTTATAGGCCTCGCTCAAGGGCACAACAATGTCAACTGGGTGGTGGTGGTGGGGTTTAAACCCGCCACCTTCCATACATGGTCCATTGCCTTAACCACTGAGCTACCCCTAATCGCCTTACTAAAGCACGTACACATGATGGGAGGATTCCATTCAGACTGTTAAACCCTGGCTATGAGGAAGAACGGCTACAAACAATGAACAATTAAACACCATGACTCACTTGTGCAGCAGCCACACTTGTGTGCGTCGTTCCACACACAGATTACTATTACATCATTACAGAAAGCATCCAGAACCACCAATTTGCCCATAAACTGCCAGTCAGTCAGGGTGAAAGCGCACACACGAGACCAGCGCAGAACCACATGAGGATAAGTGGTGAAGTGAAAAGACCTGCCTCTTTAATAAGCACCTACATAAACACTAATCACGCACCACTTACTGCGCGCCATTAGCTCGCCGAAGTCTTTAGACGCTAGGATGAAAATTTTCCATTTAAGACATTAAGAAATTCAGCAGCAGATCAGTGGTGGTGTGTGTGTGTGTGTGTGTGTGTGTCTGTGAGCGACGGTGTTGGGATTGAGTCCTGAAAATTCAACCATTTTCCTGAGGAAAAGTCTCAGACGTGTGTGAAAAGAACATCAGGTTCAAAGGCAGAAAAAAACAACAACAACATGATAAACAAGGAACATGTTTAGAACGTCTGCTCATGCACTCATAACACATTACATTATCTCTGAGAGTGTATTATGCTAATATTAGTGTATTATGCTTAGCGAATGATGTCATGCAACACTGTTTGAGGAAGACGTGAGCAGATCCAATCCAAAGCTGGCACAGTGTCTGGAATAAAAACTCCAGATTCTTTTTTCATGCCGGATTTATTGTTTTTATTTTACATATAAATATATATTTCGATTTGTCTGTAAAGTCGCCTTTTTGAGGCACAGCAACAGACCTAGAGGTGAGGGTCAGGCTTCAGGGTCGAGGGATTAGCATCAGCCGTGGCTAACATGATGGTCAGAGCTACTGTAGGTTAAGTGTGAAATATGCAACCTTGAAGGATCTGTGTGTGTGTGTGTGTGTGTGTGTTGTTTGCGCTGTCACATTTGAATTGTTGGGACAACACGGAGGTTATTCAGCTAAAAGGAAATCTGCAGACTGACTATGTGAAGCCCAAACGAAGCTACTTACAGTAAACAAAATTAGCGAGCTAACACGTCTATATGTAGGTGATCTGCATATAATTACTGTATGTTACACAAAACTTTCTTTAAACATTGGTGATACAATTACAATTAGGCATTTGAAAATGCTTTGAAGTTTCCGTCATTGGATGTGTACTTGAAGTGGGTTAAAAGGTTACTAAATATACGTACCATCAATCAAACAAACAATGTTGCTCAGGATTTTGTTACTTAAAAAAACTTATCTGTTGCTTTTTTGAGGGTAGGAACACAAATACCTAAAAAACAGACAGGTCGTTAGTCGTGGCTTAGATTTTTTATTTGATTTGGGCAGCTACAGGAAGCCAGTGCAGGGAGTGGACTAGTGGGAAGTGTGAGAGAACTTAGGAAGCATTCTGGATCAGCGACAAAGGACGAATATTGGACAGAGGCAGACCAGTCAGGGGTTGCAGTAGTCCAATCTTAAAATAACAAAAGACTGAACAAGAACCTGAGTAGACTGTGAAGAATAAAAAGGAGTTATCCTTTTGATGTTATAAAGAAGAAATCAACAAGAGTAAGTAAGGTTTGCTTTGTGTTGGGAAATGAGAGTTAGTTGTCCAGAATCATCCCAAGGTTGTGTGCAGTGACTTAAGGAGTGATCCAATTGTTGTCCAGGAGATTGTAAGACCCTGGCAGGGGGATGAATCACTTGGGATGAACAGCAGTTCGGTTTTACTAAGATGAAGTTTTAAATGATGAGCTGTCTGCCAGACATTTTAAAATCTGGGTGAAAACCTGAGCGCCTGATAGAAAAGGAGAGAACGAGCTGTGTGTCATCTGCATAACAATGGTATGAAAAGCTGTGTGAGGTTATGAGCTCACTTAGAGCCTGAGTATAGAGGGAGAACAAAAGAGGACCAAGTACTGAGCCTTGTGGGATACCACTGGAGAGTCTGTGTGCACTAGATGTGGATCTCCTCCATGTCATTTCATACGACTGGTCTTATTGGTAGGAAGCAAACCACTGCCATGCTGTGCCACAGATTATAAAGGCTTGTAAGGACAGACAAGGGAATCTTGTGCTTTACTGTGACAAATGTGGCTGAGAGGTCCAGGAGGATGAGGACACATGACAGTTTAGCTGATCTAGCAGCATGGAACTTCTTAGTGACAGAGACAAGAGAGGTAGAATCCGGATTGGTTGGGATCATTGAGGTAGTTCTGTAAGAGATGAAAAGACATTTGATTGTAAACAGTGCATTCAAGAATTTTTGGAGAGAAAGGAGATACGTTATACTGCTGGACAGTTACTTATCCAGGCAAGTTTCTGGAGGGTGGTAGCAAAGCTTAAGGAGGATTGAGAGAAGATTTCTAAGATGCCCTGGAGTATTATGGAAGGAAACAGATGGGATGAAGGATGAGATTATGTGCTGGATCTTTTCAGTTTTTAGGCTGGGGGACGAGAGCTAGGGTCCTGGAGTGTTCAACCTGTAGGGTAGTGGTTGTAGAAGTGGTAGTAGTGAAGAGAAGATATTGTGGAGCTTGCAAGGATCACGTGCAGGAGCTTCCAGCATTTCCCATGTCATACTAACTGCTTAAAGCAATGCATTTTTGTTATAGCTAAAATAAATGACAGTCAGAAGCAGCTTTAATGAAAAGCTTTGTGAGAAGTGTGTGTGTGTGTGTGTGTGTGCGATTGTGTGCGTGTGTGTATGAGTGGCAGGTCATCAGTGTGTTTTGTGACATAGATGTAACACATTTTCACCACAGCAGGTTGTTTTCATTTGTTTGCTTTCCCATCTGTCACCACTCTCTTTTTCTTGTCTTTTACATCAGCCCACACACACACACACACACACACACACACACACACACACACACACACACACACACACTTTTCACAGTAACTAACTGAAAGGAAAGCATGCCAATTATTCATTAGAGTGTGTCGAAGCACCACGAGCACACACATAATAATCTGTACTGTTAGTCCTGCTGAAAGGGGTGTGGC
The DNA here is from genome assembly GCF_024256425.1 of Clarias gariepinus. Lineage (NCBI taxonomy): Eukaryota > Metazoa > Chordata > Actinopteri > Siluriformes > Clariidae > Clarias > Clarias gariepinus. Next base: position 2,375,247 of record NC_071124.1, read on the forward strand.
CTGTGTGTGTCACTCAGTGAAGGAGGCGGGGCATCAATGAAGCATATAAGGCATATTTACAAGAAAGGGAGAAAAGTGGAGTGGTGTGTGTGTGTGTGTGTGTGTGTGTGTACCTGTCAGGGTAAGAAAAAGGCATAGTCTCTGTACATGTTAGAAAACGGGGGCGTGGTCTATGTGCTTGTCAGATTAAGGAAGGGGTGTGGTCTATGTAATGGGTAGAGAAAGGGGGCATGGTCCACGTGTCCTTATCAGAATAATTAAGAGGCGTGGCCTTCTGATTTATTAGTGAACGAAAGGGCCGTGGTACCTGTACTCATTAGTATATAAAAGGGGCGTGTTTTTCATCAGAGTAAAAAAGGGGCGTGTTCTCTATACTTATCAGAGCAAGTAAGGTGTGTGACCTACGCAGCTGTCAGAGCAAAGACGGGCATGGCCTATGAAGTTGTCAGAATAAAGAAGAAGCATGGACTATGTATTTTTCAGAGTAAGAGAGGGGCGTGGCCTGTGTAGCTGTCAGAGAAAGGGGGCGTGGTCTATGTGGTTGTCAGGGTAAGAACAGGTGTGTTCTCTGTACTTATCTTGGTCTCTATGTCACTCAGTAAAAGAGGTGTGGCCTGTCTGCCTGATATTTTGCATGAAGGAGGCGTGGCCTGTTTAAAAATAAATTTTATACTAAATCAAGTTTGATATTAAATGAGTCCTTGTTTTAAAAGCATAGAGTTTACACCCACTCTCTGCCCCACTTTATTCACCTGATAATAGAATTGATTCTGTTTGATGAGGACTGTTTTCACTGTGTGTGTGTGTGTGTGTGTGTGTGTGTGTGTGTGTGTGTGTCTATGTGCTGCTCAACACTACAAGGATTCTTAAACTCACAGGTTTTCTCTCTCTGTCTCCGTCGCTCACTCTCTCTCTCCTCCTCTCTGCTGTGCTCGTTACCCGAGAAAACAACCTTGGTCCGGTTCTGCAATGTCAAACACATTTGCTCGTATAAACCGCTCGAAGAATCAAACCGTTACAACACAGACCTAGCTTTTACGCCCTAATTTCCCACGCTGCCTTTGATGACTGCTTTTACAGCAGGCCGCCGAACGCCGGGCGATTTTCCACGCCCATGTTCAACACGGCAGCCTGCATTAAAAATAATGAACTACATAATTGCCCATTTCATTACTGGCCCACGGATGACACGCAGCCTTTCTGTGAGGGTAATTACTTTCGGGGACCTCGGTGCCCTTTGTAAGATGTGGACCGAGCGTCAGTGCCGAGCTTGTTTATCAACCGGTGTGCACTCAAAACGAACAATGGATGCTTTTTACACCATGCGACTGCAGCGAAAAAAGGGAAAGAAAGAAAAAATGAGTAGAAAGAGCCATTTTGGAGCTGATCATATAATCTGCTGTTTGCACGCTGTTTAAAGCTTTTTTTTTATTAAGAAGATTAACTATAAATGAACAACCGGTTGATGGGTTTTGATGATGAATCTCAGAGGTACCACAGTGGTTTTGGGTTTATAGTGGTAGTCTCTGACAGCTTTAGATTCAGGAACAATTTGATAACGAATCGAACATGCCATTTTTTTAACAAAGTTGTTTTTACTTTGAAAAAGGTTACAATGAGCTACAGTAATACAAGCCCTGTATTCTTGATACTTCAAAAGATCGCTGCACATACAAGCTTGGCACGGGTTTTACGCCGGATGCCCTTTCTGACGTAACCCTCCCATTTTTTCTGGCATCAGTGGCTGGGGTTTGGGCACTGGGAATCGAACCCGGGCCAGCCTTCCACATGGCAAGCCAAACACCTACCACTGAGCCACCAGTGCCCTTATAACGAGATGCTGATTTGAATTCAAAAACAAACACTAGAGCTACAGTACCTGACGCTTTTTGGCACCAAGGACAACTCACTTCACTTTATATACATTTTTGTGTTTAGAAACTAACGTAAATTCATATTCCAATATTTTTTTTAAAGTTTCTGAAACAGTAAAGGAGATGAAACCTGCCCAGGAAATGAAGAAGAATAAAATGCTTGCAGGGTTATTTAGGAAAAGTGGACAGTAAAATGAAGAGCTCACTACAGGGAGGGAAAGGTATATAGGTTACGCAGGCATGGAGATAATGAGGCCAGTGCAGGACAGCGACGATGCATCATATTAGATTTTAGTGTGCTAGATTAAATCAAGGTCAACCGTGGTTTAACTGGGAGTAATAGTGGCTCTCTAGGTAATCGTTAGGCTACGGCATGGAGATTTGTTTTAATATTCTAGAATTTGTCAATGTGTGGAATTAGCACCTTCATCCATCTATTCATCTATTCATCTATTCAATCGGCATCTACTGTATCTTTGCACTGTGAGAGGAAACGGGAGTACTGGAAGTGGTGTCTCAATCAATTAAGGCTCTGGGTTACAGATTAGAAGGTTGGGGGTTCGAGTCCTAGCACTGCCAGGCCGCTGCTGTTGAGCCCTTGAGCAAGACCTCACCCTGAACTGCTCAAATGTATAATGGGATAAAACGTATGTTGCTCTGAATAAGGGAGCCTGTCGAATGCTGTAAATGGACAAACCTGAGGGCAAGTTCATGAGAGAACCCCAACAAGGTGCAGGTTAATCATGCTAATCACTAAACTGCCAGAATTAGCACTTAAGTATTATTCATTATAGGTTAAAGACAGCTCTGGCTCCGCCTACATTAGGGTAATCTTTTAGCAGCCTCAATAACATGGTGCCACAATTTATGCCCTGCATTATAGTTAGTGGTTCTGTTATAAATTACACACAGTATAAATGACAATGTGAATTTGCTGATGAAACTGACCGCGAGGCCTGTTCCAGCACATGCTAATGCGATGCGGTTTATTTGCATAAAATTCAGGAAGTCAACTTTAGTTAGATTCTGTCAGAAAGAACGTTTTAAACTATTTTACGTTACACCTGTAAAGTTTACTTGAAAATTCCCCCTGAAGTTTTTTTTTTCATTCTGCTGACTGTCTTCACTATAACCCGATCAGATTCATTGTTCTCTGTGCGCTCGACTCGAACCCGAGCAGCAGATGTGAAACGACAAGCTGCGTATTGACTCAGTCATGCTCTTTCGCACAGCAGATAATTAAACGCGGTGTTTGTTTGTTTTTCGCCTGCCATCTCCAATATCAACCCGTCTGTCATCGCTCTGCTTCCCCAGGAGAACGCCATTAAAGCAGTTCAGACCACCCAGCTCAAAATGGACTGCTATTTAGTTTCCTCTGAGCTTGACAAAATCTTAAAAAAAGCCCCTCACAATTCAAACATCCCTGAGACATGCTGGTCAGCTCTCCGGGTGCCACTCCAAACCCTGGTGCTGCTGCGGCTGCAAAAAAATGAAAGGATGATAAAGAGAGCGAACGGTACATCATGAGGACCTGCTTGCTTGAGTGCAGAAATGTACGCAATTAACAAAATCCCCGCGGAGCGTTCTGTGAAGATGCTTAGCAGGAAGTGCTGTATCCTACAAAGCTCTTGTGAAGAATGATGTCACGCCTCCCTCATTATCCTCACACGCTCTTTATTAATGTGGTGTGTTTGTGTAAGAAGTACAGTGACAGCATTCTGATGTTAATTCAACAGGAAAAGTTGAAAGGCTGTTGCTGTGAGCGAGCAAATGTGAGAATGCATGATTTTTTTAGTTTATCAAAAACATTAAGCGTGGTGAGAGACAGTAAATATTTTATGGTTTGTTCTATAAATATATACTGATCTGTTGCGTTTTCTTGCTCTCTGAGAGACTGTAATTAAGTACTGATTTATTATTTACATTAAGCTCATTATACATCTGAGCCATTGAGGGTTAAGGGCCTTGCTCAAGGGCCCAACAAGGACAAATTAGTGCTTGTGGGATTTGAACATAGGACCTTCCGCGACATAGTCCAATGCCTTAACCACTGAGCTACTCCTGACCGTCATTCGTGCAATGGCTGTACAGATGCAACAGTGTATCACCAGAATGTGATCATGCTTTAACCTGTATTCATTATATAAAGTCATCTAATGAGTTTTCCTTAACAGAAATGGAGGCCACGCCTCCTTCAGTAGGACTGACACAGAGGCCACGCCTCCTTCAATGAGACTGACAAAGAAGCTACACCCCCTTCTTGAAGACTGACACAGAGGCCACACCTCCTTCACTGAGACTGACAAAGAAGCCACACCCCCTTCTTGAAGACTGACAAAGAAGCCACACCTCCTTCAAAAAATCTGACAAAGAAGCCACACCTCCTTCACTGAGACTGACAAAGAAGCCACAACTCCTTCATTAAGACTGACACAGAGGCCACGCCTCCTTCACTGAGACTGACAAAGAAGCCACACCCCCTTCTTGAAGACTGACAAAGAAGCCACACCTCCTTCAAAAAAACTGACAAAGAAGCCACACCCCCTTTACTGAGACTGACAATGATGCCACACCTCCTTCATTAAGACTGACACAGAGGCCACACCTCCTTCACTGAGACTGACAAAGAAGCCACACCCCCTTCATTAAGACTGACACAGAGGCCACACCTCCTTTACTAAGACTGACAAAGAGGCCACACCTCCTTAAAAAAATGACAAAGAAGCCACACCTCCTTCGCTGATAGACACTAAGGCCACACCTACTTTGCTGAGACTGACAAAAAAGCCACACCTCTTTGGGTAAAACTGACACAGCGGCCACACCTCCTTCACTAAGACTGATGGAGGCCACACCTCCTTAAAAAACTGACACAGCAGCCACCCCTCCTAAAATAAGATTAACAAAGTAGCCACTCTTCTTTCACACACAAAAGCCACACCTCCTTCAAAAAGACTGACACAAAAGCCACACCTCCTTCAAAAAGACTGACACAAAAGCCACACCTCCTTTAAAAAGACTGACACAAAAGCCACACCTCCTTCAAAAAGACTGACACAGAAGCCACACCTCCTTCAAAAAGACTGACACAGAAGCCACACCTCCTTTCCTGAGCCTAACACAGAAGCCACGCCCCTTTTCCCTCCCCTCACTGCCACTGGAGCGATGAGGTCAGAAGGCGTTCTGGCTACTCTACATCCCTTCTCCTGAGGTCTCTGTACACATCACAGCCTCTCAGCTACAGATCCTCCCCTGCACACCAGACTCACAAGCTCTAATGCTTAAATAGATATATATATATATATATATATATATATATATATATTATATATATATATATATATATATATATATATATATAAAGGATATTTTTGCATAATTGTTGGCGGAGTCCAGCAGCAGGCAGTCGATTCTCCGTGAGTTTAAAGTAAACAGATGTTCCGTTCTTTTCTTGCTGCAGTAAAACGTGTTCCTGTCCACACTGACCTCCGGACGCCGCAGAAAGCAAAGATTGATTCTTTAAAGTCATTACGAATAAATTCTGCAATAAATTTGTCATTTCTCTACTCAAAGAATGTTAACAGGAGCGTTTTTCTAATTTCTTTAGCCATTCGGATTCGTGTCAGGAATGCGAAACACGTGATTAAAGTCAAAAGGTTTTGATTAAGCTGTCAAAAAACTTGCCGAAGGAAACGTAATAAAAAGCGTTGTGTGTGTGTGTGTGTGTGTGTAGTATTGGACTTTTCCTCTGAATTAATGTAGCTGTGTCATAAATAATACTGAATTTCCCTTTAGGGATTAATAAAGTTTATTTCATTTTATCATAAATACTGAGACTGGTTCAGTGATTCACGCTGACGATCGCATCGAGTTTATCGTTTCCTTGGCATCGACCGGTCTGAATCGAAAGCTCGCTGAGCGGCTCAGGGTGCGTCCGGAGATCGTCTCTCACCGCCGCACTCGATGTTCGGTCTCAGCCGATGATTAAAAGATTTTTGAGGTATTTTTCTCCGTCCATTGATTTAATGTGTTCATTTTGTTCAGACAACACACCGCCGCCTGAAGCCGTGCTCATTAGACGCGTAGATGCGGCGCGGCGGTTTGACCAAACAACCTTTACGAAGGTCAACGTGAAGGGAGTGAGGTGAAGCTAAAATCATTCGCAGATGAAATGTTTCAACAGTCCGATAGGAGTCATTAGGGAAAATACTGCAGCCTGCTGCTCATTAGAAACAGGTTAATGATAAAAGAAAGGAGGCAAACCTGCAGGGAAAACACACACACACACACACAACGCCGCTGAAGTGAATGTCTAAGCTTTTCTTTCTCACCCAAGCTATCATTTTTTGCTCTGTAACATTTGTACTTGTGATTTCCACATAAGGGCGTATTGATATCGGTGCTATTACAGATACGTCATGACTAGTGTTGGGTACCGAAAAAAGGTACCTATATAACCTGTAAGTACCGGACCGAAACAGAACACAAATTTCAGTGCCCTTTAATCTATTTTGAAATTTTGAAATATTTGTTCCCTGTGGTTATGATGACGCAGTTGTAATAAGCATCAGGTTCATCAACACACATGATCGCTAGTAAAAATTTAAATACTGCATTCATGGGGCGTCAGAAATTATGGGAAAAATAAATTATTTCCTTTATTTGAAAAATCTTGAGAACTTCGGAAAGCTTTGATAATACAAATCCAAAACATTGTTGCAGTAATGTTACTGTCCATTTTATTTTTGTAGATTAAAAGTTTATTAGATTAGATTAAAAAATTAAAGGACAAATCATCAGGACATGAGAGACCATCCGAGATGCGTGTGAATGCAGCAACTAACGTTACACTCGCTCTGACGGCAGCAGGTGGTCAACCGCTATTTTAGCTTGCTAAATTAAACAGCTTTCGTTAAAATGCCTAAAACTAAACGGTCGAAAGTGTGGCTATATTTCACAAGAAAGGATTCCGACACCGCGACATAACAGGAGGAAACACGTCAAATCTAATGAAACATTTGAGGGTACACGAAATAAACTTAAAACTGGCACTATCAGTATGAACGACCCAAGTCCCAGTCATACCAACTGTAGCAAAAAGGAGTCCACTAATTATAATGACGACAGCAGCCTTTCCGCAGGTTAGTCGTAGGCTAATGTAATGTTAATTACAAAATGCAAATCTTGCATTCATGCTAACAAATGATCAGATGATTTGTAAAATACTAATGTAACATGGATTCTGTTTATAATTATGGCTTTTCAGCTAGTAATAGTAGTACTACAACAGTACTTATACTGTATATTTATATATACTTTAAACTTTTAATATATTGTTAAATTTTAAGCATTTATTTATTTGTTCAATAAAAATTTATTCTCGAGTCATCCACCATCATTTTTGTAAAGTATCAGTTCAGGCACCATTTTGGCACTGGTAAGTATCGGTTTGGCACCGGTATCGAAAAAACCCCAAACGGTACCCAACCCTAATCAGGACGGGGAAGGAATGTAATTTAAGTGACTTTGAATTGGTTCATGGCCGTTGGTGCCAGATGGGCTTTTCTGAGTATTTCCCAAACTGCTGATCTACTGAGATTTTTACACACAACCATTTCTGGGGTTTACAGAGAATGGTGTGAAAAAGAGAGAATATTCAGTGAGGGCAGTTCTCTGGGTGAAAATGCTTTGTTGATGCCAGAGGTCAGGGGAGAATGCCCAGACAGGTTCAAGCTGATAGAAGGGCAACAGTAACTCAAATAACATCTTGTTACTACCGAGGTCTGAAGAGCATCTCTGAACACACAAGACTGAAGCAGATAAGCTACAGCAGCAGAAGATCACACCAGGTGCCCCTCCTGTCAGGTAAGAACACATGGTTTACAACACTGGACAATAAAGGACTGGGAAAACCTTGCCTTGAATAATGAGTCTGGATTCCTGCTGTGACATTGAGATGGTCGGGTCAGAATTTGCCTTGTATCAGCGGTTCAGGCTGCTGCTGGTGGTGGTGGTGTAATAGGGTGGAGGAGATTTTCTTGGCACACCTTAGTGCCAATTGAGTATGGGTAAAATGCCACAGCCTACCTAAGTATAGGTTCTTACATCACATCTGTCCACCACTTTATGAGCACAGGATAACACACTGTGTCACAAAGCTAAAATCATCTTGACATCATCATGACAGTGAGGTCACTGCACTCATACGACCTCCACACTCACCAGATATACTCACTCTAATAGAGCACATTTGGGACATGTGGAACGGAAGAGACGGATCATGGACATTTTGTCAACAAATCTACGCGATGCTCTCGTGTCAAAACGGCCCAGAATCCTTGTTGGATCTATGACATGAAGAATTAAGACAGCTCCGAAGGCGAACGGAGTCCAACTCTGTACTAGCAAGGTGTACCTAATAAAGTGGCCAGAGCGTTTATATGCACGTAGGTAATAGATTTAATAAGTTTTCTAGGTTTAATTAAAAATAATTAATTGTAAAAAAGGATGAATAAATCAAGTTTAGAGTCCAGACTCAGACGTGTTCCAGGTGTTCCAGGGTGTAATGTTCACAGGTTATACTCTGACTCATCTCCCTTTTCTGGTGAATTTCTCACCACCGCAGTATCATCGAGTCTCTCTGCCTGCTGACGTCCTGCTGGAGCACAGGTGATGATCATCAGAGCAGCTACAGCAAATTAATCCGTAGATCATTAAAAAAGTGTTAGACGTAGTGTCAAGTCAATTAAATTATCTTTTATTTTCACAAAGGCTCTGAAGGTGTGAAGTGGTATGAAAACTTCAAGAACAGAACTCGTGAGAAAACCTTCATTAATAAAAACTAAAAACAACCTGAAATTAAAACAAACCTTTTTTTTTATATATTAGATCTAGGTCATACTGCCTCTACACATCACCGGGGAGGAGAAATGAACTAATATCAATCTAATAATTAATCTAATATTCATTCATATATTAAGACATTCATAGATGATGCCACCCTTTAAAGAAGTAATTATAATTAAAGAAAGCACAATAATGTTAGTAGAAATTAATCTACTTGAAAAAAAAAAGAGAGAGAATAAGTAGCATGTCATCTGCATACCAATGGTATTGAAAGCCATGTTAGGGTATTACCAAGAGAAGAGACAAGAGACCAAGTACTGAGCCCTGTGGGACACCAACAGAACAAACCAAAAATAAAATAGAAATAAATCTAGAAAAATTGTGAAGTAATGAAAATAAAGTGGCATTGTATATATAGTACTGTATCTTTTAAATTAATTGTAAAACATAAAGAAGAAATAAATCTGGGAAAGAAAGAGGTAATATAAAATAAAGTGTGAAATAAATCTAGAAAAATATAAACAATTGGTTTTGGTCACATTCAGAACTAGGTGGTTTTTCTCGCACCAATTCACAAAACTGTCTTCTAGGTCTCTGAACATTTCTGAACCCTGTGACATGTAGAAGATCTCGGATATCTACAGATATCTTGGAGTCCACATGGAAAACAGATTGGACTGGAAATACAACTCAGACGCTGTCTACAGGAAAGACAATGCAGACTCTATTTCTAGTGAAAACTCAGGTCCTGCAGAGAAATGTTGAAGTCCTTCTATCAGTCCATTGTTGCGAGCGCAATATTCTTTGTTTTTACAGTATCTGCTGGGACAGCCGCATCAGAAGTGGTGACTCTAAGAAACTCAATAAACTCATCGAAAAGGCGAGCTCAATACTGGGCAATCCTCTGAAGGGTTTGGCGCTGGTGGTGGAAAGAAGGATGTTACACAAACTGTTATCCATCATGGAGAACATCTCACATCTCCTCCACAACCTATTGGATAACCAGCGGAGCACTTTCAGTACGAGAACGCTGCGGCTCCGCTGTGACAGAGATCGCCGCTACAGAAAGTCTTTTCTGCCAACTGCAGTTAGACCTTACAATAACTCTGCTCTGTGTCAGGAGAGGGATCTCCTTTTCTGACATCATAATAAATTGGCTCATATACAGTCTGTCCTTCCTGCACTACGGTCCCATCCTTCATTCATTTCATCCTCTCTTTTAGTAATATTTCAGCTTGTCTCGTTCCCACCTGTATATACAATCATCATGTACATGTACAAATCTATCTATAATATATCTATAATAAAATTAAAGTAGAAATGTAATCTAGAAAAAGAAGTAATAAAAAAAGAAAACAAGGAATCGTCTATACCACTTAATCCTGTATTCAGGGTCACAGGGGGCCTGGAGCCTATCCCAGGAGGGCACAAGGCGGAGTACACCCTGGACAGGGTCTGAATCCATCGCACCCATTCACACACTATGGGCAATTTGGGAATGCCAATTAGTCTATTCTACAGATCTTTGGAAACCCACCAAGCACGGGGAGAACATGCAAACCCCACACACACCTAGACGGGAATCAAGCCTGGCTGGGAATTGAACCCAGACTCTGGAGGTGCAAGACGACAGTGCTAACCACTACACCATCATGCCGCCTTAAAGTAGAAACCACTCTAAGAAAAAATAATGTATCTTAAAAAAAAGTGATAAAAAATAAAGAGGAAGTGTAGTGTACGGCGGCCGAGGAGTGTAAAACAAATTACCCCTCCCCCCCACCCTAACTTTCTTTCACGTAATATAACGCTTTCAGCGTAATATAAAACATACGCTTACACAAGGTAGCAGATTTTACTTCCTAACCTGCCCGAAGTGCTTGAACACCTGAGCCATTATGGAGCTGTCTGGAGATTGTACAGGGCTCATTTCAGCACAGCGACAGGGAAAAAAGTAGTATGTGTGAATAGACTTGAGACGTATTGTGAGCGGCGAGACGCTTCCCTTCATGTCCTAACAGGATTATGTTAAATATTAGCACTGCACTGAGAATGAAGTCGCTTTCACATCCTCCTCTGAAAGCTTCACAGATTTTCAATATTCTGCTAGATTTCATTTACTGTAATCCGTCAACGATCCGGGCTCGTTAGCGCCGTTTGGGAGCTGCTTTATTGACCGGGGTCTGAAATCCCACACTAATTGTTGGGCATTTATGCTTTTTTTTTGGGGGGGGGGGGGGACGACTGCTGATTGCATTGTGCTCCCTGCAAATTAAGTAAAGCAACAGTGAATGGGACGTGGCGTTTAATTATGGTGCGCTTCACAACAGAAGCTAATTTACAGGATAAAGACTCCTGGGAGATTAGCCGTGATTGTTTCGCAGAGCTGAATGAGTGGAGTGTGTTCTCTGCTGGGAGGAAAGCACCTACGACGGTTCACTTAATAGCTAAAACGTCAACACACACATCATCGCCTTCTTTCTTTTTTTTTTTTAGCTGTACTTCATCAACGAGCGCTCAGGATTACATTTGTTTGTCTTTAATAATGAAGCGCATTAAGAGAGAAGGTTAATCAGAAAAATTGCTCATCCTTAAGGAACGTTTTTTCTTTTTCTTTTTAACAAATAAAATTAGGAATCCATTTATATACTGTAGTAAGCTCTGAGTACTTGGTCAGCTGATCCTTCAAACTGTGGGTGTGTTTTTGTGTCAAACTGTGGGTGTGTATTTTTTTGACCAATAAAAAAAAATCCAATTCTAGATCAAGTGCTATTTTATAAAAATGAGATGTAAATGTTACATACAAATTAACAGCTACATACTTCAAAAAATGCAAACATGATAATCCATGAACGAGAAAACTGTAAGAGTTGAAATAATATGAATCTAGTAACATTATATCACCAAATGATCAAACTGAGCCACAAAATCTGTTTATCCAAATCGTTATCATTTATCAGGTTATAAAATAGCACTTGTTTCAGAATATCCTGTTATTGTGCATCTGATTGGTTTATATCATGCTTCTGATGTAACAAAAAAACTAATGATGGAAGTAAATAATAAATGTTCATAATAAATTGCATTTTACTGTCAGAGATGACTGACGGGATGAATACGCTTCTTTGGTCCATATTTTTTATCTTGAATTTGTTTATGATTAGAACTGGTGGTGTAAATGGGGTGATTGTCAAAGTCTTGGTCACAGCCCCCTAGAGGGTCGTGAAGGTACTACAGTACTGTGCACTATGAAATACAATGCTTTTAGAATAATTCAATTAAAATGTGAAATGTGGTTGAAAAAAAAACATAGATGGAGATCACTTAAACACTTGGTGAAGTTGCATGGAAAGTTTTTTGAAGTAAAAGCATTTTTAAACACACACACACACACACACACACACACACACACACACACACACACACACACACACACACTGTAATAATATTTTAACCGTAAAATATTGGCCCTCAGTCACCATCACCTGGTGATCAGAACTCAGTAAACTCCCAGATCATATGATGTCGATTATCATGATATTATTACGCACAGCATTGTTCTGGAAATATCACAACTGTGCTTCACGCTGGAGTAGAGCTAATCGTCAGGGTTTTGCTAATACTTTAGCAATAGTGTTACTCTAACATATACAGTAGTTATAGTACCAGTGACTAAGTGTTAGAGCTGTCAGAGAGGCACATGCTTATAAATTCAAATCAAAGGATTTTTATAGTTTTAGTGACCTGAATGCTGTAGCGCAACATGCTAATGTTTGACACGCTAAATGCTGCGGTAAAGAAATGATTACAGCTTCTATTTCTATTTTATAATACCTGCTTGTTTTGAAGTGGTGGCTGATGGGAGACTTTACAACCAAGAAAAATAGCCCACAACTGCACACAAATAAGAGGCTGATTATTAACCCTTTAAGGCTTGTGATGTTGCCTACAGCATGGTGAAAGTAACTTACGGTAGTTTATATATGGCTAGGACATATATGGCGGAAGAATTTCCAAATCAGTCAGCACAGAAAATGAATCTACAGTAGATGCAGATTAGCAGTAAAAGCCTGTATTAGTCGTATAAATCAGGTGAGATTTAAATGCTAAAATTACAGCAGGCTAAAGATAGCTACAGTAATACACCGCTAATAGAGTAATAAGGTATTACAATGCTAACACGGTTAGTGAAGAGTAAAAGAGATCTTAATATCCTGCGAGTCGGTTTCTCGCGCTGAGTGTTCAGTTGCATTAGCACTTATTTTCCATTTAAAAGCGTGTTTCTTTCGACATGACATTTTATTCTAACACGCTAACAAAACTGTTCTGATCATGTGACTGTATTTTGACTTTTAGTCCAAGGACTTGTCTCGCTCACGTCCCCTCGATAATGAGGGGTTATCATCGCCGTCACACGAGACGCTTCGCCGCTCGGAGGGGAACGAACAGAACTACGTGAGGTGAAACTGCAGCCCTGACGTGCTCTCATTATCATAATGATTACATTTGCTAATTAAATGTCCGCCTCCTGAATACAGATTATGGAGAGACATAACGCGCGAGGACTCGAAACTTGCCGGCTTTGCTCTTTTTCGCTCGTCATCGTATCCACTCCGAGAGCAGCAGCAGCCGTGTGGTTTGATTTAACGTGGCCTCCGCGCGCAGCCTTAAACAATCACACCATCATGAATTATTCATCAGGACGAGCCTCTGTTTATATCCAGCTATGGTAATATGAGGAGCTGTGACTTCTCAGTCTTATTTCTTCCTTAAACAGCCAATTAGGATTTCAATCTACCAAAATTTTGCAGTCACGGTTCTGACTTTTCTGACACTAATTTTAGGAAATAGTCTTCAATTTATTCAAAACTATAATTGAGAAAAGAATAACTTTTTTTCTTTTAAGTTGAATTTGGTCTCAAAGTCACCAAAATGTCTTTTGAAGACCTTGTTTTTTTATTTTATTATATATTTTTTAAGACCCAAAATGTCCTAGTTGCGCGATTTCTTTTTAATGACTTCAGGTTTCAGGTGAATATGCAAATCAGATTCACCACCAACTCTACAACCCCTCCCTTTTTCATTGGGTAAATCATTCCCACATGTCCTTTATTTGTAGATTAGAACCTAATGGGGACTTTTTATTTTATGATGCAATCACATTTGCCTGTAACGTTTAATCCTGAATAAGGTTTGCAAAAAATGCCATGGAAATTAAATCCAAGCTCCTCTACCACGAAAAAAAAAGTTTTAGTGTTTAGACAGTATCGTGTGTGAAAGATTAATTTAATACTAAATGGGCGTGATTTGTTGATGGAAGAGTTATAAGAAATTATCTTTTAGTTTAATAACCAGGTAATTACTGAGTATGTTGTATTGTTAAGATAGAAACTAATGTAATAACTAAGTAATAACAGAACAGAAGTTTTAATTAATACTCAGTAACAAAAGAGCTGCAGGAAGAACGTATGTTTTTAGATACTAACTAAATATAATTAATTTATGTATTAACTAATAATTAATAATACTTTTGCATGTTTCAGTATTAAATAATGTTTTTTTACTATCTCTGATTGGCTGGCATTGTACAATACGATATTTTTGATTGAAGTTCTACAGGGTCAAGTCAAACTGAGACTTGTGATGAAATTTCTGGTGAATAAAGGCATAAAAGTGAATGACATTTACACAAGACTTCAAGCACAGTACGGTGATGAAACTCCCAGCCGCAGTAAAGCATGTGAATGGTGTGAATGTTATAAAGAAGGCCGTACGTCCGCGAATGACGATCCTGGCTCAGAACGCCATGCAGTTGTTCCTGTGAACATTCAGCGAGTGGAACGCTGAACCTTCAAAAATAACCTTTTTTAACTTGCAGAAGAGATCTGTGTGTGTGAACTCTACACACAATCATTCACCAACACCACCTGCACATTACAGGAACTTTGGGAGTTATGACCACGTCTCCCGTACAGTCCTGACCTCGACCCAAACCATTTCCACATGTTAAGGCCATTGAAGGAGTTCCTGGGAGGCCGGAGTTTCAGACATAGAGCAGGTGTTCCGATCATGGCTCTGGCATACTGAAAAAACTTTCTACCTTGATGGTGTCCAAGCACTAGTGAAACAGTGGGATAAGTTCGTTCTGTTATTCTGCAAGATCAAAAGTCCCGCTTTGACTTGAACTCCCTTCATACAGTTAATTATAAAAACCTAGTAATATTAAACTGTTACCATGACAAGAGGCCTAACAATTAACATGGCTACATTTTTCTAGCGCCTTTAAAAACAGGAAGAATGAGCGCTACGGACTCGTGCTGTGAGAAACGGATTAAGGAAAGAGACGGTGTTTGATGCTGGGTAACCATAGCAACAGTTGTTAGCTCAATTAAATGTTTAGCTAAAAAAAATGTGTTGCTGTTTTTATTTTTATTTATTTTTTAAATCATATTGTATTAGACGCGAAAAAACTCTGCTTTGTTTTGTGTTATCTGTCTGTCTTGGGTTACTTTCTGAAATCCTGACGTTATCTATTGTGCATACTGTGTAACACTCAGCGAAGCCATGTCTAGAGACGATCGTACCCGCCGTCGTCATCATCATCATCTTCATCATCAGCACCAGCAGAGGCGGCGCTACTACAGCAGATATTAAAGCGGCGTTGTTGGTGTGCATGCTGCGAGACTGAGGAATTGATCAGGACGAGATTGCAAACACAGACTTTTCACACTTGATTCATAAGTCATGGGGAAGTAATAAAAGGTGCCCAGTGAAGCATTTGAATCCAATTACCTTCTACAGAATGCTGCTCTAATCCAATTAGAATTCTTCCAGTTCCCAGAAATTATAATAAGTTATTTTCCTATGTTATGACAACAGTGATTTATCTCAAATTGCATGCCCTTTGACCTGAGCATGAAAAACGCATTGTGAAGTGAATAAATGTGAGGGATACAGTATAAAGAAAAATGAATGTGATCGCCCTCTATTTCAAACTCTAAATTCCACCGCAAATGCGCATTCTGTAAGCGTTTTTTTGACAGCATCTTGAACTTCTTGATGGTGGCCAATAGACGCCCCTTGAAGATGCCCCGAGTCCTCAGCATTTATAATGCGAGCCAAATTAGAATGAGCGGTTCGAACTAAAACTCCGCCCACTTCAATCTACAACACTTTTAACCATTTTTGTCTAAAGTAAACGATGGCTCGAAAAGGGAGCACACTACAGGTTTACCGCTTATGAGCCGCTACTGTAGATCCAGCCACGCCCCTGGAGGCGGGGACTGTATGTTTCACAAAGCATTTAATTGGACGAAAGACACAAGATGAATATGATTCAAACAAAGTAATCAGCTATAAAATTAAACAATTACTCTGAAACTATATTTTCTTATATAAATATATATTTTTTAGATTTTTTACGTGCCTGAGGGATAGAAAGCAGGTTAAACAAGAATATAAATTATAATTTTCTTTTTTTGTTGTGATATGATTCACTCCATTTTTTTCCTTCGCTGAAAAAGAACAAATAAACAAATATATTTTTATTTATTTATCCGCAATCATGGACTTTATTAAGCAATATAAAATATACACCAGGGAAAATAGTTTCCTTTGTTGGTCCTTGTGTTTAGGATTTTCTCACTTTTTCTCCAAAAAAGAAAAACAAGAATCAAAATAATCCCACAAAAAATCTGGACCCAAAAACAAAAACAAAGTAAAAACAGCAAAACAGCTTTTCTGTGCAGGATCATCTGAACACCGATGAGGAAAAAAAAAGAAAAAAAAAAAGACACAATATCAGGGTTTTTAAACGCACGCCGAGCGACACTAGAGCGTGTGCTGGCTGCTCTTCTTCTCCTGGAAAAGTGTTGCGAGCGAGTGATCGTCAGGCCACGAGGAGTCCTGGTCAGGTGTGTTGGGTTCAAAAGGAGGATCAGGAAGGTCCAGGGAGCTGATGGAGCCAGTTGGAGAGCCCTGGCCTTCGTACGCGTACGTCTGCAGCGAGTCGTACGGCGGGCCGCTGGTGTCCTGATCCGCCTCCACTACCTTCAGCTGGATTGCTTCCTGTATGTCCTGGACGGGTACGGACAGCGACGGACTCAGCGTCTCCACCCCTACGGCCGCGAATAGCTCGCACTGCGCCTCCTCCTTCCTCCTCTTCTGTTTTTTACGAGCCTCTGCCGCGGCCTCGGGGTTCCTCAGCGCCGCCATGTCGAAGGCCTCTGTGTCCTCCTCACCTCCGCCTTCGTCATCGTACGTCACCACGTTCTCTCTGACGTCCTCCTCGGAAATGATCAGCGTCTCTTTTTTACTCTTTTTGCTCCGCAGGGTAATAAACAGCACCACGATAGCTGGAAGAAACAAAAAAAGACAAAATAGGTAGTGGATATGGTTTTGATGTGATATTAGCATAGAGTAAATGATACAGCGATTACAGCGATGTACGGCATAAAAATTTATTCTGTTCCGGAGGCGAGTTCTAAACGCGAAATGTCATACTGTGAAGCACAAATAAACAGACATTAAACCTCACTTAACCTTAATTCATGATTCCTCTCGGCACCGACTGCTTTAAAAAACAAACTGAAAGCGGCTCCCTTTTCCTCTTGCTACCATCCTTGATAACATTCTTGGTACCCGCGGTGCTATGTCTTTACTGAATCTTGCAAAAAACTATGTAAACTCGCTTCACTTTGCTTTTCACCGATGAAAACATGTTTTGAACGGCTTCCAGATGAGCGCGCGGCTTCAGTTTGGTCACTTGTACGCCGAAAATGCTTTGATACAAAATATGCAGAGACAAATTTAAGGTGAAAATTTATTATGAGGTCCATCGCAGGGCACACACATACACTGACTCACACACTATCAGCAATGTAGGAACACCAACTAGCCTAATCTTTATTTTATGCATTATTTTATGTTTACCTAATATTTTAAACTGTTCTGTTTTTATTTTAAAATAATTTAAAATTGTTTTAAATAGTTTTCTATCGTTATTTTAAATTAAATTTTTATTATTTTAAAAGTTTTATTCTATTTTTGATCAAATAGATTTTCTTCAAAAAAAATTTATTGCTATTATTTTCTATTTCATTTTATGATTATTTTCTTTTCTTTTATGTAAAGCACTTTAAATTACCATTGTGTATGAAATGTGTTATACAAATAAACTTGCCTTGCCTTTGCCTAATCTGCATGTCTTTGGACTGTGGTAGGAAACCCGAGTACCCGGAGGAAACCCACCAAGCGGGAATCGGGAATCAGATTTGGCTGAGAATTGAATCCGGACCCTGGAGGTTCCTGGCCACAACTCTAACCACTACACCATCATTATTTATTTATTTGCTACATAAAAATAATAATAAAATCGTTAAGTTTAGAACGAGTGCTCACATTAAGCCTTAAGATGAATTAAAAGAAGAATACATGATTAAATTAAATGAGCGTGAAGCGTCCGCCTTACGTTAATACACTTGATCTAAAAATAAATTCACCCTGAATCACAGCATGCTCATAGAAGATTACATTTGTCCACACGGTATAAAGAACGAAGTCACAAAAATAAATAAGAGATAATGAAATCCTTTTTAAAAATAACCAACTGTTGGCACAAATTGTAAAGCACTGACTTTAACTTGGGTTCCCACTTTAACCAGTATTCACGCTGGTTTCGGACCTAGCTGACATGACTGAAAGATTAGTACAGACTCATGTCTGCTGTGTTGTGCATGACTGTACTCCTGTTTAAACCTCACTACATTACTTTTTCAGATGCAACAGCCAAGTCTGCAGCAACATTTAATTTTAATGACAAGCTTGGAGAAAATGTTCCCCAACAGGAATAAGTGCACTGGAAAGGAAGCGGGCTGCATAGCAAATTGACAATATGTGGTGCCGTTAAACAAATTCCCTTTTATTTTAGATACACATATTCCATTGGAGCAGCTGATGATTGATTTTACTGTGTCTAATGAAATGTAGGAAATGTTGTTTACACCTAAGCAAACAGTTTTTAAAACTGACAGCATTGTTAAGAGGCAGCAGATGAGGAGGAACTTTTCGGCTACATTCTCAGAGATATCCAAGAATGTCCATAATTTGCAGAATAACTCATTTGATATTTACCTCTACCCTGAGATCCGGATGCAGACACGTATCCTCCGCAGTGAAAGACTGAACGCATGGGCCCATAATAAAGTGTTAGTAACCTCTCTTTGGGCTCCAACTGACTCATTATGATACGTGAAGTATCTGGGTCCATAAGGAATGAAGCAAGCATGAAGTCTTGGAAATTTGGACATCGAGTTTCTTATCCACACCTTATACCACATAATCATGTACTTAATGTTGTATTAGCATGAAAACGCACACAGTGAAATTGTGCATGCATGATGGATTGGGTAGATGGTTGTGGACCTTCGGGAGGATCAGAACTACAACAAACATTCTGGGTGAGGAGGTGGAGAGCTACAGATATCTTGGAGCCCGCATGGACAAGAAACTATACGTCTTGAGGAAGCCCGATTCAATTCAATTCATCTCAACAAGTCATTGTTATAAATAACAAAGTATAAATAACAACGAGATATCATTGGAGCATCATCTTTCCTGGCATGTCATTAACTCAGGTCCTTTAATGTCTGCAGCAAAATATTGATCTGATCTTCAATCAGTCTGTTGTTGCAGCATCAGAATCAGCGACATTAGCAAGCTTAACAAGCTAATCAGGAAGGCTAGCAATATACTGGGAACTTCCCTGGAGTGTTCAGAGTTGGTGGTGGAGAAAAGGATGTTACACAAACTGTTAATCATCATGAAGAACACCGCACATCTCCTCCGAAACCTGTGACAAATAACGTTCCAGGACGTCTTTCCTGCCAACTGCAATTAGACTTTACAATAACGCTGGCCTGTGTCAGGAGAGGGATCTACTTCTCTGACATCTCCATCCATCCATCCATCCATCCATCCATCCATCCATCCATCCATCCATCCATCAAGGCACTTTAAATATCTACACCAGAAGGTAGATCAGTCTTAGTTAAAGACTTTCAATCTTTTACTCTCTCCTAGTCATGTATGGAGTGAGATGTTTGGCTTCATGGTCTGGGAAACTGGTTTTATATTAATAAGAGGCCAGAAGGTCTGGACATCGCCTGCTGGACCCTTAAGTGGAGGTTTGGAGCTTCTGGTGTTGATCAGTGAAATCACAAAGAGAGGAAGTTCATTATCAGTTCCTGTACCTTAAACAGAACAACTTTATTCCTATATTCTGTTATTGGTCAAATTTATATGTTATAAAAGTAACGATAACTTTTGTTCTACCTGACATATCCAAAAACCCAAATACACAGTTTAAAGTCTGAAGCCTCTCCGTTAACACACACCAGAAAGGCTTTTATATAAGCACTTATAAATATATATTTTTTAATCGTCATTGACCTATGCTGAGTTGCCGGCATGTATCTGTGCCTCTTGGGTTTTAATATAAAAGTTATTCAAGAATAAATAGGTTTTCTAATAATAAAATTGTTACAGATCTGTATTTAAGGAGGTGGATAATAATAATAATAGATAACAGATTATTAAGAAGAAAATGGAGAAGAAACTCCTTTCAGTTTGATTTTTAAAGCAGCCGGTGCCAAGAGCAATCCTCATAAATAAAGGTTAAGTGAGGTTTAACGTCTATTTATTCCATATTTTACATCATTTAAATGTTTTAATTGTTTTTATATGCAAAAATATGATTATAGTGTTGGAAATTAGTAATATTTTTGGGCAGCTGGAGTGCATTACGGTGACTGTAACTTACTGTATTTAGGATTTATTAACCAGCTTAAAAGCAAAACTGAAGATTCAATTGCAACTCTTAAATAACTACATACTAATCCTTTTTGTAATTGAAACATTTGTTTGTTTTGTTCCTATTATAAGCTAGAGCATGACTGTTTAATAATACTCTGTGTTACCCAGCAGGATGAGGACGCAGAGCAGAATGGCGATGAGAGCTCCGGTGCTCAGACCGGCGGAGGAGAAGAAGGCCTGGGGTCGGCATGTCGGTGATCGGAGGCCGCGTTGACACGGACACACACGCAGCGTCAGGGTGGTGGTGCTGCTGAGAGCTGGTTCTCCTCCATCCCACACCACCACAGCCAGCTGGTAGAGCTCCTGATCGGCCCGACTGAAGCCCCAACGCCGGGCCACGATACTCGCACTGCTGTCTGTTAGAGAAGAGCAGATAGTTGGAACAGGATGAATCACATTTAACTAAAATAACAATAATAATAATAACAACAAAAACAACAATTAAAGAAAGATTCCAGCCACACCAACTATAACATGCAGATTTTGGATAGAAATCTATAAAGATTTATATAGATACACATTTTCCCTCTGCCTTTCTTATCTTTAAAGTTTGTTTTAAAGCTTAATTATATTTAATATTTAATAAGTCCAGTCTGTCCTTGTGTGTGTGTTGGATAATATTCCAATAAGCATTCCTCTAACATTAACTCTGAATGGTATTTCCGTTTCATTATGTGCAGCAGTAAAAGACCTTGATGTGACGATTGCTTCCAGTCTTTCATCTGAATCTCATGTACATAATATCATTGGATAATATTCTTTCATTTCGGTAATATTGCTAAGATAATAGATATATCACTACATGATGCACAGAATCGAGTCCATGCTTTTGTTACCCCTTGGTTAGACTACTGCACCACCTTACAGTCTGGAGGTTGTACCAGGTGCATAAATAAGCTCCAGTTATTCTGACTGCATCAGTATTCTTTCACACTTCACCCCATGTTATTCACACTACAGAAATATTACTCTCGCCCTACAAAGCTCTGAATGGTTTTGTGTCGCAGAACCTGAGTGAACTGCTGGAGGTTTATTGTCCACCACACATACTTTGATTAAAAGGTGCTGAGCAGTTTGTTGGGACCTTGTATAATGAAAAGATCTTTTTTTCCTCGGAGACGTTAACATTGCCACCGTCGCCTCCAGCTGAGAAATCAGGTATAAAGTACTTATGCCATGCATTTACAAATCTAATTAAGCTGCATTCTTTCTTTCTTTCTTTTTTTTGTTGCATTCTTCCTTTACTCTCTCTTCTCTCTTGTTGGAGTTTCTTGTTTTAGCTTCGTCCTGTGCCATCTTTTTTTTTTTTTTACAAAATAGTTTTTTTCCCCCCCTTTTTTTTAAAGCTAGAATTTCTATCTGATTCACAGTTCTCTGAGATTGTGCAAGCAAGGTCATTCAATCAACTAAACACCAAGTGCGCAGCATCAGGATTTAACCTCCATGTAGCAAGACAGAATTATAGAGTAACACAGCAGGTATGTGTTTGGAGTTTGTCACTTGCTGTGTTATACACTGGCTGGACAAAAAAAAAAGTTGCCATTTCAGAAGGGTCAAATTACTGGGTTTATCAAGCAACGAAAAGTAGAACTAAAAAATAAATGTGGTCGGGAAAAAAAATGATGAATGGAGATCACTTGGTCAAGTTGGAGGGTAAAAAATTAACAGTAAAAACCAGAGCTATGTTAAAAGTACTGTAGGATCATTTCCATACACACACGCACACACACACACACACACACACACACACACAATGTGCTGAGAACTCAAGGATTGGGACTAAACAGCTGTGTGTCCATAAGAAAACCACTTGTTAATGCGATTAATCAAAAAAAAAAAAAAGGCTTCGGTTTACTAAAGAGAATAAAGACTGGAGTTTGGAAAGATGTAAAAAAGGTCATGTGACCTGATGAGTCCAGACTGAGCCTATTCCAGAGTGATGGGCGTGTCAGGGTGAGAAGGGAAGGACATGAAGCGATGCTCCCATCATGCATAGTGTCCACTGTACAAGCCTCTGGAGACAGTGTTATGATCTGGGGTTGATCAGTTACTCAGGTCTAGACTCAGTAACGTTATGGGGCAATAAAACAAAGTCAGCTGACCACCTGAATGTACATTTACATTTAGCAGACGCTCTTATCCAGAGCGACTTACATTTTTAACTCATTACACATTTGAGCAGTTGAGGGTTAAGGGCCGCGCTCAAGGGCCCAACAGCGGCAACTTGGTGGTTGTGGGGTTTGAACCTGGGATCTTCTGAACCGTAGTCCAATGCCTTAACCAGTGAGCTACCCCTGGCGTGTACTGAATGATATGAGTTTTTCTTTCATATTCCAGGTGAAATTGTATGTATCCTTAACCCTAGATAAGCCCCACCCACCTTACCTTAGGCAGAAGTGTTGGTGAAGTGCATGTGAACAACGAAACATCACTAAGTGTGTGTTAGAGGAATAAAACGAATTTTGTTCTTTATCAGTGTTTTTTCCCCTCTATTTGTCTCCACCTGTTACCCATTCTCTCCTCTCATTTTCTCTCATTCCTATTTCTCCACTTTCTCTCTCTTGTTCTAATTACTTCTCGCTCTCGGTCCTAAGCCCCGAAGTGTATGTGTGATCACGATCATCTCCTCTGCGATGCTGATTCTGGTCTCTAAGGAGCAGATGCACAGCGAGCAATAGAGGATGAGCTGTAGTGAGGGAGGCCACTTCACCACTTCAGGGAGCTGTCTGTATCCTTCTGCATGCCAACTACTGTGTGCAAACAAACACAGCTGGCGATGTCTACCTTCTCCGCCTTCCACTCCTCCTCCTCCTCCACCACCACCTCTTCTCCATTGTGCATGACTTTCTTTTCACAGACGTGGTGCCAAACATGATTCACATAAACGCCAGGAAATTTGAAAATTTCACATGGGGCAACACCCTGAGGAGGAATGTTATGGCTGGGAAGACAACAGACAGAGGCAGTGCAGAGCAGAGCACGTCCTTCACCAAGCCTGAGACACGCCTCCTTCTCGAAGACTGACAGACACAGAGGACACGCCTCCTTCTCGAAGACTGACAGACACAGAGGACACGCTTCCCTCGCTGTAACCGACATGCACAGAGCTGTAGGTTTGGTGTGTGACATTCAGTTTCAGTACATGGGGGTGTGGGGTGGTTGGGATTTGTGTGTTTTTTTTTCGTATCAGTGAACAAAGCTTTAATTTTAATTTACTGTTTAGGCAATTTAAACAGCCACCGTTTTCTCTGAATCAGAAGAGTGATTAATCCTTCCAGAGGGAACTGCAATCTAATTCCTTTCACTGCTGCTCATGTTAGGCCTTGGTGAGCGTCTAGTCACGTGACCGCGTTCAAGTTAAACTAATGAAGCCCTTTGGTTGAGCAACAAAACATCTCCCACACCGCAAGCTAACGTAATAATGGTGTGTTTTGGTGAGTAAAAAAAAAAAACTTTTTTAAAAATGAGCCAAATGTTCAGTTAGAGCAGGCTGAACTCGTACATGGTGTACTGATGCATAAGCCACTCAGGTCATAAGCCACGCCTCCTTAACCACAGCTAAAAATTTATAAGCCACGCCTCCGTAACCACAGCTAAAGATGTATAAGCCACGCCTCCTTAACCACAGCTAAAGATGGATAAGCCACGCCTCCTTTACTACTATTTACTGGTACATAAGCCACGCCTCCTTAACCGCAGCTAAAGATGTACATAAGCCACACCTACATAACCACGTTTTATAGCTACATAAGCCACACCTCCTTAACTACAATTTACTAGTACATAAGCCACGCCTCCTCAATCACAGCTAAAGATGTATAAGCCACACCTCCTTTACTAATATTTACTGGTACATAAGCCACGCCTCCTTAACTACAATTTACTAGTACATAAGCCACGCCTCCTTAACCACAGCTAAAGATGTATAAGCCACACCTCCTTTACTACTATTTACTGGTACATAAGCCACGCCTCCTTAACCACAGCTAAAGATGTATAAGCCACACCTCCTTTACCACTATTTACTGGTACATAAGCCACACCTACATAACCACAATTTATAGCTACATAAGCCACACCTCCTTTACTACTATTTACTGGTACATAAGCCACACCTACATAACTACGTTTTATAGCTTCATAAGCCACACCTCCTTAACCACAGCTAAAGATGTATAAGCCACACCTCCTTTACTAATATTTACTGGTACATAAGCCACGCCTCCTTAACCACAGCTAAAGATGTATAAGCCACACCTCCTTTACTAATATTTACTGGTACATAAGCCACGCCTCCTTAACTACAATTTACTGGTACATAAGCCACGCCTCCTTAACCACAGCTAAAGATGTATAAGCCACACCTCCTTTACTAATATTTACTGGTACATAAGCCACGCCTCCTTAACTACAATTTACTAGTACATAAGCCACGCCTCCTTAACCACAGCTAAAGATGTATAAGCCACACCTCCTTTACTAATATTTACTGGTACATAAGCAACGCCTCCTTAACTACAATTTACTGGTACATAAGCCACGCCTCCTCAACCACAGCTAAAGATGTATAAGCCACACCTCCTTTACCACTATTTACTGGTACATAAGCCACGCCTCCTTAACCACAGCTAAATATGTATAAGCCACACCTCCTTTACTACTATTTACTGGTACATAAGCCACGCCTCCTTAACCACAGCTAAATATGTATAAGCCACACCTCCTTTACCACTATTTACTGGTACATAAGCCACACCCACATAACCACGTTTTATAGCTACATAAGCCACACCTCCTTAACCACAGCTAAAGATGTACATAAGCCACACCTCCTAAACTACAATTTACTCAGGCATAAGCCACACCCACATAACCATGGATTAGTTGTGTAAAGAGCACCATGACAAGTGACAATGAAATCGAGTTTGTGTGTAATGGCAGAATATGTAATAGTCTCCTTTTAACTAGAAACTAGACATTTATAGGCCACTTTCTCCTTGACTCAGATTTCCAGATGTATAGGTCACATGACCTTCTCATGCAGAACTTACTGAAGCGTAAGACATACTGTACTTGGCTGGGATTTAAATGTAAATAGGCCACAACCTCTGAACTACGTTGTATAAGCCACACCTCCTTAAACAAAAATTATTATGAGACACACCTCCTTACCTAGAACTTAGACATGTACAAATCACACCTATTTTACTAGTCCTTACATATAAATAGGCCACACCCCTTTAACCATGTGTTACTGTTACTGTGACAATCACAGAGACCACGCCTCCTTTACAAGAGCATCCAGGTGGATAGGCCACACCTTCTTTACAGAGCCTGCCTGAGACTACACTGACAGATATACTGGACCACCTGTGATATATTTTGTCCATGTAGACATTATTTAGTTGCAGTTGGAAAAAAAAAAAATTGTCGAAACAACTCGGAGTAAAGCTCTAAAATCTGAGACAGCAGCGTTCCGAGTTCTCAGAGTCTCACAGCGTCTGTTTCTTATCTCCCCGATTGCTTCGTTAAACCCTCACAGCCCTCTTCAGGCCTCCTCCGTTGCTATTCCCTCGTTCTCTTTTCTCTCATGACTCTAAAGGAGCAGTCTTCTTTCTCCACATGAATCATTTCAGTCTGACCATCTCAAAAAAAAAAGGAAAAGAAAAGAAAAACAGTCATGAGGCAACACCGTCACATAACCGGTTTCCACGGCAACAACACCGCTGGCCTCTTGATATGAGAAGAGTGTGGTTTGATGAGGGAAACGAGCAAAGATCTGTGTGACAACACACAGTGTTAAATATGTTTGTCTTGAGGCGCTCATGCTTTACTCAGAGCAAACATGTGGGATTCGGCGCTCATGAGATGAATTTCATTAGTGAGGTAAAAGCCAAGAGGCGCTTCTGGATCTGTTTGATGAGGTGAGCGAATCCAACATCCTTGGTTCTTTGCTAATATATGTATAGGTGTTTTGATTAAATAAAATGAGCAAAGACATAGTGTTTTAGTTTTAATTATTAAATACTAGCGTAAGTACCTGTCGTACATGTCTGTGTGTCTCTCTGTACAGCAGAACTCTCTGTCTAACTTATTAATACAAAGAAATCCCATTCTGTAAGGTTGAGTATCTTACGCCTTGTTTACACTAAGTTGTCCTTCTTTGGTGCTCAGACAAATACACTCCCTGTTCGGTAATCGGAGAGTGAATCACAGATGAGAAATGGAAAAAGTAAATCCGATAAGGAAGTTTTGTCCTAAATACGAATCCAGCGCGTTAAAATTCACTTAGACCACTTCAGCGCTGTTATTTCAGTGGTGAAAATATTAACCCAATGCCAAAAAGTCTCATTAAATTCTGTCCAGCGGTCGATTTAAGACGCGCCCACAGTTTAACAATTGTAAAGGACACCATCAAAACATGCTGCTTATAATCCGACACTTCTATTCAACATTTTGATTTCATTTATGGCGCAGGTTTGACTTTAGGCAAATACCTAAGGACTGGCCAAGGTTCATTAGATTCTGTTCAGCCAGTTTTGCGTGATGCTGTGACAAACTCTGACTGGACAGACCTACATACACACAGACAAACAATTTTCTGAGACGGCTTTCGGGTCCTCCAATGTATGAAACAAAGATATCATTGAAGGAACGAGTTCTGACCAATGTAAAGACAAAACCTCTTTTATTTATATAGATTAAGTAAAAATATGCTATGAGGGTGCTAAAGTTGCACAGTGGAGTTAAGCATCTTGCTGCTTAATTCCACCCGGGTTGTACTGTACATGTTCTTCCTCTTATCATGTAGGTTTCCTCCCCATTCTCTGATGTCTTCTCATTTTGTAAAAAAAAAAACATTCCATTACGTGGACCATCTAAGGTCTAAATGTGACACATTTTTATCATTAGCATCTAGCTATTCCCTGTCCTTATCTCGCACCATAAAGGATGCTTTGGCATCTTTGCAGACTTGGCCAGAACCATCTTTCTGCGTCTACCCCTTAAAGTCTAGATCAATTGATGCTTTGTTGCCAATAGTGCCAATACTCAGCAGTATACAGAGTGCACCAAAGTATTATCAGTCGGAGCGTGGGAACTGTAACCAAACCACAGATTTTTACTCAAGCTACCTAGGGCTCTCGAGTAGAGTAACCGATAAAGTGTTCTTTATATTGTCAGGGAGAGTGAGTTAGAATCATGATAGTTCCACAGTCATCCAGGGTCAGGAGATAACAAGGGAGGGACGGGATACGCCTATTACACTGTCAAAGTGACGCTAGATAATCATAGTGTCTGTGAGATTCATGTATACAGAAGAGGGTAGATAGCACTTTCCACTGAGCGGTAAGTTAGAACACATTGGATCTAAATGGATTCAGGTATCTCAGAGACACTTCACCTTCTCCAGTTGTATGCAGTAATACAGGAGAACTGGCTGATGGGTCTTATGAAGGGAGCTGAGGCAGGAAGCAAGTGCAGACTGTTCTTTATCAAAGTGGAATTTTAACATTGTCAAGAACAGGTGTGAACAGCAACATGGCTAGGCTACAAGCTAAATGCTAATGGATAAAAAGAGTTAAAATGCCAAGCACACCAGGAACCAACAAGAGCACTGACAACCAAACAGAACATAACATAACAGAAACAAGACCAAAACCAAACCAAAACTAAAACGTGGACTATAAATAGACCTATTGATCAAACTAAACAAGGTGCAGGTGAATACTACTGGCATCATGTGACTAGGAACTGAAGTTTGGGACAAAAGTGAACATGCTGAAAACAAAACATGAACATGAACACTCATGGGAAACCATAAGAGTGGGTGGGAGCTATTTCTGACTTTCGTACCTTCATTATCCTTCAGGGTGAAGTTCGGATTGGCAGGGACGTCTGCTGGCAGAGCGAAGGAAAAGTGTCCATTGGCAAAGTTGTCCCTGTCCGTAGCCCTGATGGTCTGGATGACCTGCACAGACACAGAGCACCACCAAAAGACTGAAATGAACCACAAACACACTTCTATGTAATTGTACCAACTCAAGCCATGCCCCCTTTCCTTCTTCTCTGTCTGATCCTGTAATCTCTTCACGCTTGCTCAGGTTCCCTGTGCACTCGGATTAAAAGCCGTTTGGCCCAGCATGACATGTGGATCGCAGAAGGAGATGCATGCCATGAGGTTTTGTCATCTTGTTACCCTAATTGGCTTCATCACGCAGGTCAGGACTGAGACGGACCAATAATTGGAGTTCGCTTGTGGGTGTGGGGAGGCGCATCATCTGCCACGCGATGGAGCGACAAGACACGTCCGCTCCGACTCCATCACGTGTTGGCTTTCGCTTCCCGCTTCAGATACGGGCTCCAGGTTGTGATGGAGACTCCTCTCACTCGTTACGCGCTGCTGCAACCGCTTCAAGAGACGTTAGTCATGCTTGAATTATAGCGAAAAGGACAGAAACGTCCTGAACAAGAGGCACAGCCATGTTTAAGATATGGAGGTGTACCGTAGTCATGGTGTCTATACACGTGGCATGTGTTATACTGTACATCGAATTATGTAAAAAAAAATCCGTTTGATTAAAAGAATATTGTACATCTTCGTCTTA
Source organism: Clarias gariepinus (assembly GCF_024256425.1). Taxonomy (NCBI): domain Eukaryota; kingdom Metazoa; phylum Chordata; class Actinopteri; order Siluriformes; family Clariidae; genus Clarias; species Clarias gariepinus. The sequence continues at coordinate 2,404,441 of NC_071124.1, forward strand.
GGCTTTACGAAAAAGACGTATTTTTGATTTACAGTGCGCTCAGGTTAGGAGTCCTCTGTTAATTTAATACATTTCTCAAAAAAAAAAAAAAAATTAATAATGAATGAGATATGAACCTTTTGCAATTCCTTACATCAAGGTTAACTAATTAACTAGTTTTTTTTTTTAAAGAATCCATCCTTCTGTATTATTAATCAAACTCATGGTTTGTTAATGTTACTAATATCAATAATGCATGTTAAGATTATAGTGCGGTTGAATTCTGGATTCTGATTGGTCGGAAGGTGTTGATTTATTATCCAGAAGAGCAGAGCAGTTCGGACAGATTAATGTGCTCATAATGCCTGATTTCTATAATAACGGCTCAATTACAGGGACATGAACGGCCGACGTGTCACTTTATAAACAGAAGAAAAGTGTGCGTAATTGGTCGTAAGTTGAAGTTTTTTGTGTTGGTGTAACATTTATGAAAGGAGTCTCCAGTGCCAGAGGTAAAGCTGTCACTTTATATTTTATGACAACAGGCAGTAACATGTTTCGTGGACGTTCTTGGAAATTAAAAAACTACAACGTTATTTTACTCATCTATGACCAGTTGGTTTTAAAAGAAATAAAACACGTTATCTTCATACATGCGAGTTCGTTTTTCTGTACGGAAAGCAGGTCAAGAATAAACCATCCTACACGCCGGATCCGTTCTGCTCGTCCTCCCAGTTTAGTCATCATCATTCACTGGGAAAAAAAAGATCGTTCCGATGGTCAGGAACTCAACCACACAGCCACGATGCGGATCTGAGCGGCTCTGCTCAGCCGCACACGGTCCTGAATCTCAAAGCGTGATGATTAGCATTTCTCGGGCCTCGGTGTGGGCCGCTATCTGCTCCTGAACACCGGATACGCTGAATTATTTATGGGTTCAATAGGCTTCGGAAGTCTGCAGAGCTGCAGATAAATCCAAGCCTGATGCTGTCAGACATATAAAGGGACACTGTGTATGTGTGTGTGTGTGTGTGTTTGTGAGTGTGTGTGTGTTTGTGTTTGTGAGTGAATGAGTGTGTATGTGTGTGTATTTGTAAGTATGTGTTTATAGGTTTGCAAAGAGAAGCAGAATTAAAGACAGAAGAGTGATAGAGTGTAAAAGGTTCAGACGGAGGGGAAAAAAAAGCAAGTAGCAGAAACCGGGAGCGGAGAGAAAAACGAGTGTGTGATGGGGCAGGAGGGAGGTGAGACCAGGTTTCCAGCCGTTTAGAGAATAAAGGAGATGAAAGTGTGACAAGGAGAAATAAAGTGTTGGTGAGTCTAGTGAAAAGAAAAGGAAGAAAAGGAAGAGAGAGGAACTAACCTGGCCTGCTTTGGTACTCTCACACACGATGATGTCACTGTCAGTCTGGACGTACGGCGCGTTATCGTTGACGTCCAGGACTTGGATTGTGACTGGGATGGAGCTCACTAATTTGGGATTGTCTAAACCACACACACACACACACACACACAAACACACACACACAGTCCATAAGTAATCTTTCATACTGTATATACAGGTTTCTGCGTGTCTGATAATATACAGTATAACTCATGGTTATCTCTTCTCCTTTGAAAATCCTGCCAGATTTGCTAGTAATAAAAAAAAAAAACTTCTAAGATTGCTGGTTACATTAGCAGTTTAGTAAAAGTTTACCAAAATGAGTGCATTTTAGTAAACTGGACAGTGTTAGTATTTAGCTCATGTTTGATAGCAGCCACTGACGCAGACAGAGTTTGTACTACTCGTGATGCTTTTTAAAGAAAACACATTACTGGATATTTTTAAACTATTAGAGGATAATTAAACCTATTCCTAGAGATGATGACTAGCTTCAAGCTTGTCTTATTTTAATCACAGATAATTAACTCTTCTCTTTTCTTTAAGCACTTAAAAATAATAAGAAAATTTAAAACCTGAAAGGAGTTCCTTAAAACGTCTAAAACAGGCAGAATAATCCGAATTTACATTTATAATAACCTCATAGTAAGAAATATTCCAGACATTTTCCCATATTAAAGACATTCTAACATTTATTAAAGCATAATTATGAGATTACTGCACCACTACAGGTAAACTAATCCTGTCTGAATAGGGCTTTTAATGCGTCATTTAACCAAACTCCTATTTTCAAGCTGATGGCTTTATAAAAAATTGCTCAGATATCTGTCTGGATGATTATCATCAAAACCTCACAGGTGGTTGTGTACTAAAAATGCACTCCGGGTTTTTTTAAACAGATGATGATGATGATGATGATGAGGGGTTTTTAGACAGCAATCCCCATTTATCAGTTCCACTCAAGCTCATGTGAGCACTCGGTCTGTCTTTTCCTGCAAGGCCTATTTTAAAATCTCCAGAGCTTTCTTTAAAAAAATATATAAAAAAAAAATAAAATATAAAATCAGCCAAGTGCAAACAAACAGAGCTGAGACGAGAAGCAGAGACTGGCGGCAGATGCTCGAATGTAAATTTCATGAATATTTCAGCATGGCTGGTGAGGTTCGCAGAGATGATTTTCACATTTTTGGCTGTAAATTGTCTCTGCATCACACGTCTTCACGTCTGTCTGCACAGGGGATAACTGATGGTGCTGAATCGAGGCAAAATGCTAAAAGTCAGCAAAAAACAAAAAGCACAAAAAAAACAAAAAAAAAAAACTAAACACTTGATTGTTTAAATCCATCCTGGTAAAATAAAAAAAAAAAAGAACAAAAAAATCCATCAATCCACCAACATCATGACATCATATTACCCATGGCAATGGAGCCAATCCCATAATGCACTGCTCCCCCAACGTGTAATTTGCTTCAGTCAATAATAGTTACGACTTCCTTGCGGCTGCCTTCACAACGGGATGAATGTACCTGAATAAAATGGCGATAATATTCCTCTAATATGATAAATAATTTAGCCTTTTCTAAGCCCCGCCCACTCGGATACTTTTGCAGTCCTAGAAAGATTTTTTTTCAAGTACAGATAGACACTATCCCTCGTAAGAACCGCCAGCTTTTTTTGCGAGCGTGTCTTTGAGCAGCATAAAGGGGCGTGTCTTTAAGTCCATACTGTACATTTGTGTATCTGAGCAGTCTGAAATATTTTGTCACAGTAGATCATTTAACCAACTGTATATGTTAACAGTGATAATTAACAATATGTGTTACTGTTATTCCTGTTAGCTGGCTGGATAACACAAACACTTAGCTCATCTTAGTTACATAGTATTATGTGGACACAAAAAAAATATGGAGAAAAATTTATAAAAACATTCTCTCAAATATTCTGTCAAGTTATCTCACTTTAGCAAACTAGAAAATGTAAATGTTTATCTCAGGTTACCTAACATTGGCTCGTTTTTAGCTAGCTGGGTAATACAACAGTTGAAAATTATAAATACAGTGGAACCTTGGATTACGAGCATAATTCATTCTGAAAGTGGGCTCGTATTTCAAAACACTCATAAACCAAAGTAAATTTTCCCATAAGAAATAATGGAAACCCAAATTATTCGTTCCACAGCCCCAAAAAATAAATACAAACTAAGGTTTTTTATACTTTATATTTAGTTTTAAAAATAATTAAAACTAAATATAAAGTAAAAATTCTCTCAAATATTCTGTCAAGTTAGCTCATTTTGGGAAACTACCAAAAGTAAATGTTTAACTCATGCAACTTGAGCTATATATATATATATATATATGAAAAAAATCTCAGAATTCCTGTTTTTATTCTGTAGCTAACATTAGTCAGAAAACTAATATTGGCTAACCTGCCAGGATTTCTGATGTGAATTTGAATATTGAAGCGTTAACTATATAGGCTAGTTAAACCTTTAATAGTAGAACTCCTCTCAAAAATCAGGTAACAGTTAGTTACCTTGCTAATGTTAGCTACTGAAAAACCCTATCCGAAAAGATAGCCACTGTGAGCTTCAAACAAAATATGTAACTATAAATGCTAACAACTTCCTTCTTTCTGCTTTCATATAATGACTGCATTTCCATACATGGTCTTAATTAGCACCTACTCAAACAGGAGACCAAGTACTACTATTACATTTTTATTTATAAAGATACACAGAAAGATGTTACTGATAACAGCCGCTGAGCTACGATTGGTCAATAGTCATTTTGGGGTGTGGCTTATAGAAAACAAAAGACATTAAGTTAGCAGAACTGAGTAGCTCAGTGGAGACTGTAGTGCTCAGTACGGACAATGCAGTTACTTACCAACCTCTGTAGCACTGACATTGATGTTGTGCCAGACCGTGCCCTCTCGATCCAGACTCGTCTTTGTTTTAATGAGGCCACTGTTCTCATCGATGCTGAAAAGCGTCTCTCCATCTGCGCTCATGTCGATGGAGTACCTGCGGATCAGAACTCAACGTCAGACCAAGACACATGGCTAATTTGTCTGTGCTTGTCTGAGTAAACATAATGATAGCTCATTAAACATCAGAGAAGTCGCTGAGCGTGCGGAATATTTAAATATTTAAATGAGCCGTGCTGAATAAGCGGGCAGAGCTAACGCGCTGAAACCGCATCAAAACTCGGGAGGCGATTCCCTAGTGAGCATGCAGTCCCTGTTCCAGCACTCCGATGGGAGTGGAAGCGTGTTTAAAAATGAAGGCTGTTTTCACACTATTTTTTTTTTATATAAAAATTGCAAGCTAGATAACCTTGCCTGAACAAAAAATGCCTGATGCAACTCGGACACTGTAACTGTAAGCCTTATTATTAGTTTAATAGATTATTGTTTCTTAGAATCTTCAGATGGTGGCACAGAGGCTTAGTGGTTAGCACTGCCATCTGGCCCCTCCAGTTCCCGGGTTCAATTCACGTGTTGGGTTTGTGTTCATGGAGTTTGCATGTTCTCCGAGTGCTTGGTGGTTTCCTCCGCGTTCTCCGGTTTCCTGCCACAGTCCAAAGACTTGCAGATAAGGCTACCTGGCATTTACAAATTGCCTGTAGTGTGTAAATGTGCATGTGAAATGCTGATCAGAGGTCCCACCATGATTGTACAGATGGGGATAAATACAGTGGTCATCATTGGCCTCCACGGTTCCTAGTTGGACTGCAGACATTCCAACAAACAGACTTGTTTAATCATTGATTTCACTATAAGGACTTTAAGAAGGAATCTCCAGTGCAGTAGACAGACAAAACATGGGGGTGAATGAGGGTGCCATTACTTATTGTAAACACGCACAGAGGAGATAATCTCTCATCCTCTATTTCTGATCGATGTTATTTTTTCTTTTTGTGTTTACTCCCCATTCAGGTAAAGCTCATTCCCTGTGTGATACTTTACAGAGTCGAACCGCTTATGCGTGACAGCGGCGCCCGCTTCGGCTCGCAAGAGGCTTTGCTAATTAGCTAGCAATTTAGACACAGTGGGGGAGGGGGATGCCAAACAGTGCATGGTGTTGCATGGTTGATATGCGCCGCTCTAAATGTCTGACAAAAACACAAAGGAAATGACAATATCACAACATCGCAGTGTCACCTGTCACTAGATAAATCATGTAAAAACAATCCCCTGGATGTGGATTTCACGCATCACAGCTGATAGTTTGCTTAATGCAGTCTCTCCAGCTGTCACCTGATTTTCCCTCTGGCATTGTCGGGGTCTTGAGCCGTCACAATGCCGACGTCTGTGCCGACTGGCGTGTTCTCGTAGACGTCCATGATGTAATAATCCACAGGAAAGATTGGAGCCTCGTCCACATCGCCAACGATGATCTTGAGCGTGGTGGTGTCTTTGAACGGGCCGAGATGTGAGAAACGAGGGTCCAGGTGTGTATTCGAACCCTCGATGCTCAAAGTGTACACCTTTTTCTTCTCGTAATCCAGATGCTGTAAAGGAGAAAAAAAGTTTGTTCAGAATTGTAAAATAATCTGCAAAAAAATATATATATTTTTGGAAGATTTATAAAATCATGATACCTATAGAATCACAATACAAATCATGGTATCATGATTATATCGTATCAGGTGATCTCTGGTGATTCCCATCCCTAATGTTTATACACATTCTAAACAAGCTGTTACTATGGAAACAATAACATATTAGAACGAGTGCACTAATACTTTATATTAAAAACTGCAATTTTAGCATTCACTACTGTTAGAGCTGCTGTTATTAAAAAATAATCAAGAACTTTTAACAAAGAGTCAAGAATACGATATTTTATTTTATCGGTTTTTATTAAGAATTGAAACTGGATAAATATTGGTTCTGCTCTTTCTGTGTAGAGTATTTATGTTCTCCCTGTGCTTGTTTGGTTTCCTTTAGGTCCTTCAGTTTCCTCCCACAGTCTGCAGACAATCAATGTCAGCTGAGCTTATACTGTATGTCAGCATATGAGTTGGCACCCCAATTTAGGGTGTCCCCCAATTTCTGCCCCAAGTCCTCTAGGGTAGACCCCAGGCCCCTTGAATCCCCACACAGCATAAGATGATGGATGGATGGAACCGTGCCAGTTTGTTTCACTATTGGTTATGCTTATAAACAGCAGCCATTCATTGTACATGTTCACATTTAAATCCTGGTTTTAAAGCTCAAACCAGCTTTTTCTCACCTTTTTCAGGCTGATGACTCCCTCTCTCTTGTCAATATCAGCAGAAATGGAAAACATTGTGGCCCCTTCATCGTTGGTGATCTTGTACTCCATTTCTGCATTGACTCCAAGGTCTTCATCATTGGCTTTGATTTTTCCCACAGCTTTCCCAACCTGAGCAGACTCGGGGACGTAGAGCTGGTAGTTCTCTGCAGCAGATAACAGATATTTAAAGTACACACTGACTCTTGAAACAGAACCTGGTACTTCAAACTAAATGTTAAATAGATAGTTACATTAATAATAATAATAATAATAATAATAATAATAATAATAATTACTGCAAGTGTCACACACTTTGAGGAAACCTGGGTGGATTGTCGTTGACGTCCGTGAGCGTGATGTTGATGGTGGTGGACCCTGAAAGACCCCCCACTGAACCGGCCATGTCTTTGGCTTGGATGATGATGGAGTACATTTCTCTGGTTTCTCTGTCCATGTTGGCCAGCGCCGTCCTAATGACACCTGTAACCATGAGAGAAATATTAAAACAATGAATTTGTAGAAAACGTTTTTTGAAAAGGTGGAAGAACTACAGGACCGTCAACGCAGGAAGGAAATTGTTAGGTATAACTGACAAATGTAAGACCAAAAAGCTAAAAAACAAAACAACGACCAAAAGACAACTACATCTGGAAAGAAATAATAGTGATTGTTGGTGGTCAAACTCTCTGTGGTAGTCGGGATTGGTCAAAAGTTCTGTTCGAGTTATAGGGATTAGTAATACTGTTTTTGAAAGCAGGTGGATTTAATCAAGCTTGTGTGAATATTTGGCTGTGGGGTATTGGCATTGATGAAATTGGTCACATATTCAGTGGAAGCAGGTGAGATTGGTCCAATTTACAATGGGAAAAGTTGGGTTTGGTCAAATATTCTGTGAGAGGAGTTGGGGTTGTTAATCTGTGAGTGTGTGTGAACCCGTTGGAGAAGGAGTCATTATTGGTCATATTGGTCATTTTAGAGCAGATGGGATTGGTCAGTTTCTTATTAACATGTTTTGTGGAAATATTAGGCATTGGTCATAGTGGGTATGTGTAGGAACTTTCAGAATTCTTGTAGGAGCAGTTGGGATTGGGGAAACATTCTGTGTAAGTAAAGGCAAATTTCTTCGTCAGTAGTCAGGATTATAGAACGTTTTTGTGGGAGTAACCAGGATCAATCACATATTCAGTAAGAGCAGTCAGGACCGGGGGAATTTGCCTTGGGAGAAGTCGGGGTTGGTAAAAATTTCAATGGAATTAGTATCTGTTTTGTTGCCGGGATTGGTCGAAACTCTTGTTGTCGGGATTGATCAAACTTCTGTGGGAGCAGTGGGGATTGGAGAAACTTTGTTTTAAGACTGGGTGCAATTGTGATAACATTGTATGGGATAGGTCAGTACTGGTCAAACCTACTGTGGGAGGAGTCAGAGTTAATCAAAATGTTCTATGGGAAGAGCCAGGATTGGTCAAAATGTCTTCTTAAATTTAATTAGATTGGTTAACCTTAGCTTGAATGATTGTCTAATTTATTATTAGACAATCCGTATGGGTATTTATTTCATAATGTCATATATTTTGGATTTATTGCTGGTTTTATATCGCAGTCATTAGTGTTTTTCTTGTGAGAAACTTTGCAGTGAATACAGAAACAGCTCTTAGCTTTAAGCTCAGACTGATGCTCTGCATGAACTCTACTAATTTGTAGATTTAAGTCAGCTCATATACGGGACTTTGACCGCTGGTGCATTTTGAAAACGTGGGGTCTCTATGGGTTTAAAGTACTGCACTAACAAAAACATCATTACGCAGCATCACCAGTGTTCATTTCTATTAGCAGGGAACAAAAGATTAATTGGACGTTGACATTTTAGTGAGAGGTTTACTTCCTAATTAAGCAACAGAACGAGAGCTGAAACCTGGCAAAAAAAGTTTGTGACCCCTCAGTGAATTCAAGCCTCTTAAAGCCACACACACACACTTTATCAGCTCCAATTACTGACTAACACCCAGACCAACGCACACTTTCGCGATACAGTAGCAAAAGAGACGGTGAAGAGAAAAACAGGTCGGGGTTAGCGCATTGCATCTGTACATGCCCCGAGGAATCAACACTTCTCTAGACCAACGTGGCTCCAAAGGAAAAGCCAACCTCAGTCAAGGCACAGGACAAAATTTACCAGTTAAAGCCATGGCAGTGTGTGTAATGATTAGCGCCTAGGCTCATTTTATTATACAGTATACCTGAGGATCTTATTCATTAGAAGCTGACATTGAGATAAATGCCAATGTGCAGCCTTTGATATGTAAATACAGCATGACCTACAGTATGGAAACTTATAATTAGATCTATTTCAAGCATTACACTTAAAAAAGTTAACGTGAGCATTAGTAAAAGTAATTGTCCTATATGACTTTCGATAGTTCTGAAAAATGTCCTTGAGGCCTATGAGTCCAGAGAGAGACACAAAGTCATTTTATAAGTCATTCTGGCCAAATGGTTATGACTCCACTATCAATATGGCACCAGAAATGTGTGAAGTTTATAGCTGGGCAGTAATCAGAGGCCATTTTAACAAACGAGGAGTATGAATGTTCCCCTCGGGTTTGACATAAAACTATCTGGTTTCGCCCTAGCAAAAAAAAAAAAAAAAAAAAAATCGAAAATATTTATTGTTTTCTCTAAAAAATACATAAAATATACCAAATTCAAGTCCAAGTCAAACTGTCTATTTATGCAGCACATCTAATTTTAAAATGGTGTAGCCAAAATTCTTTGTAGTCTTGAATCTTATTTACAATCACAAATTATAATAATAATTGAAAAAGTTAATATTTTTGTAGTTGTCTAGTACTGTATACATCAACGTGCAAGTGTATCACAAGCAATCTGTTAGCATTTTAGCCATAAGTGTACAGTACATCTGGGACATCTGTCACGATAGTGTTGGGGTTACAGACAAGGCATCAGCGCAAAGGTTAAGATTTAGATGTTTTTAAAAATGGAAACACAAACACTTAACCAAAACAGCAAAAAACAGGAACTATAGCAAAAAATAATGAGGGAAAGCCTAAGGAACAGAACATCATAAACAACAACAGTTCATCAACACAACATGCAAGACAAAGGATAAACTCAAACTATGGCTATTTATAAAGCAACTAATGAGCTACCTCGGTTCAGGTGAGTGCTCCCATCACCTGACCGAAGTGCATTCTGGGAAAAAAAGTCTAAAACAATAAGAGTCTCAGGGTGCTCAGTTAACGCCGACAAAATAGTAGCCTCTAGGAGAATAAAATGATTAGTTTTGACCATAATTTGCATTCATTTTTTTTTTATGTGTAAAAGCTTTGAAGAATCTAAAGAATCTAATGTCATAACATTCGCCTAAAAAGTCATATAAAAGTGACTGACCTGTTGTTCAGTTTGTAAACATGACATCTTAAATATGTAAATATATAAATGTTAACTGTTAATATGGACAATATTATAAGCTAGAATAGACAGAACTGCTTCCATACCTCGGCCACATTATTCGAGCTGGAAACTTTTTTAGCTATTAGAACAAAGTTTTGGTCTGAAAAAAAAAAAAAGCCCCAATCTTTAAGAGAACTGAAGCTCAAAAAGGTGGCGTGAAGTTTCTATGGTTCTAAGTCCACCAACGCCTTGAAGCTAAAACTGATTAGCGCGGCGAGGCAGCCGAAACCGTCTGGCTGTCTTGCTGATCAATAGCTACAGGAAGTTTCTGGCTCCGCTTTTAACTCCTGGCGAAGAGCATTACAGCGTGGTGTAAAACACAATCTCCATTTCTGTAATATCATCTTTTGGCTAAGTAGCGACCTGATAAAAGACAAGTGCGGAAAATCAGATTGCGACAAATAGCGATGTTGTACGAAGCCATAAAGCATGTTCAATTTAGCCCGCGCCTGCCTCTTGCATCGCTGTAATATATTACGGCACCCGAGTTTCACGGCCAAGGTTAGCCAGCCTTCCTTTTTTTATTATTTTACAGTTGACTGTATAACCTTGAACGATATGCAACCCGACGTTCTGAAGGCTGCATGTTTAAAATGCAGCAATAACATCAATTGAAGAAGTGAGTCATAAATTCTGATGAGGCGGTGCAGAGAGGAACCGCGCGCTTGGGGACGGATCTGTTTTCAAAGCATAAAAACACATCAATGATTGTGTATATACAGTACATGTTCACTACCAGTCAAAAGTTTGGACACCGTTTCTAATTCCATGGTCTGTCCTGATTTTTATTTATTTCTTCACGGTAAAATAATGCTGAATGCATCCAACATACGCAATAATCTCCTTTGAACAGTAACTGTAATATTGAGATGTGTCTGCTACACAGCAAATTCCCCAGTGTTGAATTAACCCTCGGAATGTTAAATTAACACCCAGTTGGACTCAAATAAACTCTTAAAGTGTTAAACCCCAGGGACTTATTTTATACTTACGGCCTGTAAAGCTTCATAACGGCTCTAATCTGAGGTGCTGGTTGTTAATTGGTGATTTCTGAGGCTGGTGACTCTAAATGAACTTCTCCTCTGCAGCAGAGCTCAGTTTTGGTCTTGTTTTCCTGGGAAGGTCTTCATGAGAGACAGTTTCATCATGGAGCTTGATGGGTTTTGCAAACGCACTCGACACAATACTGTTCTTGTAAAAAAACATGATCTTTAATGTCTTAAAATAACAACTGCTGGTTGCTGTTACTTAATTACCTAATACCATACAGTATGCGTTATTTCATAGTTTGGAAAAAAATAAAAAATAAAAAATAATATAGTCAAAGCAACCATAATGAAACTGTCTCTCATGAAGGCCGTCCCAGGAGGGCGAGACCAAAACCTACCTCTGCCACAGACGAGGAGTTCATTTAGAGTTATCAGCCTGAAAAATGACCAATTAACAGCACCTTAGATTAGAGGCGTTATGAAGTCTTTACAGAGCAGAGGTAGCAGACACATCTGACCATCAACTGTTCAAAGGAGATTAATGCATTTTCTGGACGCCTTCAGCATTCCTTTACAATGTAGAAAGAAATAAAAATCAGGAACCATCATGGAGTTAGAAAGTGTTCTAAAACTTTTGAACGGTAGTGTATATATATATATATAGTCCTACACACTAGCATTACGTGTAATATAGAGATGTGTTAATATATATATGAGCTTGCTAGCACTCAATGGTTAGTAAATACGACAGACTTATTTTTTGTTTGCGTACATTTATATGCTTACATTTTTTATTTTATTTTATTGGAAGCAAAATAAATTTAAAATCAAATACAATTAAAAATAATTAAGTCATGGAATTAACAAGTAAATGAATAAACAAATAAGAAAATGTTTAAACATTTACTATATTTATCATTGCCTGCTGTGTTTTTTTTTTTTAAATGTCTAATGCAAATGTCAACACAAAATGCTAATTTTAATAAAAAACAAAAAACGGTTTTAAAACATCTCCCAACAGTCGCCAGAGCGAATAAACATGCAAACATGTACTGGTGTTCAGCCCCGGTGAACACCACACACACTCCACCTCACGCATCTTTAACAGATCCCACCTGTCAGCTCGCTGGATTTCAGCGCACCACTGAGCGTAAAAAAAGGAAAACGTAAACGTTAAACTGTCCCTGGGCGTTTTCGCTACGGGCAGAGAACGGAAAGAGAAAATAGGGTCGGACAGCGAGGTGGAGCAGGGAGAGAACTTCTCCCGTGTTTAGTAGAGGAGCATGGAAGCATTGGACTGTTTCTGAAAAGCTCTCAGTTAGTATCAGCAGCCTGTACGACGCTGTCAAGGTGGGTTAGCTAACAACACCGCCGCTCGGGGGAGACGGGGGGCGGAGTCAGCGGCTCTCATTGGCTCAGACGCAAAGGAAAATGATCCATCATTAGATTAATATAAACTGAGCTCTGACAAGCAATGGATGAGTGAATCAAGACGCTCAGAGCCTGATGGAACGTAACACACCTCTCATAAAACTAACACACAGAAACGTCCAAATGAAAACACGCTTGGTGTAGAAGAACAGCGTTACTTCATCCGGTCTTTAAATGTTTAATCCAGTCTCTAATCTGTTTACTTTAGAATATACATTTTAGCCCATTGCTCGGCATGTTTTTCTTATCAAGACGAAATGCTTCTCTTGTATTCATGAGATTTTTTTTTCTTTAGAAATGTTAATCTCACACTAACAAGATGTTTTCTAATTAAAATGACAATTTTTTTCCCAACAGGAACCAGATGCTTTTATTTATATTAAGAGATCTCGCAATAAGGTTTTCTCATATGAACATTTCTTCTTATAATAATTAAGATTTTTTCCTCATAAATTTTTTGTTATTTTAGTAATACGAAGCTTTTTTTGTAAGATTTTTTCTAGTAGCACAAAAACTACTTATAGCAATAAAAGGTTTTCTGATAATAACAAGATAATTTTTATGCAATAATAAGACATATATTTTTACTATTTACAGTATAATAAGCTGTTTTCTTGTAGTGGACAATTTTTTTTATCATAAAATTTTTGTCAAATATGATTTTTGTCATAATTTTTTTGTAATGAACTTTTCAAATTAAACTGTTTTCCTATATTTTTGTTATTTTAAAGCGACCTTGAGTTTTTGGAGGGTGCTATATAAAATAAACATATTATTATTATTATTATTATTATTATTATTATTATTATTATTTACTAAACTATTTCCTTACCATAAACCATTTTCTTGTAATAAACAATTTTCTCATAATAAACCATATTTTTGGTAACAAACTTTTTTTTGTAATAACCTTTTCTGAAATATACTTGTAAAAAAAAAAAAATCTGTTAATCCGTTCACATAATAATATACTTTTTCCTAATAAATTTTTTTTTACTATTTTTACTCAAGTAATAAGGCATTTTCTAATAACAAGACAAATTTTTGGTAATAAGTTATTTTTATCCTAATTAGCTGTTTTCTTACAATAAGATGATTTTTCTTATAATAATCTCACTCAATCACTCATCGTCTACACCGCTTTGTCCTGTATACAGGAGCCCAGGAGACCTAGGGCAGGAGGCAGGGTACAGCTTGGACAGGGTGCCAATCCATCGCAGGGCACGCACACACACACACACACACACACACACACTCTCTCACGCACTGTGGGCAATTTGGGAAGCCAAATTTTTGAAGTTTTCATGTTGTTTTATTTCAATAACAAAATGTTTTTATCTAAGAAATAAGACATTATAATAGAAATAAGACTTATAATAACAAGCTGATTTCTTTCAAGCTGTTTTCTGGTAAAAAAAATAAAAATAAAATAAAAGTGACTCTTTCCTGTCTGGACGAGATCTCGCTTTAAATAGCAACATGTTTTCTTGCAGTACGTATAAGGGTTTGTACCTATAAGGCATAATAATCTGACACTCGGTCATCATAACAAAACATTTTTTTTTGTAGTAGCAAGATGTTATTTTTTGTCATAACATGTTTATCAGATAAAGATATTTTCCTGTAATAAAATATTGAGTAATGACTAAAACATGTCACTATGAACGCCTGACTGAGTTTGACTGTTTGTTTTCGTCTAATTTAATTCTTAAAGAACACGGAGTGAAACGAGGATGAGCCTGGATCAGGACTGTGCCTTTTTTTTTTTTTTAATCATCCTATTTTTATCCCGAATATGGTTCACACAATCTCATGCTAGAACACCAAAGCACACGCCGCTCCACTGAACCATCACACTCCCTGCTTAGCCATGTCTAACCCTGCAAATATGACACATCAACCTCTATCAGCTTAGATCATGACCTCTACCTGTTAAACTCTGCAGATATGTGATATCCGTAGCCCGAGGGATACAACAGCACAGGGATAAAAGTATCTCGAGGGGATTACTCGCTCCTAGGAAGCCACCACAGCTCCCGTCTCCTGCGCCATGACAGCCTAATAGGTTTCTGTGGGAATGCACGGCACAAGCAGAGGATTTTTATACATGCATTTCTGTGAAACTATTTATATGCAACACAACAAACTGTATATGCTCAGATTTGTATATATTCTACACTCATTGTCCACATCATTAGGTACACCTTGCTAGTACTGGGTCAGAGCACTTTTGGCTTCAGAACCGCCTTAATTCTTCACGTCATAGATCTAACAAGGTGTTGGAAACATTCCTTAAGAGATTTTGCTCCATTTTGAGAGGAAAACATGATGAGAATCTCCCAAACCTTCACTAGGTCCCAAAGCTGCTCTATTGGAGTGAGATCATGTGATTGTGGAGGGCGTGTGAGTGCAGTGACCTCACTGTCAAGTTCAAGAAACCAATGTGAGATGTTTTTAGCTTTGTGGCACGGCGCATTATCCTGTGATCATTTGGTGATGGACACGGTCAGGAACAATACTCAGGTAGCCTGTGGCACTCAAACCATGCTTAATTGGAACTACCATTATACCATCACCACCAGTCTAACCTGCTGATACAAGGCAGGATGGATCCATGCTTTCATGTTGCTTACGCCAAATTCTGACCGGATAATCAGAATGTCGCAGCAAAAATTGAGACTCATCAAACCAGGCAGTGTTTTTCCAAACTTCTTTTTTTATGCTTAACATCATTAGAAGACATGGGATTAGTTTCCACTGTTATGCTGATGATACCCAGTGATACTGTACGTCTCATCAAAACTAGATGAAATATCCAAGTTGTTCAGATTAACCAAGTGTGTCCAAAATATGAAAAATTGGATGACCGATAATTTTCTTTAACTGAATTCAGATAAGACAGTAATGTTACTTGTTGTCGTTGGACTTTCGCTGCTCCCGGCAAGGTGTCGCCACAGCGGAATATCCAGTCCGAACTACAACTTGGCACAGGTTTTACGCCGGATGCCCTTCCTGACGCAACCCTCCCATTTTATCCGGGCTTGGGGCCGGCACTGCATCCAGTGGCTGGGAATCGAACCCAGGCCTTCTGCATTGCAGGCGAAACACCTACCACTGAGCCACCAGTGCCAAGACAATAATATTACTTATTGGTCCAAAAACCAGTACACAACAGCACTCACAATTGAGCTTGCAGTTAGAAGGATGTACTATTACTAACAGCTCGACGATAAAAGAGCTGGGTGTAATATTAGACAGTAATTTGTCCCTTGAAAATCATATTTCCAATATCACAAAAACAGCCTTTTTCCATCTTAGAAATATCGCCAAACTTAGGGGCATCTTATCCGTATCTGATGCAGAAAAGCTAGTTCATGCATTCATGACCTCCAGACTGGACTATTGTAATGCATTACTAGGTGGTTGTCCTGCATCCTCAATAAACAAGCTTCAGTTAGTCCCAAATGCAGCCACCAGGGTTCTCACCAGATCCAGTAAATATGATCATATAACCCCAATATTATCATCCCTGCACTGGCTACCTGTTCAGTTTAGAATTAATTACAAAATAGTACTACTTACATACAAGGCTTTAAATGGTTTAGCTCCCACATACCTAACCAGTCTTCTGATACGCTATAATCCGCCACGCTCCTTAAGATCACAAAACTCTGGACTTCTATTTCTAATATTAAAGTCCACAAAAGGGGGGGAGAGCATTTTCATATTTAGCTCCTAAGCTTTGGAATAGCCTTTATGACAGTGTTCGGGGCTCAGACACAGTCTCCCAGTTCAGAAGCAGACCTAAGACACATCTCTTTAGCCAGAGAAGGACCAAGTCTAGCTGGATTCTGCTTTTTGATGGTTTGGAGCTACATACGCTGCCCCCGAGCTCCCAGCAACCTCCTCTGCCCTCGTCTGACTTATCCTGGTGCCATGCTGGTGCCGAAATGAACTGGACTCCATGTTAACTTAGACATCTTCTGTTATATTGAACTTCCAGCTGTCTAACACACAGTATGACTGCAGATCAAACCTTGTGATCTGTTATGACCCAGATGAGGATGGGTTCCCTGTTGAGTCTGGTTCCTCTCAAGGTTTCTCCCTATTGCCATCCCAGGGAGTTTTTCCTTGCCACCTTCGCCCTCGCCCTTGGCTTGCTTATCAGGGACAATCAGATCACTATGATCTATACACATTTTTACTTTTTCCTATACATTTTCGTAATCTTCTATTAATTTTGTGAAGCTGCTTTGAGACAATAAACAATGTTAAAAACGCTATATAAATAAAATTTTATTTTAGAACTGGGTATTTTCTCTTCTTCAGACCATTGTCTATAAACCCTAGAGATGGTTGTGTGTAAAAATCCCAGTAGATCAGCAGTTTGGGAAATACTCCTGCTACAAGTCAAAGCCATTAAATCACCTTTCTTTCCCGTTCTGATGCTCCGTTTGTACTTCAGCAGATCGTTCAGACCACACCTACAGTACATGCCTAAATACATTGAGCTGTTGCCATGTGACTGGCTCATTAGATATTTACATTAATGAGCAGTTGAACAGGTATATCTAATAAAGTGTCCTGTGTGTATGTGTATACATAGTGATTTCTGATGGCTGAGAATTATCGATCAGGTGGAAATCCATACACTCACTGGGCATAAGACTGATGAGAAATGTGTACTTTGCAGCATGAAAGATTTTGCATTCAAAGTGAAAAATCCCTGAATCAGCTCGGGATATTGATATCCAATGCACCAAAATGTGGAGAAAGTCTGTACTGTTATAAATCTTTATATGAATATCTGTAATCCATCACGTCGAATCAGACATTAAGTCACATTTTGGGTGATTTGTGCGGTTCCTGAGATATAGCCAGTGCGAGTCTGTTTTACAGGAAGTGCAGCTTTGATAGTGTCCATGAAAGTGCTTTAAAAACAATGTTTATGATTAAACCTTTCTCAATTCTGCTGAAGAAACGAATGAATTATTAATGATTTTTTCCAAAATAAAAAAAAATTGGATATATTTCACCTACTGCCCTCTATTGGCCATAGGGCAAAACTTATCTGTTATTTAATTATACGCAAGTTATTTAACTATGATACTTAATTATGAAATAATCTTTTTTGTACATCATCACCATAAGTCATGATTCAGAACAAAGTAGGTCACATATGATTCTGCATCGACTACAACAAACTGTAGTGTATTTTGTATTGTATCGTAAAAAGCATCACATCATATAATATCAAATGAAGCGATATTTATATTTATTACAATAAAATCACAAGGGGAGGAAGCCTGAGGTCTACAGAAATTATTTCGAAGCTGCTCTTCCTATTAAAAATTCTACATTTAAGGAAATTATATATATTTAATATGTGGCCAAACGTTTTCCATGTGATCATTACATATATATTGGTGGAAGCACTTTTTGCGCCAACATTCCACATGCCTATTTTGATTTCATCCCTTGTAGGCATTATTACTTAGCGAAGATATCTAGTGTACTACAGAACATAACAATCTATCATAATACAGCTCGTAGAAACGACTACAGTAGTTTTTACTGTAAGACAGAAGGCTTTGCGTTGTCTCAGTCTCATTCATCCTGATGCAAAATACATATTATTCTTTTTCAAAAAGAGTTATAGTATTATAATAGGAGTTACACTTTCATAAATGAGATAATATAATAGAAAGACCTTCTGGCCTGCCATCTTCTAGTTATATTTGGTTCACTTTATTTGAACGTGCCTGGAAAAGCCTACTTAAACAGTGGGCGAAAAATACATTTATGTAACACGCTCATAACCTTTATGCCCGACGTTAAGCATTTTCTATCGCAGTAGCTTGAAACGGTCATTGGTTTTGGGTGGCTCACAGCAGAGAGCGATATCATTCTCCCTGAAATATCACTGGAATTTTATATAACGGACCTTTACGGCCAGGTTCAAGTCCAGTTCAACATATAATCGATGCTAGTTCTGTCTCGCCGAACATAATATTTCTTTCTCTCTCTCTCTCTCTCTCTCTCTCTCTCGCCTTCTATGAACCACCTATTGCTGCCTTTGCACACACACACACACACACACACACATATGCAAGCTGTCTGCTTTATGCACTCAAAGGGCTATACAGACATTTACCGGGATGCTTTGCTCACAAAGACAAGGCAACAAAAGACGCATTCTGCTAGTGGGAGGGAGGGGACCACTCAGAGGCTCTTCTTATTTCTTTCGAAGAGCAGAACAGGAAGGCTGAAAGGCACTCCACAATAAGAGAGGCCGTCAATTATAGTCTGCAGAGGCCGGCACAATAACCGGCACAATAAGAAGCTTGTTTAATGGGCTCCCTGACGCTCTGGTCTTAAGGGTCTGCTGCAGTGGACTGACTCACTCGCTGATTACTTTCCAGCTGGAGAAAACACAGAAACCGACTTTTATGATGAGCGCCAGGCGTCTGCTTATTGCCTTATCAAACATTTCCAACAATCGACTCACGGATACGAGGTAAAAGCTTTTGGGGTTTATTATTATGGTTGGTCATAGTATTGTGTGGTTAAGAAGCCAACCTTTACCAAGTTTGCACGGAAACGAAAGATTTAAATGTTTAATGTCACATCACGCTGCTACAAGTCATCACTCAAAAATGAGAAGAAAAAAAACAGCGGATGAGCGAGTTGAAATGTGAATCATGCTTGCCTGATGGTTGCAAAAGTGTTTCAAGCTCTTTCATTTAAATTACGCCCCCTTCTGAAAGCCCCACCCCCTTATACTGGCAATCTCACGATGGCAATCCCGCTACCTCGATTCCGCAAAATGTAAATACCGCATTTAAAAAAGTGTTATCGTATAAAATGTATCGTTTTTGTGTGCTAGCTAAAATCAGTGACCAACAGAATGGGTAATTTCTTCAAGTTCATTTACTCGTTTTAGTAAATTGTGCCCATAAATAAATAAAAGTAAAACATGAAAACAATTTTGTATCTATTGCACACAAATGAACCAAAACTGGCGAATTTGGGGATTTAATAAAACAACCAAACTAACAGGAAAATATATCTTTATATACTGTAAAGCTACCGCTCCAGACCTTTGTAAATATTAAGCATGTACTTATTGACTGTATTACCAAGAATTTTTCATGATAAAATAGTCAGAAATTTAAATCTAACACTTCATAAATAATTTTAATGATTATTATGTGGTTACCGCATGCTGCTCGAGACTATTCACGTGTAAATCAGAGTTTTTGAGCAGTACCAAGCTGGCACTTATGTTCAGATGTCGACACTAGACCCCATTACAGTAGACACTTTTTTATTCTTTATCTCTTTGTGAAAACATTTCTAGTGTCTGTAGAGAATATAGACAAGTGGCGGATTTGCCCCTCCAGCAGCCGGTGATAACCTTAAAGCCTCTATACAACAGTTTGTATCAGTGATTTATGAAAGGACTCTATGAAAAAGACCTTATTGTCTCCCTGTGGAGGAATGAATACAGACAGCACCATCAGGTGGAAGGGAATCCATGCACTGATTGCGCTCACCAGTTTTGGGGTCGATGCTGAAATACGCCTGCCCCTGCAGGACGCTGTACACTATCCTGGCGCTGTTGCCGTACGTGGGGTCATCGGCATCCGTGGCAGTGATCTGGATAACTGATGTTCCTGTGTGGAAGAAAAAGGAAAATGTGGTTTAGGGGAAGTAGTACCATGTAACTACTTAAGAGTTTGATTAGGAGGACTTCTTACAATTCTTGCTCAGTTTCTATAGAAGTTTCAGTTTGAGTCTCGCCTCCAGTTTACTGTATGTGTGTGGAGTTTGCATGTTAAGTCTTTATGTGTCACAAATACTTTACTGAACACCTTTCTCAGTGAGCTGGGGGTCAGAGCACAGGGACAGCCATGATTCAGCAGTCTGACCTGAAACAGATAGGGTTAAGGCCCTTGCTCAAGGGCCCAACAGTGTGGTGTGGCTCAAGGGCCCAATTAGGTGGAGCTGGAGGTGGAACCCCTGACCTTCTGACCAGCCAACTGGTTTACAATCACCACTGTTTTCCTGTGTTTGGTGGGTTTCCCTTTACAGTCTAAAGACAAATGGTGTAGACTGCAGTTCCCTGATGGATGGATGGAATTTTTAATGGATCTAAACTAGTGCTGTCGATATTAACGCATTAACGCAAGTTTCATTATAAAAAGTTTCTAGAAGGAAGTTTGAATAAAACCTTTAAAAAGTTTTGTGTTTGAGTAACCTTCAAGGGGAACTATTTTTACAAGAATACTTTAAACGTACAATGTGACACTAAAAAGGCTGTGATAGTGAGGCAGATGGCAGAAGCTACCTTTATTGTACTTCCTGGAGACCCCTGGACATCAGCAAGTAACCTGCACTACCTCTGTGTCTAACTGCACATCTAATCACTGAACCTGGGTTTGTTAAAAAGAAACGAAAGACATTTTGACGGAGCGTGCGCTAGCCAATTGCGCCAGTCAGGTTGAAAAGGAGATAACGGTCATGGCCGTCCCAGAGCTCACAATATGGTTTCCATCCTGAGCCACTCTCATGGGAAAAAAACATGAGTTGGCGACCAGGTGATAAGGTGATAAGTTCAAACCCAGACCTTCCAGCACACCCAGACGTAGGATTGAGCGAAGCCCTTAACTTATTGTCTGGGCCTGAGTCTGAACCCTGAACTATTTCCTCTTGGAGGATTTACTATGAAATGTTGCCGTTATTTTACCCAGCAGTCAGTTCCTGCTGACTTGCTCGGACAGGGAGCGTTCCATCAACACAAACAAATCATTCTATCCATCAGTGTCCTGCATCAGAGGCTGCAGAGAGCTAACTCGATCTGTAGCCGTTATGTTTTCCATTTCCCTTCATTTATTTATTTATTTATTTTTGGAGAGTGAGAGGTAAATCGAGTTGGTGTGGTAGGCAGTTCAATCGGAGTTCTCTGATGAGTGTGTGTGTGTGTGTGCACTCAGCAGTGGTTGTGAATAATCGATCACTTCACAGCTCTTCGGCCTGAGCTCGGCTAATCGATGGCGAGAGGGAGGAAAAGGTCTGCGCACAATTAGCGCTTTCCTAACACGTTCCTGCAGAGTTATTTATCAGCCGGACTGGACCACGCTTGCTTAGGTGGAAAGCAGGTAAGTGTTGTGTTTTGCTCAGCTTAAACGGCAGCGTTACCGAGCTGGGAAACGGCCCAAGGAATCACGCTGCAGGATGGGCGCGTCAGCACAAATATGACTAAAAGGTTTTTTTAGCATACGATATGTGGTGTATACGAGGCCGATCCGTCGTGCTGCTGAAACAACAGTTTTTACTCCTCGGATGAAGCGGGTTTAAAATACTCTGGATGCTCTCTTGAGGTTCCCTGTAACCGTGCCAAGTCTTCATAAATTGTAGCTGCAAACAAGCGAGACGTGGAAAAACCCGCGATGCTGCAGCGCTCCATCACAAACTGATGACCCAGCTAATAAAGCCATGAACGGCTCCCAGATCAGACGGGTCGGTCTCTCTCTCTCTCTCTCCCTCTCGTCTGCTTCTTCTCCTTACACGTCTTACACGGCTTCCTGATTCCTAGATTTCTTTCAATTCTCACTCTGTTTTTATTTATTTATTTATTTTTTTCAACCTAAAAATGTGTCTTAGTGGGCTTTTGGATTTAGATCACTGGTTTCCTTTCTTGATTTCCAAAAGAACAAAATAAAAAGAAAGAACAAATTCCAGAACAAATGATCACTTGAGATTTGAGGTTGTGTTTCTGTTTAAAGAACGAATCAGTTTTAGAGAGAGACTTTTTATTCCCTTCTGATATTGAACTGCAGTTTAAGCTTCTTATAAAATGTCAAAGAATTAAATAATTTTAAGTAGGGAAAAAAATTGAGAAAATTGAAAAGAACTGAAAATTTATATATATATATATATATATATATATATATATATATATATATATATATATATATATATACAGTGAGGTCAATAAGTATTTGATCACCCTGTGATTTTGCAAGTTCTCTCACTTAGAAACCATTAAATTGTTAAAAAATCATACAATTTGATTTCCGGATTTTCCTTTCTAGATTCTGTCTCTCACAGTGGAAATGCACCTATGCTGAAAATTGTAGACCCTCCATAATTTCTAAGTAAGAGAACTTGCAAAATCACAGGGTGATCAAATACTTATTGACCTCACTGTATATAAAAAAACACGACTTAAACAAAACCAGACAAAAATCACTTATTGTACAGTATATTACAAATACACTGCAATAAACATAATGAAGTATAAATTTAAGAAAAATGGCACAATTCCACAAATAAATTATTTGTGTTAATTTTCAGAAACAAAACTAATTGAATCTGATCAAATTCAGCACTTTAAAAAAAAAATCATTGGTTTGATATTGATCCTGGATATCAGATCTATTCCACACTGGACCTGTGCAATTATTTAATACAAAAGGCTGCAATTTATTATGAGTTATATATGCATAGTCGGGCATTTTTGTAGAGTTTGTCAGTAACTCAAATGTGAAACACATTGTCCAATAGGAAATAAAGTAAATGCAGATAATCCGTTCCAGCCACCCAAAAATATTACCAATTTCCAACACTATAATCACATTTCTGCATATAAAAACAATCAGAACATTCAGAAAAGTCGTGTAAATCAAGTTAAATATGAAATAAATAGACAGTAAACCTGACTTAACCTTAATTTATGATTCCTCTCGGCACCGGCTGCTTTAAAAACCAAACTGACAGCGACTCCCTTTTCTACTTGCTGCCGTCCTTTATAACATTCTTGTGACCCGCGGTGATGTCTTCACTAAATTTTGCGCAAAATGCTTAAAAAACCCCACAAAAACCCGCTGTGCTGGCTTTCCAGGTTTTAAACGGCTCCCAGATGTACGCGCAACTTAGCTCGGTCCATATGATAAAAATGCAACATTACTTTATACGCCGAGGCAAATTTATTGCAAATTTTATTATTATTTTTTTTTAAATACTGCGCCACGTTTTATATTAAAGTAATATCGTAAATGTTGATAGAAAATTGTTCTGTTTCTGATATTAGAAATCGGTGAATTCATCTTTTCCTCTCGACTGTACACTCTGTCGTAACTGCGCTAGCAATAAGAACATTAAAGCAGCCGCGGTTTAGCTAACCTAGCATCACTTTAACACCAGAACCTTTAAACACACCACACACTTTATACATAAAAATATCTGAAAAAAAAGTTTTTTATTTTTCATTTCTTTTTCACACACACACACACACACACACACTTACACACACACACACACACACACACACACAATAATTCCTCTCTTTAGGTCTGCTTTCTCCCCTGAGGCTCTCTCTCCTTCTCTCTCACACACAAACACTCGCTCTCTGCTTCACTGGTTCTCATGCTGTCTTATTATCTCACATCTCCCTCTAGTATTCCTCTCCTGTCAACACACACACACACACACACATTAACAAACACACTGTCTTGACACACACACACACTCACCGATGTCAGCCATTTCGGGGACGGAGGCAGTGAACGGGCCGTTGGGGAAGGTAGGTGCGTTGTCGTTCACATCCTGAACCTTGATGATGAACTCGGACTCGGGTTCGACGGTCTGGTGCGTGACGCTGTGGATGGCGCGAGCGTGGAGGACATAGTGGTTCTTCTTCTCGCGGTCCAGGCTCTTGGTGGCATGAATGTCTCCTGTTGACTCATTAATGGTGAAGATGCTGCCGGCTCCTTCTCCAGAGAGGAGATAGTGCACCGAGCCGTCACCCTTATCAGAGTTGGAGTGCAGCTGTGAGAATGAGGATCGAGAACATGAACGATTAAATCTTTGTATTTATTGACTTATTGATTTCTTTGTATTAATAAGTTAGACAGAGAGTTCTGCTGTACAGAAAGACAGACAGACATGTACGTGGGCTTCAACCCCAAATAATAATAATAATAATAATAATAATAATATCACTGATTACATTTAAGATCAGCAGATTATTATTAGATTTAACCTTTTAACTGTTTCTACAAACTCTTTAATCGCCAACAATGTGTACTAACACCCGTCCCCTATAATTAATAACAATTATGTAAAGTTCAGTATTTTTTTTCTCAGCATTAACCCTAACATTGGATACGCATTGTTATATAGTTGTATATAGATGTTGTGATGATGTTCAAGGTTGTTAGAATGATTACATTTATGTGATAAACACAACGCTGCAAATACAATCTTTATTCTGAGCATTAATGCCGATTAACATCCATCTACACAACGTCCGACGCAATATCCACGTTCTTCTAGTTTCTAACAGGGTTTAGAATTATGATTTGGGATTGGGACGGACACAACAGCCTCCCACACACAGTGTGTGTATTTCATGTCATACGTGTTAATATTCATCTCTGGTTAATTTTCTTTCTGAGATATTTCCTTGAGGTGCGTCTCAGCTTTATTGTAATACAGCGGTACTTCAGAATATTAACGTTCATTAATTTTCGCCTTGAGAAAAGAAATTTTGGCAGAAACTTGCCTCGAGCTGGCACACGAGCAAATGAACCGATCCTAACGAACTGGCTAAATTTTTTGTGGGTTTTTTATATTTTGTGTAAGATTTAGTGAAGTCGTAGCACCGTGGGGTCACAAAAATGTTACCAAAGATGGTAGCAAGAGGCAAAGGGAGTTAAAAGAGGTTTACTGTCTATTTACTCAATATTTTACTTTATGTACAGTACATGACTTCTCTAAATGTTTTAATTGTTTTTATATGCAAAAATATGGTTACAGTGTTGGAAATTGGTAATATTGGTTATATTTTTAGGTGGCTGGAACGGATTATCTGCATTTGCATTATTTCCTATGGGACAATGTGTTTCACTATACAAAATTTCAATTTAAAAACCCGCCTCCGAAACGGACTAAATTTGTATGCCGAGGTACCGTTGTATGGTGTTTGTGCCGCGTCCAAAATGCATCATGTCCACAGAACGCATCTCAGCTGTTTTTTTTTTTTCAATTTCATACTTTATGTAATATTTCAACAAATACTGTATACAGTACATACTCCGGCTCAAGTTGTTTTTGCAATGTTTTGTTCAACGCTGTCCCATCGTCATGTGGTTCCAAAATCAAAATCATTCTAACTTTAGAAAAGCAACATTTTTATATAGAAATAACATCACTACAATGTTTCAACAACAGAAAAGTCCTGCAGTTTTCCCCCAGCCTGACTCCGTGTTGACCCCAGTCATTGATCTGGACCAAGATTTGTGCAGTAACTATAATAAAGAAGCACCAATTTTATCCGTCTGCAGCGCCGCTCCGTTACAACTGATGGCAAAAAAAAAGGAAAAAGATTAAATTAAAGAACATTATCTTAGCGATCAACTATGTTTTAGGAACTCATTTCAGAGCATTCAGGCTGCCCGGGGCAAGGAATTATTTCTGGTTTTATTAGTGCAATAAAATCTCAGACGCAGCACCAAGCAAGTGTTAAAAACAGCAACAAAAACAAAAAATCCCCCACGATATCGATCGTAGCTTAAAGGCACATCTGTGAAACTGAGCGCAACAAGTTCGAAAGAAATTGCTTTTCTCTCAAACAAATTAGACAGCAGACAAAATAGCTTTCACACGTTTCATCAGCGAAAGGTCAGAGGTTTCTATTATTTATTATGTCACCTGCAGAACTTTCACCTCGGCTATTTATCTCGTCGCGCGGAGACAGAGAATTTAACAGCGTTTACAGAGCGTGCATCGATTTACCTTCACGTTCAAATGTAATAAAACTCCTTTACGAGGAAAATGATGTTTTAATGCCATCCTACAGAAGTAAGGAATAAACCACTCAGTGTCACGATGTCATGGGAAAATAATCAATGACGGAGCAGGGTTGTTGTTACTAGCATAAAGTTATTTTCTGATAACAGAAACTTTTATGTAGTAATTTTAAGAGAAATCTTTTTTACAGTTTTTTTAATTTACACCAAATGTATCTATAAATGGAAAAATAAGAAAACGTCTTATTTTTTTTTTTTTACAGTTATAGCAACATTTAGTGTATTAATAAAATAAAATAATAGAAAATAGAATCCATAGTTGTGTGAAAGTTATTTGTGAGTAGGTTGTAGCATCATAGACGGTTCACGTCTCTTCATAATGGGTCATTAAGTCGCTGACTTTTTATTACTTGCTGCTGTAATGTACAGTACCTAGCTGCAAGGATCACGTGACGACACATATCGAATGATAAGGTGATGATTTCATAAACAGCGCAGCTCTCTAGCTCACTAAGTCTGCATTTCACACCCCTGTGGTGAACAATACAATGCTCGATTGACCACTGTTAAAATTAAAATTCTTATTTTATTTGTTATAAACACAAACTTCACAGTACGAAATTACAAGTCTGTCCCTAAACTGTAAACATTACACAGGAAATTCAATTCCGCTCCAAAGTTAAATTGTACACATAGAAATACATTTAAGCTAAAGATAATCTTCAAAAATATACCATACATCCTCCAGCAAGCTCAGTAAAACCTAACAACTGTTTTCTTATAAAACCGCACAAATCTGTGTCTAAATCTCCTGATTTTAAGCAATGAGTTTTCACTCCAAATATTGACTGTTTATTATTACTCTTTATTGCACTTTAGTACAGTTTCTTTTATGCAGAAATGTTTTCAAAAGCATCTTTTGCTTGTGCCATATTTTTGTATGTGCCCAAGACTTTTGCACAGAACTATAAGTAAAACAGCTGTTAGGTTTTACTGAGCTTGCTGGAGAATATGAGTTCTTCTGGTAACTTCGTCATACTCGCTCCTTTCTATTTTTATGCAAATTTCAGGAACGTACATTAGGTTTTTTGTTTCCATTTAAAAACTGGTCTGTCTTGTACTATATATCTTTTCTTAACAGCCATGCATATATTCTCCTGTAATGTTATTTATTTGTTTATTTTTTCTGTTATACAGTATCTGAAAATACTGAATAATTTTGTAAATAATTATGCAGACATGATAAAGATATGTAACGAAGTTGGTACAGCATATAATATGGTGCCTAAGACTTTTGCACAGTACTGGTGACATATATATATATATATATATATATATATATATATATATATATATATATAAAGAAAGAACCTCATAATTATTTTGTGAGTCTATTGTAGAATCTCACAAGTAATGCGTAGACAATTTGTAGGAGGAACCAAGAGGAACCAAGAACCCTAAAAAAAAAGTAAAAATACAATTCTTTGGGTTTACTGAAGTTATTTCATAATTTCACATGTTTTTTTTTTTTACTGTTATAGCAGCAATGAACTATAAAATATTTAGAAAAAGTTACAGTACAGCTTTATTCCTCACTGACGACTCACACTGGAGACTCCTTCCACATAATGTTACCCAAACATCTTCTTATAAAAACTTTATCATATTAGCCTTTTTTTTGTCAAAAGTTCTTATGAATGAGCTGTTACTATAGAAATTATATTGGAATGAGCTGCTTAAAAGTGACCCACTATAAAACACTCACTTTTTAGTCTTGCTAGACATTAAGATTCATCTTCAGTGTGTGTGTGTGTGTGTGTGTGTATTTAAACCAGCCAATTAGATTTCCCCCTCATATACGGAGAGCCCCTCCACAGGTTTGTTGCTCAGCGGTGCTGTTCTCTGGAGGGGGCGTGGCTCACCTGTAGCTCATTTCCATAGACACTGACACAGAGTGTTTGGAGAAGGAGTGAAACAGCGTGTAACAAATGCATTATCTGAGAGGTATTCCAGCTGGAGCACTAACACACCCTCTGGCCGAGCTCGGAGTATGGAACCTTTAATATAAACCTGCACTTCACCTGCACTAAACAAGCTTTTACCCAATTAGGATTGAGCACAGAATATAAACTGATTAGGTCTTTTGGGAAAGTTTTCCCTCTTTTTTGTTCCAGCACTTTCTGCAGCCCCAGTGGCTCCTCTAACACCAGAGAACTCTCGCAGTCCTTCGGCGTTCAAAAGTTTGTTGTACTTTTTTTTCGACTCAGGAGTGCAGACACTCATCTCCTCTGACATTTTGAGGATAAAGCCTTTGGCGCCTGGCTGGAATAAAGTAGAGCGGAGTATGAAACACGAGCAGAGAGGTAAGGGGAGCGCGGGCCGAGTCACGGCGTCTTCATCTCGCAGCCGAGTGCACCACACCTCTCACCACGCTCAGCTTACGGCCACTTTAATCGCTGTTTAACGGCAAACGCTGACGGGAAAGTGGTGTGGGGAGAAATACAGCCGTGAGCACGGAAAGCAAGGAACGGATACGTATTCATAAATCAATGAAATAACAAACTCAAAAAGATGACATTTTGATTAAGTGATTCAGATCTCTGTGACGTTGATTCTGTCCCGGCTGATTTGACTTCATGGCAGATTTTAAACATAGAAAGTCCGTTTATATTAAACGTTGCAACATATGATTTCTTTAAAAAAAAAAATTATTAAATACGGGATAATACAGGATAAACTGTATAAATGATGAGTGAGTGAATGGAAACCTGATTGCTGATTTAGTTTTCTGAAATCTAAAATCGGTTAGCATTAAAGCGCGGCCGGATTATTCTTCTATGAACTATACCGTATACTATGATCTAATAAACTAGCTTTGTGCAGCGCCCCAGAGTGGTCATAGAGAGAAAAATACACGTGATGATGACACGCTTTACTACATTAAGCGTTTGAAATACTATTGCGTTCAGACAAGAAATTAATTCCATCCATTCCCCATTTTAGCTAATTTGGCACAAGATACAGTTACATAAGATACAATTTGTTCTAAGCTTTTAGCCAGTTTCTATACAAGATGAAATTTGTTTCCATGTTTTAAATAATGTGCATGGCATACAATTTGTTCATTTATCCACCTTAAACACAACCTACAGTATTCCCTCTATAAGATTCAAGTTAAGTTTCGAGATTCTAAGAACTTTATTAATCCCAGTGGGAAATTGCTTATTGTTGGTTACAGTTGTTATCTAAAGGAAACGTAATAAATAACTAATTTTTTTAGTTCCTAAAACAGTAAGAACCAAAAATATAACGCAGGAGCATTTGTAAATATTGCACAGTAATCTACAGTAATATACAGTATGTATGTAATATTGTATTGTTATGTGTAATATTGTATTACTTATTTTTGAGAAGTAATATTTCAATTATCAAATTATTAATACAGGTTAGTATTAATGTCCTACTGTGTTACTGTACTGTGACTGTCAGTGAATATCCACATAGTGTATGAGTTACAGAGAAGAGTTTTATAACTTTATGGCCGTTGGGAGAAAAGATCTTCTGTGGTGCTTTGTGGAACACTTGATGGTAATCAGTCTCTGGCTGAATTTGGTCCTCTGGTCAGTGAAGACACTATAGTGGTTGAGAAGGATTGTTCAAAATGGATTGTACTTTGGACGGAATCCTCCTCTTCGCTACTACATCCACAGAGTCGAGCTCCATGCCTAGCACAGATCCGGCCTTTTTAATGGCCTTGTCCAGTCTGTTCCTATCAGACACCTTCATGTTACCACCGCAACAGACCACAGCGTAAAAAATAACACTCGCCGGAACAGTTTCATAGAACATCTGTAGAATGGTATAGCAGACGTTGAAAGACCTGAGACTTCGAAAAAAGTACAACCGGCTCAGTCCTGTCTTGTAGAGCGCCATTGAGTGACCAGTCGAGTTTGTTATCAAGATGGACTCCCAGATATTTGTATTCTGAGACCATGTCCACTGTCTCCCCCTGGACAGATATAGGAGTCACAGGGGTCTTGCTTCTCCTGAAGTCTACAACCATCTCCTTTGTTTTTCTGATGTTGAGTTGTAGGTGATAACGCTTACACCAGGAAACAAAGTCATCCAGTACAGACAGGTACTCAGAGGTGTCACCATCCATCCAACAACCACAGAGTCGTCAGAGAACTTCTACATTGTGGCATGACTCCGATTTATATATGAAGTCGGATGTATAGAGGGTGAAGGAAACGGAGACAGTACAGTCGCCTGAGGAGCTCTGGTGTTGCAGATCACAGTCTCGGACACACAGGTCTGTAGTCGGACATACTGGAGACGGCAGGACAGATAGTCCATGATCCAGGAAACCAAGCGGGTTCATTAGTTTGTGTTCATTAGTTTCTCCCCCAGTACTGCTGGTTGGATGTGACATTTTATTCCCATGGTTTAGTTAATTCCCAGTTTTTTGGGGGTTAATTCATACATATGAGATTCACCTGGTTCCCATGTTTTGGTTAATTTGTGCATGAGAGTACAATTTGTTTGTCCAGTTTAGTTCATTTGTATGCATAAGATACAATTCATTCCCACATTTTGATACATCTGTATCTCTGCGTACAAATTTAATCCGTTCCTGAGGCGAGGTCTTAAGGTGAAATTTTGTATTGTGAAACTCTTTTTTTTCCTCATAGGAAATAATGTTAATGCAGATAATCCGTTCCAGCAACTCAAAATTATTACCAATCAGACCAATTTCCAACACTACATATGATCATATTTTTGCATATAAAAACCTGACTTAACTTTAATTTATGATTCCTCTCGGCACCGGCTGCTTTAAAAACCAAACTGAAAGCGACTCCCTTTTCTTCTTGCTGCCGTCCTTCATAACATTCTTGGGACCCGCGGTGCTACGTCTTCACTAAATCTTGCACAAGATGCAAAAAAAATAAAAAGAACTCGTTTCGCTTGTGCATTGTTTGAGAGGATTATTTACTCATTTGTCCCCTGCATGCAGTTTAAGTATTTCATTTGCATGTTTTTTTCACTTGTTTCGCTGAACTGCACACTGTTTAATAAGTGAACAAACTTGAAAGAAATGTGATGAGACCCTCCATGGGTTCTGTAGCTTTGGGTTCTGTAGTGTTGAATAAACCCTTGCAATGCGTCTCAGGATGAACTGGTTTATAATCGGTAGCTGAATGCAATATTAATTTTTCCCTGATTGTGATTTTCTGTTCTAATTTAATCAATAATAATAATCGCTAATCAATTTAAAAATCATCCGGAACCGGCTGCCAAAATAAGACAAGAAAACAAGTACTTGTATTTATTATGACGGTCTCTGAGCTGATCTATCACACTCGTACTTGTTTATCTGACGTCCCTCTAAGCAAAACGTATTTACTCAATATGATTTCTGTTTCCATGATTTTTTTTTCACAAGCTGACACAAAGATAATGTTAGACAAACATATAGCCCTTGGCCTGCATTCGTGTGTGTGTGTATAAGTGACGTGCATTTCTTTTGCTTTTATCCACTTCGTCATCTGTAATAAGTGTTTATGAGTGTTTCGTGCAAATTTCAGACGTGTTATCAAAGTAATAACGTGCTTCTCACTTCGTATCCACACCTGGGATCATCAAGCAACTGAGATTTTACAGATTTCCGCCGATCCGTAACAACCCAGAGAGTTAGCGCAATGTTTTTTGTTTTTTTTTTCTTAACAATCCGTAATTACAGAAAACACACTTACAGCTAAACAGTTCCGTGCCAACATCGAGCCTGAGGGTAAACAGGAAGCTGTGAGAAAGTGTGAATCGCTTGAGAGATGAGATCATTTTCAGGTTACCTATCCAACGGTGCTGACATTTTATTTGCTAATGATGACTACAGAACGGGCCGAACGAGCCGAACGAGCCTGATTCAAAGAGGCAAATAACACTAAACAACCTACAGAACGTCTCGAGGAGAAGAAGAAAAGTGATATAATAACTCAGCATGCTAATCAGGATAATAGTGAAACACACACACACACACACAGTCACGCACACGCACACAGAGTGCATCTCTGGCTTTTGGCTACTGCTAAATCCCCACAACAGAGAGCAATTAGTCAGGACGACACTGACCTTCTAAAGTTCCTCCCCGTGGCGATGAGGAACGTTCACCTTCACGCAGACCTGTGCAAGGCTAACGCTTTCCCTGTTTCTCTCTGCACCTGCAAATTCCTCTCTGTGCACAGGAGTCATGGGAAATAATGCAACCCCCCCCCCCCCACACACACACACACACATACACATATGCTCTGCAAGACCTTCACAGAGTCCTGTCTCTGCCTCCTAGGACCACACAGCAAGATTTAAGAGACTCACCAAGTTGCACATAGAACAGATGATTTGTTCACGAAAAAAAAGAAAAAGAAAAGGCTCGACTCGCTGGAACACTAGGAGTCGACTCGATTATGTGAGGAGCCGTGAGGAACATGACAGCATTTTTACAGGAAAATCACTGATATTAAGTTTATAATGATGAGTGCAATAAGAGATCAGGTGTAAAAACAACATGCGAAATGTGCATCCCAACATTTGCACATTTGAGCGCTGGTTAACACGTGACACCTGAACCTGAGAACGATGTGTGATTGCATGTGAACGTGTGATGACTGAAAAAAAAACTGGTGCGTGAAAACAAAACCAGATATAAACCAGATATATGTGAATAAACAAGGACAACTGTATGAATTATTTAGACTAAACAAAATAATCATCTATATAAATGAGGGAAAGGTTTTGTCTGTACAGAAGTGTCAGAACCGGCTGTCTGTCACAACATGATACAAAACTGGCAAGACAGAATTTAATTCAACTTTGCCAGTCATTAGGTATTTGCCTGAAGTTTAACCTGCACATTTAACTAAATAAAATCTAAATGTTGAGTAGAAGTACTTTTTCCCTCAAAGTGGGCGTGGCTATATGCATCACTCAACAGAACCAGTCAATGCGATAGTTTACTATGTATAGACCGAGTATGCAGAAACTACCGTAATGCCCCTTCAAGCAGACAAAATCCTCAGCAAACACAAACGAAAGCGCGACACAATGGCTTACTCCAAAAAACAGGCAAGTAGATTTAAAAACTGAATCTTCAAAGATGATTGAAAAGATCAGTATGTTTGTTCTTCCTGTGCGAAGTTTCAAATCAGTTTGTCTCATATGTTTCAAAACTGTGGCATTAATACAAGGCAGTATAGGAGAGCGCCACCATGAGATGAAACATGCTGGAGCGAACATATCCACAGCAGTGTGAAATACCAGAAATGAGAGCCCGGTGTGATGTGCTGAAATCAATATGCTGAGTAAAAGTGATGTTATGAAATGATCTTATGTAACATGCTGGATTTAATCATCTACTTTAAACAGGGAGTGTATTTGTCTGATGATGAGAGAAGGACAACTTAGTGTAAACAAGGCGTAAGATACTCAACCTTACAGAATGGGATTCCTTTGTATTAATAAGTTAGACAGAGAGTTCTGCTGTACAGAGGGACACACAGACATGGACGTGGGCTTCAACCTCAAATAATAATAATAATAATAATAATAATAATCACTGATTACATTTAAGATCAGCAGATTATTATTAGATTTAACTTTTTAACTGTTTCTACAAACTCTTTAATTGCCAACAATGTGTACTAACACCCGTCCCCTATAATTAATAACAATTATGTAAAGTTTTTTTTCTCAGCATCAACCCTAACATTGGATAAGCATTGTTTTATAGTTGTAACAATGTTGTGATGATGTTCAAGGTTGTTTCCAAAAGTTCCAATATCACTAATTACATTAAATCTGATTGTCAATGACGGGTACTTACACTAGTGTGGAAATAAATAAGGTAATTAAAAACTCGCACAGCTAAATAAATAAAAAGACAAAAAAAAATTGGACTAATTTCACACTTTTTTGTAAATTAATCAGAAAAAATTATTATAAATAAATAAATAAATAAATGAATGAATAAATAGTGTAAAAGTTAATAAATCAGTACGAATTTTAAAAATACCTAAATTGGTTAAAAAATCATGTTGAAAAAAGCTTAAATTGGACAAACAGATGAATTAATTAAAAAACATAACTTTGAATCATTTGAGAAAATAATATGAATGAAAATGAGTTGTAAACATGACATGGATCTGATAACTGGAATATGTAAAAAAAAAAAACACTATATAAAAGTAAATTGATAAAAATATGTAACAATCACATATGAAAATAAATGACGTGTGAAACTCATGGATTTTAATTTATCATGTGTGAAATAATAAAAAAAAAACTGTGAAGAAAAAAATCGCATTTAAATCTAAATTAAATATGGAATAAAAAGAAACAACTTGTCTCTACAGTACAAATAGAAACAATTGTGTGTAGAATTGCATTACATCACATCATAAGAAATGAATTATGCCAATTATGACTTGAAATCTTCATCTCATAAGAAATGACATAAGAAAACACATGTACAACATTTTATCAGGTTGAATTTTAATAAAAAGGTGCTAGCCATATTCCTATTAGCGCTGCACGCTACACTAGCGCTAGCATCACGGCATAATAGCCGCCTTGTGCAGTCATCAATTAGTGTCAGCTGCTTGGAAAATGATGGTGTTCTTCTATAATTGTATTTGCTGTGCTGTGAATGTAAACCAGTCATGTGTGAAAAGTTAATTAAAGCATCTGTCCTCGTTACTAATCAAGTGTTTCGCTAATCAAGTGATTTAAGCTCAGATTTAGCATTTTAAATAATTTCCAGTGTATATACACTTTATACAGAAAGAAGCGTAGAAATGCATGTTTAACAGCGTTTAAGTGAAACTTGTCTAAACTGGTATAATGTCATAACAAGCTTCTCATTAGCGATTCCTCGCTTGGCTAGCGACATCGATCCGCTCCTGACACTTCCTGTTTAACGGCGTGTCAATATTTATAACGCGGCACGCGTCCAGTACCGTGAATAATCAGAACCTATCCTGTTATTGCACGGACAGAGTGCAGTCCGAGAGATCGAGCACTGCCTCGGAGATAAGAGGCAGGAGAAAGGAAGCACTTCAATTACACCGTCCACACCACAAAAGCCTCCTGATTAGATCAAGACTCGGACGCCGCATCCGCTAACCACAAATTACAGCGTCGTCTGGCACGAAAAGGTCAATTTTACACTGTGGCAAGACGCCGTTTTTAAACGCACACACACGGAGCAGATGGGGCGGGGAAGGAAAGGGTGTCCGGTTCGGTGGGATTTTTATCTGGGTTTCTGACTCGGCTCGGTGGGTGATCGGTATCTCTGGAGCAGCAGCAGGAACAGCCTGAAGCTGAGCGATATCAGACAACACATCTTTATCCTCTTGACATACAGTAGAGTACATACACATGATAATGTCTAATACACAGCTGCTGGATGTGGATTACACAAAGTGCTGAGTGGACTCTCTAGAGTGTTTACTTACTTACGTATAGTGTGTACAAGAAATGTGAAATTGCACACGCCAATCATCAGTGCAATGCATCATGTTTCTGCAGTATTGTAGATAAGCTTATCCCTTAAATCGCTTGAATGTTTTTGTTTAAAGTCATTAACAATAATTTAATAATTAAACATAAACCATGATCAGTTCCATAACATCCAGCACCTAATAATTTTTTCCATGTGCTCAATTTAGTATAATAAACTGGGAACGGGAATCACCAGGGACCAGCCGATACGATATTATCACGATGTGTTTACGATTCTGTAAATATCATGATTTTATAAATATCCAGTATTATAAATATTCAATATAAATTTTTTGTGAACCTTGCAAATAATTTCTCCTATCACACATGATGCTGTGCATGCAAGAGAATAAGGATACATCACTAAACTAAACTTATTATCTTTAAATCATCACAATGTGACAAAAATATTGAAGACTGTGATAAAGACTGTGCTTAATCAAGTGCTATTCTGAGTGTAAATAGCACTTGTGCGTATTCTTGCAGTGATTAATGCAATAACTGTAACTCGTGCTGTTTATATGTTTTAGAGCAACAAATACAGTAGTGGCCAAAAGTATTTGAACAAGAGTGAACTTCAGTGTTTTAATGACATTCACATATAGTATTATTAAAATAATGAGACTCAAGATAACAAGAACAATTTGTTATTTAATACAAAGAAATTTAGGTCTTTATTCTTTCGAACCTGTTGGATCCGGCTGGGCTTAGAGTCAGAAAAACATCTGCAGCACTTTGGGGTCACTGGCTCAATCTATTCTTGCTTGACCGCTTCCTGAATATCATGTACAGGAGACAGTTTCTTGACATCTTCCTTTTTCTGTTGGCTTTGGGTCTGGAGATGACCCAGGCCATGCCTTCAGAAGCTTCACATCTGTCACATAGACTTAATTAACTCTTCATCCAGATACAGTAGGCTAGAGCTCATTAGCCACATCACCTGTTCTGTGCACATGCAGAATTTAGCAGAACACATCACATATATTGTCTTAATACTTTTGGCCACCATTGCATTTTGTACAACACACCAGTCTCCTTTTAAATTTGATTTCAGTACTCACCATGCTCTCGATCATGTTATTCACTTTTTCTTTTGGTTTTAGGTTACGTGTTGGTTAGGCAAGTGTGTAACCTGACTCTGCACACCAGACACTTTCCTTAGAATAAACATTGATATTTACAGTGAGTAGAAGCTTTTTCCATAGACATAAAGAAAATACAGACTATAAAATAAGAATTTGTTGCCTGTGATGTTAATTCAGCGGTAATAAAAGATTAACAGGATGGAAATTTTATAAGGAGGAACAGGAAGTGATGTTCTGTTTGATTTTGAAGTGTTACATTAGGATGTCAGAAGGATGGGTATCACCAGGGACCAGCCGAGACAATATTATTACGATATCAAAGTACCGATTCGATTTGTATTGCCATTCTGTAACTATCATGATTTTATAAATATCCCAATGTGATATTATTAGTAATTCATATGTCATTACAATTCTAACCAAAAAAAAAAAATCTCCTACCACACAGGATGCTGTGCTGCTTGACAGTGTGTGAATAGTTTAGAGTGCACCACCTGTAGGATTGTATATAAACTGTGAAATATTACCATCTTAAATGTCAACATACAGTATACAATTTAAAATTAATTATAAGAAATCGTTTAGGGTGGCGATACCTGAATTGGCAAAGAAAAGAATCTTGATATGTAGCTGACTCAATTTTTCTAATTACTTACTTTGTTTACAAAATAACACTAGAAAAATATAATAATATACTAGAATAATCTCCTTTAAAGCATGTTTTTTTATGTTTCCATGGTTTCCTTATTTTCCGTTTTGTTTTATTTTTCCTGATATCCTGATAATACTTAAAAGTAACCATATTTGAACATAAGCTGCTTTTCACCAGCCTGTGTCCTTTCTATTTATGTTCGTTTTTATGTTTCATTACTCCAGAGTGACAGAAACACCATCTTGTAGGTTGTGCTGTAGATATCTTCCAGAGGTATCTGCTCTCGTTAGGGGGTGCACCAGGTTTGATGCCAAATGCCCTACTTGATGCAACCCTTCCTTTTTTATACCCAGGTTTAGGATTAGGATTAGTGTGCTGACTTGTGCATTCCAAGGGGCTGGACGTGGTGCATTTTCCAGGACCTTTATTAAGAGAACTTATGCCAATTACCATCCTTTTACACAACAATCAGGGTTTAGAATTCTGATCGGAGATGGGGACCAACACAACAGCTTCCCACACAGTGTACCTCATGTCGCACCCCTAGTGGTGCAGATGTAAACACATAGCGCTCCCACTGCAGTGTCTGGACTTTAAGTCCCGCTCAGGCCTGGTGTTAGGTATTAATATTATTTTGAAGTTGTTTTTGTGACATCGTGATATGGGCATTTGTTTAACGTTATTTATTAACTTTATTTCCTCAAAATCATTCTAACCTTCCAAAACGACCTAATACTAACATTGTCCGAGTCAACATTATCACAACGTTTTGACAACCATATATTCCTACCGGTGGTGGTGGTGGGGGGGACACATACCCTACGAATACCTACTAATGATGATCACGATTCATTAAAGGTGCAGCAGATTTAGAAATAATGTAGAAGTATCACTAATTGGCACACGGCACACGGGACATCTGTGCAATCTGCACTCCATAAGTGAAAACACGGGAATCGTTTGAGCTGAAGCAGATGGTCAGTGTGCTGTTGCTATGTTGAAAATTAGACCAGTGCTTTTTTTTTTTTTTTTAACTCAGGCGCAGCTCAACACTATGCGCTCGCTTTCTTTCTGCCCTTATACACTCGCCTGAGCTGCCAGACTGTTACCAAGGAGATTAAATAGAGAGAAACGGAGCATATTGCTAAGAGCAAAGCTTAAGCTGTTTGTTTCGGTGCGCGTGTGGGTGCCAAAGAGATGAAAAGCCAATCTATTTGTTAACAGCATTGTATAGGAAATTATGCATGCGCAAACAAAATGCGTCCGTGAACAGATCTCTGCATTTTCGCTTTTTCCTTTCCACTGGAACAGGTCTCTAAAACGGGAGTTGGATGGCGTCCACGCTGCCGCGGCCCGGGTGATGGAGTAGAAATCAAAGGCCTGACAGAGCGAGTCCCTCAGGAGCGTTAGTGTTACTTTGCCCTTGAGCTAGGCACTTAGCCGACAATCCCACAGCACACACTCGGTAACAAATGCATAGCGCAGACGGCTCGTTGATAACAGCATT
Source organism: Clarias gariepinus (assembly GCF_024256425.1). Lineage (NCBI taxonomy): Eukaryota > Metazoa > Chordata > Actinopteri > Siluriformes > Clariidae > Clarias > Clarias gariepinus. The sequence continues at coordinate 2,443,571 of NC_071124.1, forward strand.
AGATCACGTCACTTTCCTTTTTTTTTTTTTTCATCTTTCAGGTTGTAGCTCTGAACAAACCTTCTTACAGTACGCGCTTCCTGCGTCTGCTATCTCATACTCGCCTCGTCATTTACAGAGCAATCTGAAATTCAAGCTGATGTTACAGCAGGAAGTGATGATTTTAACCAGGTGTGTGTGTGTGTCTGTGTGTGTGTGGGTGTGTGTGTGGGTGTGTGGATTTAGCACATCCTCCTACACATATCTGGGAGAGATTTCTGGAAAAGATAAAGTGGAATAAAAAAAGAAAGAAAGATAAATTATTCATTATGGGTTTTTCAGTGATTAATAAATAATGAACCAGTTTCAGCGTGTTAAAAATGTTAAGCATTTAAAATTACGTTATTAAAGATAATTGATTCATAACGATGCATTTAGAATTCTAAATAGATTTCACTTCACAGGCCACACTCACTTATTTATACCAAGAGGCCACACCCACTTTTTTTAACAAAGAGGCCACACCCACTTTGCTTAAACAAAGAGGCCACACCCACTTTACTTAGACAGACAAAGAGGCCACACCCACTTTATTTAAACCAACACATAGACCATGCCTACTTTATTTTAACTGACAGAGGCTGCGCCTGCTTCATTTAAACTGACACAGAGGCCACACCCACTTTATTTAAACTGAGATATAGACAACATACACTTTATTTAAACGGTCACAGAGACCACACCCACTTTGTTTATACTGACACAGAGACCACGCCTACTTAATTTTAACTGACGGAGGCCACACTGGCTTCATTAAACTGACACAGAGACCACACCTACTTTATTAAAATTGACCCATAGACCACACCCACTTTATTTCAATTGTCACAGAGGCCACACCTACTTTTTTTAAATGAACACGGAGACCACACCTATTTTATTTTAACTGACACAGAGACCACACCTACTTTATTAAAATTGACCCATAGACCACACCCACTTTATTTCAGTTGTCACAGAGGCCACACCTACTTTATTTAAATGAACACGGAGACCACACCCACTTTATTTAAACAAAGAGGCCACACCCACTTTATTTAGACAGACAAAGAGGCCACACCCACTTTATTTAGACAGACAGAGAGGCCACACCCACTTTTTTTAAACAAACACATAGACCACACCTATTTTATTTAAACTGACATATCGACTATGCCTACTTTATTTTAACTGACACAGAGGCCACACCCACTTTTTTAAATTAACAAAGAGACCACACCCAGTTCATTTTAACTTACACATACACCACACCCACTGTATTTTAACTGACAAACAGGCCACACCCATTTAATTTAAACTGACACAAAGGCCGCACCTACTATAATAATAACAATAAACAACTTTACCACAGTATTTTGCTGAAAAAACACCTTTATATTCAGAGATTATACTAAAGGTTTATTGTTTAAAGGCATAAAAACAGTTTTATGAGCTTCAGAGAAAATGATTACTCTTGAGACGAAAGGAAAAGAAAGAAAAGGTTTAATTTTTAATTATATACCTCGAAATAGAGTCAATTTTTTAATATTTAAATCAAGGCTTCAGGACAGACGCTAACACTCAGAGGGGTTTAAATAACAGATATTACAATCTATGTCTATTTGCGCTTTGATTACTGATTAAAACTAAAAATATGCTAATGAGGCTTCATCTGATTAAGTACAAGTACATTTACACTTAAAATCTTTAAATCTATAATAAACTATGTTTATTTTCACTGTGAAAGCTGTTCGCTGTTTATTAAATTGAAAAACAAAACAAAACAGAAAAGCCTTTGTAAAGTAGTTTTTATGCACTCCCAAATGATTCAGTGATTAACTGCGCACTCATAAATGAGTCATCTTTGGTCCATTTCAATAAAACACATTTATATCCAAATGTACTTTTGTTTTCTTTAATAAATGAAAATTTCCCAAACTAGGGATGTAATAAAAGTAAAGTAAATTATTATGATTAATCAATGATTAATTATTTATGAAGTTTTATTTTGTTCCCTGCAGCCGCCTACAGCACACGTCAGTGAGACTGACACCACACTGCCCCTCGGAACCTTCTAAACCGTTCTGGCATTTTCAGGTGACCTTTGATAGTTCATCAATCTAAATATAGGATGTATTATTGAATATTGTTCACGGTAATGCTACACACTTTCATCATCTTTAACATGTGTACAGGGTCGCGGGGAGCCTGGGGCCGATCCGAGGAGTCTTAGGGCACGAGGCGGGGTACATCCTATGCATGGTGCCAATCTATTGCAGGGCACACATACAGTACACATACACACACACACACACACACACAAACACCCAATGTAAATGCCAATTAGCCTAATCTGCATGTCTTTGGACTTTGGGAGGAAACCGGAGTACCCGGAGGAAACACGGGGAGAACAGACAAACTCCATGCACACAGAGTGGTTTGCTTATAGGGTCAGCTAATTGGGTGTCCTAGTTAGCTAGTTAGTTTCTGTTAATGTATGTGTGACGAATGAAGGCTAAAGGCTAAACTTAATTTATGTTACATGTATGTTTGTAGCACCCTGGTCCTGGAGGAATGCTGTTTCATTTTACTTTAATTGATGATGAACTGTATATGTCTGAAATTACAATAAAAGCCGACTTGACTTGACTCGACTTGATCCCGGGACCCTGGAGGTGCAAGACGACAGAGCTACACCCACTGAGGTGCTAACTACATTTAAAAAGTAAGCTACTGTAGGTCACATCATGTTATTCTAATGCTGAGTCTGGAATATTTTTACAGCACTTAAGATCTATTAAAACTTGCTTATATAACTTTGTTAGCGTCCTTCTTGCAGTCCTACTTCAAAGCTAATTTAACAGCATTTAGCTAAACAGTGTAACGATAGCTAATGGAGGACTTTTAAGAGCTGTCGAGCAACACGTCATCTCTGGCAAGTCTAGCCACAAAAAACATTACCCTGAAGGATTTTCAACAGCCTGCAACTAAGGCTCATAACTCGCTAAAGTCACGGTTTGGGGATTTTAGGGCTGAATCACAGACTACCACGATATTAATGATGCTAGTCAGACACAGCAGTGTTCGGGGAACAGGTGAAGTCCCATAATCTCTGTGCAAAATGAGTTAATGTTACAACACAGATGGTACCAGACGGTGATGGATTTAAGAGCATTATGTAATCTAGCCATGATGTACTCTTAGTACAAAACTTGGACAATTTAAATGGATGAGCGGTTAGTGGAAATATCCCCAGAGATCCTGAATTTAAAGTTAAAAACAAAATGAGTGGATATACAGTAAATAAAATCTGTCAAGTGTTCAACACGAACGCATCTGTTTTTATTTTCTAACGTTGAACCTGTCTCTTTCATGCCTGTTAAAGGTTTAGATTTCTACCAGGTGCCATCTTGAGTTGTGATGGTTTATAACTCATCTCTTCTTGGAGACTAAACCTAGTTTCTTTCCAAATCAAGTCTGGGAAACCCATAAGAAATGATACTAAGATAAACATATTACATATTAGTACATAGTATTGCTAGATAGTATTACAGTAGTCCTTTACACATTACTGTAGCACTATAGGACTTGATGGAGTACCAGGGTAGGTACTGTGGCACTTCAGTGGGTACGCTGGTAGTACTATGGTGTCTACAGTACCACAATACTTTGGTGAATACCATGGGTACTATATTATACATACTGTAGCATATTCAATATGTTAGTGTTATGGTACCATATTATATAGCTGCTAAATATTGGTGTATATAATATAGTTGTGCGCAATAAGTACCATGATTTTCACCTAAGTCATGTGTATTAACCTTTGGAGGGAACAATGATGTGTAAAATGGCACTCGTTTGATCATATGGTCGGGGGTTCGAGCCCCCGCACTGCCAAGTTGCTACTGTTAAGCCCCTTTGGAAAAGGACCCTAACCCCTTTCTGCTTCAGGGGGTGCTGTATCCCTGCTGACCCCGTGCTCTGACCGCTGATATGGATCTTTTCACTGTGCAGTAAGGTCCATGTGACAAATAACTGAATCTTAATAATATATTTTTCACAATATCTTGGGACAAGTTCCATAGTCTCATACCACAGTATCGTTAGAGCCATGTATCATGCCTTTATAAATAGACTCTTGTACCAATGTATGGAACCGTGTACCACATTGTGCTGTTGAAAACACCATTGTACTCTACATCATGGTGCAGGTACCACTGGTCTACCATGGTAGAGTTTCTTATAGGAAGCTGGTTTACTCTTTAATCAAACTTAACATTAGACTTGTCCTTACCTGTCTGCCACAGTGTACCTCAGTGGTTGTAAATTTCTAAAGCAACATGGTAATTGGATTGTGGCCAGCGCCAGTGCAATGCTCATGAGCATTATTTTTGCCCTAGATTCAAGCGTAACAACCCAGCCAGCCTGCGGTACACCTCTGAGGGGTTTAGAGCACGCTCCCTGGAACTGGATGAACAGAGACCAGTCCCAAAACTACAACTAAAGATGTACAAGTAATTCTGGCTGCTAATTAAAGATCATGCTAACCTTTGGTTTCAAGTCAAAGCGGGACTTTTGATCGTGCAAAAGTTCTGAGAGTAAAAACTTCCTTTATTTCTCTATATAATCCTCTGCTACACAATAAACTCATCCCAGTGTTTCACTTGTGCTTGGACACCATCAGAACTGAGAAAACCATCAGAGGTTTTTCTCAGTACACTGGAGCCATGATCGGACTGCCGGTCTGATTTTCATCTGAAACACGGCCTCCCAGGAACTCATTTAATGACTTTTTTAAAATGTGTGGAAATGGCTTGGAGCGAGGTCAGGATTGGTACGGGATTGTATGTGGCAATAACTTGAGTTCCTGTAATGTGGAAGTGATGTTGGTGAATCAGGCGTTCCACTCGCTGAATGTTCACAGGAACGACTGCAGTGAGTTCCAAGCCACCCCAGCCGGAATTATCGCTGACTACGGCCTTTGTTAAAATGTCTGCACCGTTCAAATCTTTTACTGCGGCTAAGAGTTTCATCACCGTACTGTGCTTGAAGTCTCCTGTAAATATTGATCACTTTTATCACATAATAATATCTCAGCAGGAGTGTAATATTTACCTTGTAGGTTCTGATTGGTCAAATGGGGTTGATTAATTAATTCATTAATTCATTCATTTATTAAAAAGTCTTATTTTAATGTAATAATTCTTATAATGTATGGTTTCGAATAACGTTTGTTGATATGGCACATTTTTCTATTAGGGGATGTTATGCTACAGGTATGTAAGGAGTCTCCGATATCAGCACTACTGTATGTAACAGTCTGTAAAAGCTGTAAATGAAGGTTTTCCAGCATCTTCAGGACAGAGGAGTTTACACTCTGCTGATCCTCTATAACCTGACACGCTGCCTTTTCTTTTTCTAGTTAATCGATCAGTCCTGGGGTTTGAGCTCAGCTGAGTTCAGTCTCTTCGAAAATAACACGAGAGACGACTCCAGACAGCCGGCTGCACTTTATCTGGAAGTCTTTCTGCTTTCTTTTTTTGGAAATCTCTCCATGTTCGGTGTCTAACCCACAAAACAAGACTCCCAGGACTATCTCTCATTTCTTTTTTAAATATGACACACTTTCACAGCCACGTCTCCAGTTTCAGGTCAGAACACACCGAACCCTCGTCTGGTTGCCTCGCCTCGCCTCGCCTCGTCTTGGCTTGTGAGACCACTGAGGAAGGTGTGTGTGTGTGTGTGTGTGTGTGCTTGGATTTTCAGGTCCCAAAGGTGTGTGAGGAGAAAATATTCATCTCATTCGAATGCTGCTTGACCCTGTGATGAGATCGAGCCCTGGTGCAAGATTACGTGTCATCTGATTGGCTGTTATCTGATTGGCCGGGAAGAGGCAGCAGCTTAGACCTTTATAACATGTGGTCTCTCTCTCTTACTCTCTCTCACTCTCTCTCTTGTTTTTTTCCCTATATCAGTTTATAAAAACAGAAAAAGTTCAAGCTGTTTTTTATATATCTTGTTTTTTTTGTTCTTAGCATTGCAACTCCTGTAACCTGTCTGTGTGTTACTGTGTGTTACTGTGTGTTGTCTCTATTGACGCTGGATATCTGGAATTTCATTCTGGATCAATAAAGTATCTATCTATCTATCTATCTATCTATCTATCTATCTATCTATCTATCTATCTATCTATCTATCCGTCTATCCATCCATCCATCCATCCAACCAACCAACCATCCATCCATGCAACCAACCAACCATCCATCCATCCATCCATGCAACCAACCAACCATCCATCCATCCATCCATGCAACCAACCAACCATCCATCCATCCATCCATGCAACCAACCAACCATCCATCCATCCATCCATGCAACCAACCATCCATCCATCCTTACATCCATGTATTCATCCTTCCATCCATCCAACCAACCATCCATCTATCTATCTAAATCTCAATGGTTTCATTTATTTAAGATTTATTAGTGAATTTGATTTGAATTTAACTGACAGTTAAGGACTTTCAGATCTCTCTCTCTTTCTCTCTCTTGCTCTATCTATCCTTCCTTGTCTATATCTCAGTCTCTAAAACTCCTTCTCTCTCTGTCATCCTCTATTTCTTTTCACTTTGGTCGATCTAGATTTATATCTCCCTGTCTGTCTGTCTCTCTCTCTCTCTGTCTCTCTCTCTCTCTCTGTCTCTCTCTCTTTTATTCCATTTGCCTTTACTCTCTATACCTCCACCCCCCTCTCTCTATTCCCTTGTCTATTTAACAGTCACTCTCTCTGGCGTTCTGTCTCTTTCTCTGCATCTTGCTCTGTCTCATTCTTTATCTCACTCTATCTATCTGTCTGTTTCTGTACTGTTTTGTCAGTCCATCTGTTTCTCTCTCTCTTTCACTTTTCAAGGTCAAAGTCAAATTCAAGTAAAAAAAAAAGCTTTAATGAGATAAACTCTAGTTATTGTAGTTTCCTCCCTCATTCTATTGATCTCTCTCTCTCTCTCTCTCTCTCTCAGTGTATTGTTCTGCCTCTGTGTATCTCTCTCCTTATTTCTTACCTTCTCATTGTCTCCTGGTCTCGTTTTTATATTCATCTATCTGTCTCTCTCTCTCTCTCTCTCACAAACATACACACACACACACACACACGCATTATTCAATAAGTCTGTTATAATTGAGAAGAAATGACACCTTGCATCTATTTAAACTCGATAAGAAGCATTATGGAGGCAACTCGGCGCTGCAGCTCATTCAGCTCCGTCACGTGAGTTCAGTGGGGTGAGATTCATTTCCTGCAGCTCGGGACCCGGGACAGAGATACTGTGTGGAAGAGGATACGAGGACAAAATGCTGATACACAGGAAAGAGACGTGATAACAGATATAAACAAGCGCGTTCCTCTGGAGGGGGTCGAAAACCTCTGTCATGCGATATTTAGGAAATAAGGCTCACGTGTCTGCGCTCGCACCTGTCCCGGAGAAACGCAGGTGCGGAATGTGACCTCTGCTGTCCCTCACGTCACATACGCACATGTCAAACGTCAACCGCGGTGGACATCGGACTCTCACTGTGCTTCGTCGCGTGATCCAGAAACAGAAGGGTCACGTGTGGTTTGCGTGATTTTGAAAAAATATTTTTACATTTTATTCTTTTACATGATTCATTCACGCGTGATTAATTTGTCCTACAATGTTTTTGTTTTTTTACCCAAAACTATTTTATGCTTAATTCTTTCAACATCATTTACGACACTCCTGTGATGTCATTTTTCTCACATAATTCATTTCTTTCATACGTCCGATCACGTGTCGATTCATGTATTTACACGCATTTTCATGTCGCAGGACATCCACGTCATTTTCCCATCACACGATTTTCCATTGTAAGTTTTATTGTCTCGCACTAATTACCCCGTTCTCCACTCAGTCCGTGACCGCGTGTCGCTCACGTGATGTTACAAGATGAGTTTCGCACGATTCCGGGGAGCGTCATTATAGAATGCATCTCGCTCTTTGAAATGAAAATAAATGTGATTTTATACGCAGCAGCGTGCAACACCATTAACAGCAAGCTCTTCTTCTTTCTCATAAATCACGCGGCTCGGGCTGAAACACCACACACGCTCTTGTTTTAATTATCGCAGCAGCTTTGTCGGCTCAGAAAAAGGAAGAAACAAACCAACTTGAATGACCGATATTTGTTATCTATTTGTTGTCGTCCTGTTTTTCTGGTTGACGCAAACAAAAAACTAATTGATGACCCAATTTTCTGAATGAATTTTTTGAAAAACATGCTGTTAACAGAAACAGGAGTTAATCTTCAGGTCTGTTTAATCTCCTGTTACAGGATGGAGGCATTAGCGAGAAAAGACGCATGCTAACGGGAATTTAACAGCACTCCGTCACGAGCTTAAAGTCAACACACAGGATAACAGGATGAGGTTTAATGAGATTGGGGGGAAAAATGGGGAACATTAACTGGATGTTAAAATACCCCGTGACACAAAAAGGGCTGTAAACTTACTCAAAAGCAGATGTTTGAGCTTTAACCAGCTGTGCCTTTATGAGGTCGAACAACCAGTAGAATGGAATGCTGGGAATGGCACTGAACAATACAGATTTTATTGTTAATATTATTAATTTTTAAAACTGTAACTATTTTAAGCATAAAGGCACTCTATATTAATGTCAATTAAAAATAAAAATAATAATAATTATGCACAGCAAAAAAAGACGAGAAAGTCTTGAATTTTGAATATAGTAAAATCTATCCAATATTCCTAATTATAATAAACCGAATACAAGATTATTAAGCCTATTTATAAACATATTTATATAACCCCCCCCCCCCCCGCAGTTTTCCAGAAAATACCTTGTTTTTTACTATGATAAAGAGCAATGTTATGCTTTTTACCCATTCATAATTGCATTTGCTGTATAGAGCAAAAACACGCTGTCAACAACATGCTGGACCAACAGGTGGCGATCATACCGGGCAATTTATTTTCCCTGTCTACACGTCAACACTAAACGCAGAGTCTCTCTGAATATCTTCCCGCTGAAAGTTTCCAGAAGGTCTGTTTTTTATGTTTTTCCTGTCCTGACTCACCTGTTTGTGTCTAAACAAACGTCCAAAATGGCTGCTATAAAGAATACCCGTGCATGTGTGAAACAAGAAATAGTGTGACCGGTAATGTTGGGAGGACAAATTAACGAATGTTAATGATTAATCATTGATGGACTAATTGACCCTAAGAAATTCACAGATTACAAACGCATTAACCAATAATGTTAAATTGTTTTGCATCATATTTCTCCGTAGCTCACATGTCTATATCTACCACCAGAAGGTGCAAATGGAGCTTAGTGCAGACATTTTACTTACTTTTATTACCATGTTGTTGTTGTTTGTTCCTGTTTATTGTTCTAATGTTTAGCTTGATAGTGATATTGACATTCACATGTTTAACAGAAAGTTTCACTCATTTATAAGGCGCTGCTGATTTTAACTTTACGTGTCTATAGTGCTTCCAGTAACTTAAAGCAAGTAACCGCCAGCTAGTATTTGGTTGCCCGTGTCTTGTTAAACATCACTGAAATTGAGGAGGAGCTCATTTGGCGTAGCCTAGCCACAGTGTCTAAGATCTAAAACTCAGGACTTCCCGTTAGACCTAGTTCCAGGGGACTTGGTACCATCCATACTACAACCCAGATGAGTCCAATCCCCAATCACCTCAGCTTTTTTTACATTAGATAGCATTAGCAGCAAACACTTTGAAATGAGTACCTTTCTGAAATCTTCATATTCTTCTGACTAAATCATAAAAATACCAAAATGCATGAAAATAGCAGCTCTTACCTTTCCCACATATTGCGGCTCTGGTCCGATATGCTCCTCCAAAACATAGAACTGATTCCACACCCACCCCCTCTTGGGCCGGTGATGAGGGTCCTTCCCTCCGTCATGGAGTTTAGTCCGATTTTGAGCATGTGCATTAATGACAGAGCCAACAGAAAGTCTGGTTCGGTTGTGAGCATGTGTGCTTAGGACCGGGCCCACAGGAAGTCTGGTTCGGTTGTGGGAGTGGGCGTTCAAGCCCAGGCCCGCCGTAGACGCACTGCCGAGGCTCCTCTGGAGCGCAAAGAGGCCCAGCAGCAGAGAGCTAAAACAGGCTCTCATGTTAAAGAGAGGCCTGAGGACGGAGATCAGGCCCAGCCTCCCTGCTCAGCGCGCCACGTGTCCATCCTTATGCTTTAAAACCATCCTCGCCGCTTTAAAACCAGACACCCGCAGGAAGCCGACAAGCCGTATTCACATCCTGGAGAGACGTCTGCGAGCTGCAGGGGTCACAGTTCGCTGAGAAGATGGATTCCACCGTGGGATCACTACAGGCACGCCATAAAACATCTGTGGGAAGACAGAGAGGATGAGTCAACTGGTTGTGCTTTTGGCAAATTAAAGCAGAGATAAATGGACGGTTCCGGTGAATGGAGGAATGAGAGAATGATGGGAGGTTTTTCTGGTAAATCATATTTAAACAGACAGTGGGTCAGATTCTCACATGGTTCACACCCGTTTCTTAAAACAGATAAAGTGTGAAGAGATGAGATTATGAACGTTAACGTAATTACCTCACCGTGAAGGACAAGGGAACGGGTCGATTACTGGGAATACGCACTTTACATGATAGGATAGTGAGCAAGATTAAAGCCTGCTGAGAAGAGAAGGAGAAAAAGAAGAAGAAGGTGAGAAAGGCACTAGGAATGGAGATAATTAAGAGAAGGCTGATTTTGAATTGGATTTGCTCGTTCTGTGAGGAGGTTTGATACAGTCTCGGGATCACATCTCGCGAAGGAAGGGCGTGAACTTGCAGAATCGACTGCAGAGCAGCAGATGATGCAGTAATGCGAGCTACATTTATATTACAGAACCACCCTCAGCAATCCTCAACAGTTTTTTTTTTTTTGAGCATCATCGCAGAGTCTACTTCATAAATTTCAGAGCTATAAAGCACTCTAAGGAATGTCCTTGCTTTCCAAAGACACCTCTAAACAACAGTGTCAGAGCGATCCGTGATCATTTTTTTTTTCTTTACTCATGAATAGTCTGAATCCTTTTAACCGAGACCCAGAATAATCTGCTGCTGGTTAGCCACCCAGTAAAACACCTAATGCATTTTTGATGGAACAGCTGTTCTGCCGTAATAGCAGGGATTGTATTTGGCAGACCAAGGCTCTTTGTACAGCACGGCAGCGGGGCGTGAATTTTCAGAACTAATAGAAATGTAATGCACAACTTTATAAATTTGCGGAGACGTGCTGTAAATCCATAGCTGTTACGCGGTAGAAAGCACTGACCCATCGTTTCATAGCCTCTACAGTGATATAGTGCATGACAGAGTCTGTAATGAAGGAATTGTTCATTAAGATCTGATATAGTGCTTATAGTGCCTGAATCCAAAATAGGTCATAATTGAGTGTCTGTTCAGAACCTGATATGTTTAATCTTAGCGTCAAGTACATAAGGCTTTCCAAAAGTTGCACTGGATTTTCGGAAGTACAATGGGAAGTCAAACTTTTTAGTTGTGCCGAAACACTGAACACAGTTATAAGGGAAAAAACTTGCTATATATTTCGCTACAGAATCCCCTGCTACACTAGTTCACTCATCCCAGCGTTTCACTAGTGCTTGGATACCATCAAGGTAGAAAGTTTTCTCAGTACTGCTTCACGACTGAAACGCTGGCCTCCCAGGAACGCCTTTAATGACTTCCAAACATGTGAAAATGGCTTGAAGCGAGGTCATAACTTTACAGAGAAGTGGCAATAACTTCCAGCTAACAGAGTTCCTGTACTGTCCAAGTGGAGCTGGTAAATGATTGTGTGTACAGTTCCCACAGACAGATGCGTCTCATCTGCGTCAAGATATCTATTGTTTGTCCAGGATCGTCATTCACGGATGTATGGGTTCCTTTAAAACGTTTGCACTATTTAAATGTTATTGCGATTGAAGTTTTCTGTTCCGGTTTGACTTGAACGCGCTCATACATATACAGTGGTATAAGGTATATAAGTGAAATGATATAATCACTTATTAGATCATACACCGTATGGTTAGAGCTGTGAATCAAGGGCAGACTGCTGATCCGATTTTATTTTCGAACAATGCCATTTTGGACTCGATCCAGTAGCACTAATGTTTGTTGTCCCAAACAGAATTCTAGATTCCTCTGTATGAATGTATGAACTCATTCTCATAATCTTCACTCCACAACCCTCTATCTATACAGGACACCTTGCCTGAGCTGGAGGATAGCACCTTCCCTTGCCAGTTTCTAGTTCTACTTCCAAAGTTCATATTCAAAGAAGCTTCAAGGTAAAATCCCAAGCGCTTACCTCAGTCTGAGCGCAGTTCTGGCCTGTACGCCACGAGCTGACAGCATGAACATTCTCTATGTTGTGAAAAAGATCTAAGCACAACACGTGAAAGCAATTGTAATCCCCCGGGAGTAGCACAACGTCTTTTCTTGGCAGTGTTTTTCATGAATAAGATCACCTGTCACAAGCCAAGCTCCGGAGATTAAAAAAAAAACTTTGATGAAGAGGTCTTTCAGCCTACGCTATGACGAATATGAAGAGAGCCACCGACTTTCATTTGTTCTTTTTTTCTTTATTATGCACGGGACTTGAGAGGGTTTTTATTCTTATGTTAGCTCATATGGAAAATGGTTTTCTCGAGTGGATGTCACAGCAAATCCAAGCCTTTGATGAGAAACGACAACATTAATAATAATGACGCAGACTCAAACAAAGTCGAGTCGAGAAGCTGTCACACCTGGGAAGTGCTAAAGGCTAATATCTCCTGAACGTTTAGGGTGGCGTCGTAATAGGCAGATGGCACTCAATCCGCTTTCTATAAAGGTTCATATCATTAAACACGGTTGCCAGGTTTCAGATAAACGTCCAATCCAAATATTAGTCAAAAGCAAAACACAAGGGACCTGAGGACCTTCCGTCCATCCATCTGTCCATCCATCCATCCATACAGTATGTTTTCTATATCCATCCAGAGCTATACAGAGAACAACCCTAGACAGGGTGCCAACACATCCCAAACCCAATAACACACTTCAGGCAATTTGGGATCACCAAAAATCTTTGGACTGTGTAAATACCAGGAAGAAGCCCACCAAGCACAGGGAATACATTCACTCAAACAGACCAGAGACAAGATTCGAGCCTTCTACCCTAGAAGTGCGATGTAAGAAACCACTGAGCCACTGCCTAAATGCTAATGTATTATGTTTAATTCAGATAATTTGCTATAAGATATTGGTTTTTGCTTCATATGGAGCCCAATGTAGTGGAAACCCAGTTATTATCCGCTCCCAGCCCTGAGGATAAGGCAGAGTCATTTAATCTCCAGCAGGCCTCTATTAATATGTGTTGCAGTTCCATGTTTGACCACAAGGAGCAGTAATAAATCTAAGGAGTTGAATCAGGCCATGAGTGTGCTGTAACACATTTCAATATATCAAGAAAGGCAAATTATCAAAACATAAAAAAAAATTCTGTTTAGCAGCACAAATCATTAGTGTTATTAGTATTTCAATAACATTTAAAATACATGAAATGAATAAAGACTCGAGCGTCTATGAAGTCTGTTGAGCGGCTAGTTTCTGCACATCCTGCCCCCACCGGCGCGCGGCTGACACCGCTCAGAAACTCAGCCAGTGAGAAGCAGCATATCATGTGAACAGTAATCAGAAACACAGAAATGTCAGCCGCTGCGAACTCAGCCTTCAGAGCCACGCTAATCAACAGCGAGAGATGTATGGACATTGCGCGCTTAGCTGGCTTGATGACCCGTAAAATGGAGAGCTCTAAAACACGCAGCAATAATCAGGCCACTAAGTACATTCTTCTCCATGTTGTAGTGAGTTCCAGAGGAATCAGCGATGTGGCAATCAGCCGTCGGCGTCAAAGCCTCTAAATGGCAAATCATTGCGTTCTCCTTCCCATTTTCATTCATCGACTATTTTCAGGAAACATCATAATCATAAAGAATTGCAAACGAACAGCACCGGGGCCATCAGGACGAGCGGCGCAGAACGCCAAATCGCCATTTATGCCGATTTCTGATTGACTCATCTTGTCAGTGACGCACATAATACACGTCTTTGTCTTTATAGCGTTAAGGAGAAGAAAATCTCGTGATAATACGCAGAGCCTAAAATCGCTTTCACGCCCGTTAGTTCATTTGCCTAAACTAAATCGGAGTGAAATTTTGTCTTTTGAGTTGTTCCATTGATTCAATGCAGATAAGCAGTCAATACAAAAAAACTCCCTCTGGCGCTAAAAACCAGACTAATCCCTTTTGTGCACTGTATTTTGTTTCTCTGGTCCAAATCCAGTCCACATGACATTTCTGCAGCCTCTACAGGTCTGTACTTTGGCGACTCTAACAACCCTGAATGATTCACTTCCTCCAGGTGAGTCGATTCAGACTCTGAGCGCTCTTTCATTCGAGTTCACCTGAAAGCGGATCGAGATCGTTCTGCCCGGGTGCCCTCGACAACATTAGGGTACTCCAGCAGGTGATAGCGACCTAGTGAACACACCATTCGCTGGGTGAAACTTTAACGATGAAGCTTTTCGCGCTAACTTGGACTGTATGTGAATTCTTACCAACCTGGTTGCATTGTAAAAACAGTGTTGTCTTAATTGTAAGTCTGAACAGTAGGAATATCCAATTCCAACAACAACAACAACAAAAAAAACATCCATTTCACAGGACAAACTAATCCCTGAGCCGCCCACTCGTTGTCCTCCGTTTCTTCCCCATGAGCATCTCTTGTGTTCAGAGCTGAATGTGCTCGGTGTCTGCTCTCTGTAATGGTTTGTTTCCATAATCACTCATTGTTCCATCCAAGGATGTGTTTGTTGTCGCTCTCTCTCTCTCTCTCTTTCCCCGGTTCTTCTTTGTAACGAGCTACCTGTTGGATTCAGCGGCTTTGAGAACAAACACAAGAACGAATACCTGTGAGATCTTTTCTCTCAGCACCAGACGCATTGAGCTGTATGTCTGTGTCTAGCTTTACTCATTGCTGAGCCAATCTTCTGTATTATTAACTGCAGTATTATTATTATTATCATTACGATTATTATTTTTATTATTATCATTATATATTTTTTACCTGCGTCTTCCGGAGGTTAACAGCAAATGTTTAAGAAAAACACAAACACAAGTCTCAGGAACTCCATGAGTGCTAATTGGTTAAAAATCACATGCGTGTTCATGTTAGAAGCCGCACGCAACCACACGCTCAATGTCAGGTTGAGTTACGAGACTTTAGAGGCATTTGAGGAGGTAAAATGTCATTGTTTCACACGTCTACACATTTTCCTCCTGTGTGGTAACAGTGAAATATTGCTATAAATTATTTACTCTATTCACTGTATTCAATGTTATTATTGCTATCATTTCTTTAGAAATAATAATTAAGGTGATAACAGAAATGTGTGTTGCTCAGTAACAATGTAGCTTTTTAAGTGAGAAAATGAATGTTATAAGGAACGGGCTACATTTAATTACTCATTAAACTTTCCTTAAATGTTTAAAAGTGTATCAAAAATGGGGAAAAATGTACTGTAATATCCAATCGGTATATTTATAAAATCATGATACTTTTGAAAAAATGCGATTTTAATTGAAGCACCAAGGTATCATGAGAATATTGTATCGGTAGGTGATTCCCATCATTAGTAAACATCAAATTGATATATATATATTAATTTAATTGCACACTCATAATCATGTTTTTAAAAAATGTATAGCGCCACCTGTTGAATTTTGAGATAAAGTAATGATTTTTTTCAAGGTTTTTTTTAATGATATAAGGCCGTTTTTCATTTAAATTCCAAAGTAGCATGTCTTCCCTTCCCCTGGGCCGACTGCGATGAAACAAAGCCTATCTGTTGCCTCAAGCCTCGTCCTGTGAAAACCCCATTAAAATTTGTTAAGTAGTTTTTACGTGATGCGTGCACAAACAGACAGACAAAAATTCCAAAAGCCATCATGAGGTGTTCTATTACTCATCTTTTTTCACAAATATCATACATGTACAAACACACCAATTTTACAGTTTTATTATATAATAAATAATATATAATAATATACTATATATAAAAACTTAATCACTATTGTCATAAACTCATGGCGTTTGCATTTAAATGTGTGTTTGTTATCTTTTATTTATTGTAAAAGCTTTTTTAAAGTCATGTTGTACTGTATACAGTATGTTTGCACTGGGGTTTAAATTGTTAACAAAAAAGTACATTACTAATAAAATAAAGAATTTCTCCACTTTTTTGGATAGGGTTATTTTTCTCTTTTTTCATCTTTTATGATGACTCTTAGATAGGGAGTGTTAAATTTAATATTTCTGCTATTTATGATTGCTATTTCTTTACCAGCATCTAATGATGATGATGATGATGATGACTGGAATTAGACGGTTTTCAGCCTGACTGGCCACAACCGGCGATCAGCTTTAGATGTAACTGTTTCTGTGCCGATCACACACACGTGCCCGAGTGGCCAACAGAACCATGTTTGTGCTCCCATGTGGAGATCGTGAGTTCGAATCCCACTACAGCCGTTTGTAGCCAGGCTCTCCCAGGGGAGGGGTGCACTCTGATGTCAATCACTAGCCAATCATGTGCCTCTGTGCTTTGTTCCTCTCTCCTAATGGTACGTGCTCAGCAATTCAAGAAGCTGTGTCTCAGAGGAAGTCTCTGATAGCCTTCACCCCCCTTATTGAATTTTCAGTTGGATTTAATTTGTACTGAGCAGTAACCTGGAGAAAGTCCTGTAACCTTGGGAAGTTCTAGAAAAGATTTGGAGTTTTGGAGTTATTTAGTGGTCCATGATTTATTATATACATTTAATTGAATGTATTAATGAATCATGCTGTTACTTCTAGAAAATTGTAAACAAACAAATTAAACAAAACTGGAAATCAGTGTTAATTATTATTCCTATTATTATTATTATTATTATTATTATTATTATTATTATTAATTACATAATAATAATAATAATAATAATAATTATTATTATTATTATTATTATTATTTTTTATGTTTTTATTTTTATATAAAATATATATATATTTTTAATTATTTATATATTTAAAAACAACAATATTAACAATAAAAAATATTTCTTTTCTTCTTCTTCTTATTATTATTATTATAAGGACAGTAACATAGCTGCTCATGTTTTATTACTGTTACAATGTGGCATTTTCCATACAATTTTATTTTTTAATTTTTTTATTTAATATAAAAATATGTCCATAGTCGTGTCCTCAACAGCAATGCTTTTTTTTGCCAGTTTTGAAATGAATTAGACAAAAGGCAGCAAAAAGCATCTGCAGTCCTGAGAGTAGGGAATCCTTCCACATGGTACATAAACATCTCCTTATAGAAACCGTTACCAATCAATAATTCCACACATGCTCTTATATACGGTATATATATATATATATATATATATATATATATATATATATATATATATATATATATATATATAAAATGGAAAGCAGTATTAATTTAGATGCTTGGTCATAATTATGGAACGCAGTCTGCAAATCTGCTGTGCTACATGAAGTTTTGGCACCCCTCTGCCTTGTTTATGAATGGACAAAAAAAAAAAAAACATCATTGAGTAGATACTATTTAAGTGCTGGTGTCTTCTCAGCTCTCAACTCTCTGCTGATGATGATCCACTTGTACCAGCAGCACATGGCTGGAACAGTAGCATGTCAGGGTCACTGCTGCTCTACTGAGAATAACTGTCACGCAGGTGATATATCTGCTGAATGGTGCTCCTATGAGGGTCTGTTCACTGATGGATGAAGTAAAGGGGCGCCAATATATTATCCATCCATGCCCTAGAAATAATAAAGGAAATAATGTAACTCTAGCTTCTAGCCATCAGTCACTCCACACACATACACACACACACGTTTCTCATCTCAGGCATCAATCGCAGATGAATCAGCGAGTAATATCAGGCGTGTCACACCACAGATGATTCTGAAGTCTTGTACTGTACACGAACTTCACTCAACTCCAGCGAGGTGAAGAAAGGACATGTTCTCGGATAACCTTCCTGAATAATTCGTCTCGGGACGTTGGACTTGTGTCCTAAATATCTAATGCGCACATGTCCGTGTTAAATCCCGTGCTCTTGCTCTAGGCTACGATGACAGTTTGACAGCAGAACACCTAACCAGAATGAACAATTTATGAGCTCGATCGCTGATTTACGCAACAGTCCAGTGTGCAACATGAAAACAGTGTGGGAGTCTGGTCTCCCTGACACATTTTAATTAGCATGCGATGATTTCATTAAAAATGGAACAGAATTGATTAAACCGAGGGATAAAGACAGAAAACGGAAAAGGCCTTGAGAACAGCAAGGCCGAGACGAGGAAAAAAAGGCAGTTAAAAAAGATCGGAAGCTAATTAAGTTAACAAAAATAAAAGGGCCAAGTGGGAAAAAGAAAACCTTTCCGACTAATAAAGACAAAACAAAAAATCATGAGTAAATGCAATAAAATAATGCAGAGTGCAGATCCACACATTCTGCTTCAAAGCCATAAGCATTATTTTTAGATTGCTGTGAATCGTAGGTATAAAATTAATGTTTAGCGTCAGATGTATTTCAATCTACAACTACACATAAACTCAAAAGGAGAAAAAGTCTTACAATTAAGACTATTCAAAGTTCGTATGTTGACTTAAATACTGAAACTGTGTATTTAAAAACTGTAAATCGATTCTTAAATGAAAACTAACTCATTTATTGAACAAATCAAATCAGCATAAAAAAAATATTTAAAAACTTATTAAATTGCATAACTGATTTAATGACACTTATGGTATTAAAATTACAATACATCTTTCTGGCTCCCTTACAGATGAACAAAATATCTAAGTGAATCCACATTTTGATGGCATAATAATAAAGGCTAAATACTTAAAATTTAAACTAAATGAAATGTACAATATAAAATTCTTATTAATTCATATATACAGTACATGCAGTTCTAAACAAACATGCCATTATATAAATAGTTTAGAGGACCACCTGTAGGATTACAGAGGAACTGCAACATAGTACCACCTTAAACACAAACATACTGTATATACTGCGGTACCTCAGAGTGGGAATATAATCCATTCCAGAGATGAATAAAAAAAAATCATTTTTCTCACAGGAAATAATCTAAGTGCAGATAATCCATTCCAGCCACCTAAAAATATGACCAATATTACCAACTTCTAACACTATAATCATATTTCATGCAAAATGCAAAAGGATAAAAGACAAGAAAAATACAGTGCAACCATATATTACAAGCATAATTTGTTCCAAAAGCATGCTCGTGTTTCAAAACACTCGTAAACCAAATAGAATTTTCCCATAAGAAATAATTGGAACTTAAATTAAGCCCAAAAGCCTAGAAAAATGAATACATAAAAATAATTAACACAAAATATAAAGTACAAATTGGATTTTTAACTCCTCTAATGGGACTTACTTTTGCTTTACACGCGCGCTGTACATATGCATACAGACACAAAATAAAATATATTTTACACACACACACACGTGGTCACAGTGTTATAGTAAACAGTACACACGCACACGGATGTTGATTATACCAGTAAGAGACGTGCACTAAGACCCAGCAGGGGAGACAATTTCCCACAATTCCGCAGCGCAAGAGAGAGAAAAACCATTGACTCAGTTTTGATCACGTGATCACGTGACGTTCAGCATCAAAATGAGAAGCGCATGCGAGATACATGATACTTGGTACTCGTAAACCAAGACTTGTTCGTTTTGCAAGTTAAAATTTATTAAAAAACTTTGCTTGTCCTGCAGAACACTCAATGCAACTGCGTTACTCGCAATCCAAGATTCCACTGTATATAAACTTACTTTACTTGGCTATCCACTGACACAAACAAGAGTTGATCAGCTATCGGATGTACATGCATCCGGAAGTGCGCGCAAACCATAGTAACAGCTCACTCTTATACCAAAAATGCTTTGCATGCCGAAACAAATTTCTTGAAAAATTTAAGTTCTTAAGATAATAATTTGTCTAAGTAAATTAAAACTTAATTTAAAAAATCATTTTGGAGTGTTGCATTACATGAATTGATGCACAAAATAAATGCAATACACCATTTTGATGTTATTAACTGAGATACTGTATGTTTGACATGTACAAATACTGATGTAAATCATTAATAGAGTTTTAATGTTTTACAGTAAAACAATCTATCATTTTATTATTATTTTAATGTTAAAAAATGCCATTATATGCAAAATAATCAACTTTGAAGTGCTTTTCCTCTTTACTTACGTTCTGCTTTGAATTACCGCTTAGTTTCCCAGCAGCTGTTTGTGCCGTTAGTGATAACTTCCTCCCAGATGCCGTACTTCTCATTCGGTTCGAGTTCATGCGATCAATAAAGTTCTTAAGCGAAGGTGTCTTATCATTCTTTATCTGCTGGTGAAGACAGCTGCCTGGGTGTATATATTTCAGAGCTAGCAGTCGTGAAACGCCAAATGAGATGCATTGCTTAATTACGACACTATCTGAGGGCAAGCGTTTGGCAAGCGCTCGGATATGCTTCAGCTGCTCGCGACAAACAGATGTTCACGCTCAGTCATAAGCGAATGTGCGGTATTAAACTGTCTACACCGGAAAGAATTACAATTCTCAACGATAAAATACTGTCTTCAAACCTGTATCTTATGTTAACAGTAGTTTGGAGCTCAATGTGTGGAATTCTGGGGAAATCAAATGTGTCGGAGTGTACTGCACCAGCGGTCTGTGCTGTAATTAATAACGCATTATAGTGTTATAGGAAACGCTAGGTGCTGTTAGCAACTGTAACAAAGGTACAAGATGAGATTCAATTCTAGGGGCAGAGCTAGCAACCTCTGGTTCTGAAAAATGTCTCGGATGGAAAGGTGCCAAAAAGTGCAGTTCCTCGAATGGCCATTAGGTTATTTTTGCTTTTTCCAAAAGTGAGTCAATTTTCATAGACGTTGTGTCAAAATCGTTAAATCATTCTATCCTATAACAGCATGCATTTTATTCCTTTCACTACTTTTAACAATTGCAATTTGTTTTTAATTCACAAATCAACTGCATTTTATAATTGTATTTATTTCCACTTACATTTAATGCAATAGAAACTTAAAAGAGTTTAATTCAACATTAAATGAACATCTTTTACAAGAACCAAAGCAAATAAAATAATATAAATAAGCTGCTTCTGTAGAAACATACTACAGTATGTTAGTATTAACCTCTTTCTGACTAATCGGAATCCAGAACTGGTCAGCACTCGTTATAATTCTCTCTCAATAAGAAATAATTCACTTCCATAAAACCGAAGAAACAGATCTCTCTCTGTGCGGCTTTTTAGTCAACCAGAATGTAAATTACATGTTAAACATGATTAACCTTTAGCAATGGGTTAATCCAGAACATTTGAACTGATTCGCTCATGTGATGAACTTCAACAATTACAGCAGAATACATTAACGACTCTGAGTCCAAAATCTCCGCCGCAATCTGCAGCCTTTTGTTAGAAAGTCAATAAATCCGTCTTCTGTCATTTTTATAGTCAGGCCTTCAATGCACATTTGTTCATTTGGCAGGTGATGTTATCTACAGTCGCAGCTCTGAAGCCCAGATCTCAGCAGTCGAAGGTTACGGGTCTGGCTCAAGGGGAAAAGATTGGATCTGAAGGATTTGTACCCACAACCTTTCGGTCACTAGTGCAGAACCGGTGCTGCTGCAGTTTAAGCGAGCATCTGGACATCTTGCAAAGGAACATCTGCAGTCCTTGATAAGCTCTGAGTGTCACAACGGTACTCAAAAGCAAGACTTTGTTCTTAAAGCTTGGTTTAACGTGTTAATCCTTGGGAGAGAAGATAAATCCAAAGGAGTGGGGTCTTTAAGGACGGGTTAGATGAACATGACTGTAAAGAAACAGCATTAGGGTTGTAATTAGACCTTAAACCAGAGCGGTGATTTCAGGGTTTAACAGTTACATTGATCCAGGAAGCTTGTATATCGATATGCAGTCTATACTAATGCATTCAGTAGTTCACATACAGTACACTTATTATGGACGTGAACGTCATGACGATATAAAGAATTTAAGTGTTCCTGAAAACCCCTGGAATTTGCAGAACATTTCTGAATTAGTTTCGGCTTTTCTGAAATCAAGAGTTAAATGTTTCTTAGCAAGTTAAGGTAACAAAGGCAGACACTTTTCGTTACCATCAACAAGCTTCTGATAGTATTCTTGTCCGAGATATTTGATCTCTCATCTTACAGAATTAGAAATCTCTTGCTCTCATGACTTGAATTATAAGCACGCTCCACACACTTGGTGTAGGATTAAAGCTCCAGAAGGTTCAAGTGAGCCTGCTTTGTTCCTTCCACAGGCAGCTTTGATGTGTGCTTTTAGGCTCATTGTCCTGTTAGAACACTCAGTTTTGTCCAAGTCCACCTGATAATTTGAGCTTCTACAGAAGATTCTGTTTGTTCTTCATGATTCCGAACATGCTGTGCAATGCACAACATCTCCAGCGTGTGATGCTACCACCAACAAGCTCAACAGCTGCCTCATCTTTTCTTCTTCAAACATATATTATGTCTGGGTAAAAGAAATTCCAGCTTGAAGGTGTGGATTTTGGAGCAGGGGCTTTCTGTCAGCCTGTCAGTCCATGGTGACGTAAAACTGGCTTGAGTTTACACATTCATCATGGGAGTTCCTGCAGCATCCAGTTTACTGCAGGTCTGTTACTTGGTGGCTCCTTGGTCGTTCTTGACCATTAGAACCAACTTCCTCTCAGCTGATGGGGACAGTTTGGGTTTTCCTCTAGATGTTGTCAAAATGGCTCAAGCTCCCAATAACTCATGTCTATGTACCCTTTTTTAAATGCAAAAAGATTTAAATATGGAGGACGCATAAAGGGAGAGGCGTGTTGGACACGCAAAGTTAGCACAAACACAGCCTAGAGATAAGTGGTCATGTGACTACATTACTAATGATTTTGTGTAATTTGCTTGACCACGCCCATTACAACAGGATCATCTAATGAATGGGATTGTCTTAATATGATAAGTGCGTTGACTTTGTGAAGACAAACACACACCTTAGATATGATTTACCACTAATTATGCAAATCGATTGTGAATTCAGTGAACGGCAACAACTCTGTTAATATACTGTAAATCTGGGAAGCTAATTCCTGCTGCTAGATAAATTATTAGAATTAATAGATTTGATCTTAGTCTTCTAAATATATTTTAACCTCTCACTCACTCCACATCTTTAGCACTTTATCCTGGATACAAGGTGGGGGGGGGGGGCGCCTCCCAGGAGATGGGGTGGGGTACACCCTGGACGGCACACACACAGGCTCTTTCAAACACTATGGGCCATTTGGGAACGCCGATTAGCCTAATCTGCATGTCTTTGGAGTGTGGGAGGAAACCGGAGTACCTGGAGGAAACCCACCAAGCACGGGAGAACATGCAGACTCCACACACACAGACCCCAGAGCGGGAATTGAACCCGGAATCCTGAAGGTGCGAGGCATCAATGCTAATCTCTGTGTATGAGAGAGGGTGATATCTTAAAATAATTTTAGGAATCTTGAAACATATCCACATCAGTAACTCTGATCATGTCAGCTCCATGCTCTGTATGTTTAGGGTGTGTTGTTTGCTCTGAAAGACACACACACACACACATACACACACACACACTGCTCCATTCAAACGTTCTGCA